>NC_044040.1:47499041-47814403 GCF_901765095.1 Microcaecilia unicolor
CAATGCTTACTTGATCTCATCTCTGGGTACCATCATCTTCAAAATGGTGGCACTGTGCCCTGTCCGGTGCATCCTGGGATGCACAGAGCAGGGCCTAACTAGCATATAAGGGAGAAACTCCTGCCCATTTATATCATTTTGAATATCAGTTTGATTGTTGTTTTTTTATTACTTTTTAGATTTCTGTCTTTGCTCAAGCTCACAAAAGACAGACAGAACTACATAGGAATAGAAAACTGATTTAATTTTTCAGCATTTCATGCCTAAATGGAAGCATAGTAAACCTAATCTAATTTTTTACTTTTTTGAATAACCAAAAATATTAAATCTTGCTCAAATATTCATTTTAATGGTTAATTCCCTATAATATTTTAATTGCAACATAAAAATCACACAGTGATTTAAGAATAACAGCAAAGTTATTTGTTATTAATTGCAACACAAGCATTATGCTTGAGTTTATATTTGTATTGTAATTGTATGACACGCTCCATTTGTCACCTTGGATTTGCACACAATATTAATAATACTATAGATAAACTGTCAGCAGCATCATTTACATGTTTGTTTTGCATTAATTAATCAATTAAACCCTGCAAAGAAGCATCAGGATAGGATCGGCCCACCATAAATGTTTAATTGTTCTGAAAGAAAGCCAACAGTTCTCATCAGTATGAAGTAGAACCAAAAATGAAAGATAACATAAGCAACCTATTCCATTTATTAAAATGGAAACAAAGACATTTTGGTGTACTATTGGTATCATAATACATAGCCGTTCTTAACTCCAGGCTTCAAGGATTATATACGTTTGTTTTTCAAAGTCGTCAAAATGTGCTTATTAATCCAGGTCTAGGACCAGCTGTATAAAATCAATTGCAGACATCCTGAAAACCAGGCTTGTTTGCGACAATCAAAGATCGGGGTTGAGAATCCCTAGCTTACAGTAGATGTGTATTATAAATGATTCAGGTATACTTATTGAACTCTGGTGGCAACTATTCTGTTACAGCTGAATGGTTTTCCAGCTGACTGTGCCATCAAATATTTTACTTTAATCCCTTGATGACAATACCAGCAGGTCTTATCCTCAAGCAAGATGTATTATTCTTTCACTGCCAAAGGCTCATTAAGTGAAGTACTGACTGCTAGAGATGATTCAAGAATCACTACACATTGCGCAGGAATGGGAGTGTAGACTGTATTCTAGCTCCAATTTAATCCCACTCAGTGCATCATAGTTCAAACATTAACCAGAAAATGAGATAGAGAAATCTTAAAACATTTCTTTTTGAAGACACTTTTATACTCTCCTAAGGCTGTCATTGGGCTGAGCCTGCCGGCCAACTCCGATTTGCTTCTTTAACCCCTCGCTGTCTCCTACTCTTGCCCAGCTTTCCTGTTGTTTATTCTAGTTTCAATTTCACCCTCCCATAATGTTCTCTTGCCCTATTTCTCTCTCTCTCTCTCTCTCTCTCTCACTGTTCCTCTACTATGTCTAGAATTGTAAGTCACTCAGATATTTGTTTGATGTGCGGGATAGCAAGTGTTTAATAAACTTGTAAACTTGGAGAGGAACAGGACAGAATTAGGGAAGAAAAGAGCATGGGGTAAATAAGAGGTTGAAGAAGTAAGAGAAAGAATGCAGGATAAGATGGAGGAATTTTTAAGGGAAGCATAAGAAAGAGAAAAGGAGTAAAAGGAAAGAAGCAAATGGGAACAAGAGAATAGAGAGCAGAGTCATGACAGGATAGAAAAAGAAAATGGAAAAGAAAGAAAAAGTGGATCAATAAAAATAAAGACTAGCTGGTCAATATTCAAAACAATTTAACCAGCCAGAAATGGCTCCTGGTTGATTAAATTGCTGGTTTGGGGCACTTAGGAGCCTTTTTACGAAGCAGCGGTAAGTCCAGCATGGGCTTACTGCACGCTGTTCCAGGACTACTGCTGGCCCAATACGGTCAATGGGGTAGTCCTGGGTCAAGTGCGTGTCATTTCTGGGGAAAAAATAAAGCCCCTTGAAATGTTTAGTGCAACGATAACCAGGCGGTAATCGAGCATCGCCACGCACTGCTCGGTTACTGCCAGGTACTGTGGGAGCCCTTATTGCCACCTCAATGAGAGGCGGTAAGTGCTTCCGCCACATGGCCATGCTGTAAGAGTTATCTTACCACATGTCCATTTTTTTTGGGGGGGGGGGGGCTTTTTACCCACTGCAGTAAAAAGGGCCCTGGTACATGGGGAAAAATGGCCCCTGCCACTACCACAGGGCCCTTTTCCCCCTCAGCTTAGTAAAAGGACTCCGTCAATAGTTAATGCCACTGAAAATGTCTGGTTAACACCTATCTCAAAATTAGCTATTTTGGGGGCAGAGTCAGCACTTGACCAGTTAAGTGTTAATATTCTGCCCTTAACCAGCCAAGGTAACTACATGAATAGGACCGTATAAAAGTAAGTCCTTTCTTTATGCAGTGCCCGATAACCAGTTAAGTACTGAATATCACACAACCAGCTATATTTTAACTGGCTCTACAAACATAAATATTCAATACTGAAGCCCTGACATGGCCTGGCATTGAATTTTTGGGCATAATGCTAGCAGTGGTCAACAAAACGCTGAGTGCCGCCGGCTGAATGTCGATTTCAAGATATTTTTTCTTCCGGTATCCTTTTGCTGGAGACCTTGGAAAAGAATGAAAACAGAAAAAATAATGTAATAACAACAAAAGACCTTAGAGTATTGTAAGAGATGCCAAGAAGAAAATGGTGAAGAGGAAAGGAAACCCTACGTGAGGTACAATACAGTTTTGTAAAAGTCTAGTTAGTAGATTCTTAAATTTGTAAGTTGAACACTATATCTTTTTCTTGAAGCACAAAATGATTACGGCAAACCGATTTCCAGCTCCCTTAACTGCAATTCTGAGATTTCTCAACAGCTTTATTCAGCAACATCTAGTTATATTTAAGTAACAATATCTTTGGACTTGTGGGTATCACTAACATAACAGAAAACTCACAAAGCTCATTCTTGCATAGTGCATCTAGATCAGAAATGTAATTTTCAAGTCAGGACATTCACATTTTCCAGCCTCTTTTCTGAGTTTTGCATCATCATTATCTCCAATCAAGGAGAATATTGAGCTAAAAGATGCTAAATAATGAAACTGCACTTCTACTAAACAGTGATGAATTTTGCACTTACCGTGCAGATAAAGCAAAAATTACCATGCGGTTAAAAGTGCAAAGGCTGTGCAGTAAATGTAAAGGCCATGCCATCATCTGCCCTGCATTTACCACGAAGGGCTGATGGTTACCACAGATGCATCACATTACATGCAGGGCCTGATAACTTGGGTGCTCCAGCACTAAAAGGCATTGCATATAAGGCGGTGCAGGCTGACAGCTTACATAAATAAATGGTAAACACTTGGCCATGGAGACACTCCTGATCTCCTCACTCAATACCACCCTCCTGATACCCCCTCTGTTTGTCACCTTATCCCAACCGCTATCCCCAACACCACAATTGACCTTCCCCAACTCACAGCCCTGACCCTCCAGCTCATAGCCAGCACCCTCCCCCCACATATACACTCAAGCACCCTGACAACCCCCTTGCAAATTCAGGACCCTCCAAGCCCCCAGCAACCCCTACAGACCAACCCTGCTCCCCACTTCCCTAGAACCTGCCCCCTTCCCTACCTTTCATCCACCACCCCAACCCCCTCTATGGTCTACCTAGTGGTCCATAGGTTAATATCAATTTATCCAGCATGAAGTACTACAGTAGTACCATAAGACAACCACTAGGGGGGTAGAGGATGCATTGACAAAAGGTATGAATGAGGATGGGGCAATGGAAAACCCACGGAAATCTACAGGAATCTCCAGTGTTGGTAACAAAACAGTCATTAATACCACATGGATGGGGACCAGATTATGTCTCGGTGCACACCTTAACTCAGAAACCTGAAACACCAACAGCTCAGTTAAAAACAACAACAAATACTGAAAGAGGAGCTCACCTTGGGTAGCAACCATTATGTGCCCACACACTAGGAAAACTGAAGCTTAAGTGCTGGAGCCACTGGGAAAGTGAGTGCACCCTTCCCCCCCCCCCCCCCCACCCCACCTAGATTGTTTATTATTTTACAGTTTGAAATGATTGTTTTCTCACAGTCCATGTTAATAATAAGAAAATGTTTTTCTTGTATATTTAACAAAGTAATACCTATTATTTTGTGTTAAATTTTAACAAGTTATAGGATACATTTAATGTTTTGTTTGAATTTATAAGATCTTTTAAATTGGCTTAATTACGGGGATAGGAAAAAAAACTTAGGGGATGGTGATGGAATGTTAACAATATGATGGGGATGGGGTGGGGATGGAATAGAAGTGACTGGGGACAGTTGGGGATGGGGACCAGTTTATGTCACAACACTTGTTTCAACAGATGACTGCTGTAATTGCCAGTCTCAGTCACAGGAATTATGAATTATTGCATGAGCTGTCTTAACTTTATTAACAGAACAAATTCTCAAACTATTATCCAAAAAAAAGATGGAGAAAACAGCCTCAGATTTAAGTAGCAGATTATCTGAAACAATTTCACACTGCTTTAAGTACAATCACAGGCAAAAAAAAAAAAAAAACACCTTAATCTCAATGAACTCAGTCCAGACAGTATTCATGCAAACAAATCATTCAATTCACTGGAACAGCACAGGGAACTTATACATATCACTTATCTGCAGAAACTTCAGTCTCAGTCTATGGCATTCCAGATGCACTCCAGGTATATAACACTCCAGCTGCTTCAGGGGCTACATTTAAACATTCCAACTCATGCAAAATAATCCAAAATGGCACCCAGCTCAAAAAGACACTGTCAGCTTGCACTTCCGATCAGCTGACAATATTCCATTAAAAAAAATGCTTGTCATTCAATCAGCTGGTTCAACCCCTTTGGCCACACTGAATCCAATGAAAAGATTCACTTCTGCTCCTTTTGACGGAACTTTAAACATACACTCCCAATTGAATTATATGGAACTAGTGAAAAAGGCCCGTTTCTGACACAAATGAAACGAGCGCTGGCAAGGTTTTCCTCGGAGTGTGTATGTTTGAGAGAGTGCATGTGAGAGTGACTGTGTGTGAGAGAGAGAATGAATGTGCGAGTGTGTGTGTGTGTGTGTGTGTGAGAGAGAGAGAGAGAGAGTGAGTCTGGGTGCAAGTGTGTCTGTGAGAGAGAGAGTGTGTGAGAATGAGAGTGTGTGCAAGTGCGTATGTGAAACACAGTGAGTGTGAGAGAGAGAGTGTGTTTCACACAGATACAGTGTGTGCGAGAGAGAGAGTGTGTGTGAGACACAGACTCTCTGTGAGACTGAGTGTATGAGACCAAGAGAGTGTGTGAGTGACTGTGTGACACATATTGAGCCTGCAAAAAGATGGGAAAATGTGGGATACAAATGTAACAAATAAATAAATAGAGAGTGAAAGTGATACAGTGTGAGACATAGAGTGTGTGAGAGACAGTATGTGAGAGTGAGAGAGAGAGAAAGACACTGACTGTGAGAGAGAGAGAGAGAGTGTGTGAGAGAGAGAGAGAGTGTGTGTGTGTGTGTGTGTGACAGAGATACCTCCCCCCCTCTCTGGTGTCAGGCCCCCCTCTCTTTCTCTCTGGTGTCAGGCCCCCCACACCCCATAACCTCGCCCTACCTCCCTCCCTCTGGTGTCAGGCCCCCCATCCCTCTCTCTCTCTCTCTCTCTCTCTCTCTGGTGTCAGCCCCCCCTCTCCCTCTCCCTCTCTCTCTCTCTCTCTCTCTGGTGACAGGCCCCCTCCCTCCCTCCCTCTCTCCCTTTCTCTCTGGTGTCATGACCCCTCCCCTCCCTCTCTGGTCTCAGGACCCCCTCCCCCTCTCCCCCCTATCCACCCTCTGAGGTCTCTGGACCCCCTCCCCTCCCTTCTGGCGTCAGGACCCCCCCACCCCCTGTCTGGTCTCAGGACCCCTCCCCCTCTCTGGTCTCAGGACCCCTTCCCCCCGTTCCCCCCCCCCCCCAGGGGGGTACTGTTGAACTGGGAGGAGACTGAGGCTGAAATCTTACCTGATTTGCGGTCCATTCTTTGATGTGGCTCACGCGGTGCTGTGTTTGGCGAGATGTGGGCATATCTGAAAGGGGAAGGGGAAAGGGAACCGTGTGAAGCTAATTTGGTGCGAGGGTGTACTTGGCTCCGAGCGCGTGCATTGTTGTGGTGTCTCACATGGGCGTGATGAGAGAATGAGCGCTGGACCCATGGAGAGTGGCGCTGGCGGCGTGAAGAGTCTGCCTCAGTGCCGCGTCGATCAGCTGATCAGCGCCATGGAGAGCGAGTTGCAGGTGGGCAGCGAAAAAGGAGACCCCATGGACAGGCAGCTGAACATTACTGTGCAGGACGCTGAGCTCTGGCTGTGCTTCAAGGAACTGACCAATCCTATTTAATAGAATGCACCTCCAACATTCTGAAGCCGAGAAACCTCGTGTGGTTGGTCACTTCTGCTTGTGACGAAGCCGGAAGTATGTGATGTCAATTCAGGAGATGGATACAGAGAGCAGGAATGCCTCAGCCATGCAATCAGCTTCAGAACGTTGGAGGTGCATTTTATTATATAGGATATGACCCCTAGTGGTAGTAGTGTGAGAATAATGCAAGGGGCGCCATTTTGAAGGTAGTGCTGGACAGGGCAGGAATGACTGGGCCTCACTTCTGCCTGAAGAGCCCCAAGAGACCCCCCCGGAGTACCCATGGACACTATGAGAACCCTGGAAGATCCCCAGACCCAAGAAGACTCCCCAAAAGACCCTCTGGACCCCAGAAGACACCCACCGTGAACCACCAATGCAGCTTTTCAGGTGTGGGAGGGGAAATGGTGAGCTTCACCTATAGGGGGTGTTTGAGTAGGGGGGGGTCTGAAATTTGGGGGACCCTGAGCTAGTGGCCCGGGAGTGTTAGGCCATGGTTTAGTGGCCCGATGCTCTCAGGCCGTGGGAATAACACTGCTTGTGAGGTGGCTCGCAAGCAACATTATTCTTCTAAGGCAGGATTCAGGAACCTGCAGAACTTGGATTCTTCAGGTTGCTGAATCCCACGGGAAATCAAAGTGTGGTAAACAGGGAACTTTTACTTCATCTTGATGAATCCACCCCCCCCCCCCCCCCTTACATAGTAACATAATAGATGGCGTCAGATAAAGTATGATCCATCCAGTCTCCCCAACAAGATAAACTCATTACATTTGGTATGAAGTGATATATCATATGTATACTCAATCTTGATTTATCCTTGCCTTTTTAAGGTCATAGACTGTAGAACTCTGCCCAGCACTGGCGTTGTTCTAAAATTTCTGAAGTTGTTGTCAAAGCCCGTGAAAAGTTTCACTCCAGCCCATTCAAATCTATTTAGCCTCAATCAGGGCACAGACCATAGAAGTCTTTCCAGCACTGGCTTTCCTACCTAATCTCCCCTTCTTCGAATCTGATCCTTTGTGTTTCTCTCACACATTTTTGAATTCCATTACAGTTTTCATCTCTACCACTTTCTGTGGACGGCATTCCAGGTATCTACCACCCTCTTAGTGAAAAAATGCTTCCTGAGTCAGCCCCCTTTCAACTTCAATTCACACCCTCTGGTTCTACCACCTTCCCGTCTCTGGAAAAGGTTTGTTTGCAGATTAATACCTTTCAAATATTTGAACATCTGTATCATATCACCCCTGTTTCTCTTTTCCTTCAGGGCATACATGTTTAGGTCATCATGTACGTCTTGCTACATAAACCCCCTACCATTTTCATTGCGCTTCTCTGAACCACTTCAAGTCTTTTTACATCCTTAGCAAGGTAAGGCCTCCAAAACTGGAGACAATAATCCAAATGGGGTCTCACCAAAGACTTGTACAGGGGCATCAACACCTCCTTTCTTCTGCTGGCTATACCGTTCTATATGCAGCCTAGCATCCTTCTGACCCAGCCACTGCCTTGTCGCACTGTTTCATCATCTTGAGAACTTTGGACACCATCACTCCAAGATCCCTCTCCTGAGCCAAGCTTACCAATCTCTCCCCTCCTATCCGGTACATCTCTTTTGTATTTCTGCACTCCAAGTGCATCACTTTGCACTTCTTGGCATTAAATATTAACTCTACATGAAAACTCTTTCCAAATCAAAATAGCAGGCAGTATTTAAATATCCCACATTGTTCGATGGAGTGCAAAAAAAAAATCCTCAGGAGGAAAAAGCCTCAGAACCCTGTACTCCACTTCCATGTGACGGAAGAAAGTTATGGTAGGATTACTTAGGGTGCTCTCATTCACTGGGAAAAATTTGTTAAAGCTCCAAACAAACTAGTTATCGAGGATCTATCCAAAAATATGGTGGCAAAATCAAAAAGACATTCAAACTGTCAACTGTGGCCAAAGTTTCACCCAAAATTGCCGTGTAAAGGTGCTAGTAATATATCTAAAAGAATAAAACAAATATAGAATGTACATTTTAAAAAGTGTTCAATGTGTTAATCTTCCCTCAAAATTCTTCCCTCTTAAAAACTGTAATTATCAAGGGGTTAAAAGCAAATACTTGCCAGCTTGTTATAGCATCTTCAAATTAAAAGCATCACCATACCCCAAACAATGTGGCGCTGAGACGCCTACAAATCCACCCTGGAGCTGACATCATAATAAGGAGTGGAGCAAAGCAGAAAAGCAAACTAGCTTTAAGCAGCCTATAACTTGCTGCAAAGCATGGCCCAATCTGTTTTAGTATTCAAACCTTGTACACTTCGATTCCACAAAGTGAAGCTCTACAAGTGATCAAAAAATATTTAGAACAAGATGAGATAAATATCCAAATACCTACATCTTTCATAGTACAGTTAGCTGCTGTGGCCATAAAAAAAGATTTTTTTTAGATATTGTACCGAATATTTTCAGCAGATTTTGTGAGTAGCCATGGGCTCCACCTTTGCTCCTTTGGTGGCAAATTTGTTCATGCAGGGCTATGAAGAAAAAGGGGTTCAACCCAATAATTTTTCTCACTATATCAAAACTTGGATACATTATATTGATGACGTGTTCCTTCTGTGGACAGGTTCCGAAGAAGATCTTAACACTTTTCATGAATGGTTAAATAAATGTTATACTAATGTATGGTTTACTCTTACATACCATACTTTTCAAATATCCTTTTTAGATGTACAGGTTTACAAAACAACAACTGGCTTTGAAACCACTGTTTATAGAGAACACAGATCGCAATACATTTCTTCACTTTTCAAGCAATCATCCTGCAGCCTTGAAAAATAGTTTACCGTTTAGCCAATTTTTGAGGTACAGAAGGGTATAGAAGAATTTAAGAAGCAGTCTAAGAATTAAAAAAAAATGTTTGCTCTGCAAGGGATACTCAATGAAAACAATTAATATGTCATATAAGAGAGCAAGATTCCAGAATAAAGATTTACTATTAGAAAAAAAACTGAGATTTCTATTACAGAGAACACAGCAACATGTGTTCTTACTTATACCCCAGGTATAGAAAAGGTGACAAAGATTCTAAGGAAGCATTGGTGTTTGAATTCAGGTCAACCAGCTTTTAAGGATATGAAAGTAAGGTCAGCCTTCACTAGAAATCAGAACTTTAAAGAATTACTCAGTCCTTTGGACGTAAATAAAATACATGAGAATTTTGGAGTTGCACAGGGCAGTCATCGTCAGTGCCATGCATGCAAACTATATGGTATTCAAATGGATTTGACCATTGGAGCCGACTCTGTGGGTGCTGTGGGTGCTTGAGCACCCCCAATATTGAGAAAATTCCTTGTATGTGTCCAGGGAGGGGTTATTTCCATTGGACTTAGCACCCTCAATAATTTTGAAAAGTTGGCTCCTATGGATTTGACTGCATACTTTATACATCTGATTTCACATAAAAATATTACATTAAAAGTGACACCACATGTACTTCAGATTTTGTTGTATGTTTGATTATCTGTCCATGTCCGAAAATATACATGGGACAAATGACCCACCCTTTTAAAATTTGTCTGGGCGAACATAAGAGTTGTCTTAAAAGAATGAAAAGGGAAGCTCTGATAGTAGAACATTGTTTAAATAAAGGACATGATTTTTTAGAGTTACATGCATGTGTGATAGAGTGAATATCAGAGGGATTTATCAACCGTAAGAAATGCTTGACACAGCAAGAACTACTCTGGATACACATAACGAATAGAAGAATCAGAAGATTTGAATACTAAAGCAGGTTGGGCCATGCTTTGCAGCAAGTTATAGGCTTAATAAAGCTAGTTTGCTTTCTGCTTTGCTCCGTCCCTTATTATGATTTCACCTCTGGAGTGGATTTGTAGGCGTCTGTTGTTTGGGGTCTGGTGATGCTTTTAATTTGAAGCCACTATAACAAGCTGGCAAGTATTTGCTTTTAACCACTTGATAATTACAACTTTTAAGAGGAAAGAATTTTGAGGCAAGATTAACACATTGAACACTTTTATGTGCGGTAAATAAATCCTAATAAATAAATAAATGTGTTTTGTTTTTTAGATATATTACTAGCACCTTGACTCAGCAATTTTGGGCAAACCTTTGGCCACAGTCGGTGTTGTAACAGCTTAAATTAAGTTTGAATGTCTTTTAGATTTTGCCACTATGTGTTTGGATAGATCCTCGCTAACTAGTTTGTTTGGAGCTTTTTTCCCAGGGTTTTTTTTTTATGCCAGTGACGTGAAAGCACCCTAAATAATCCTACCATAACTTTCTTCCATCACACGGAAGTGGAGGACAGGGTTCTGAGGCTTTTTCTCCCTGAGGAGTTTTTTGTACTTCATCAAACAATTTGGGATATTTCATTACTGCCTACTATTTTGATTTTACAAAGAATTTTCATGTAGAATTGTATATTGTTTCTCTTTTGCCTCTATATTGATTTTTTTAAAACTTTGATTACGTTTTAACTTCCAGAATTTTGACCATTCTTCTAGCATTTGGAGACCCCTTCTCATGGTTTCTACTCCCTCCAGGATATCCACTCTATTGACTATCTTTGTGTCATCCGCAAAAAGGCAAACTTTTCCTTCTAACCCTTCAGCAATGTCTTGCACAAATGTATTAAACCGAATCGGCCCCAGCACAAATGCTAGATACTATAATTGATCAAGCACATCATGCTCTACAAAATGGTTGTAGACCTGAATTTGTATTTCCAAATGTTGTATTTGATTACTATTGAATATAGTCTTCTTACCTAGCAGTAAATTAGAGAATAGAGACTCTAATGCTGCTGACTCAGAGGTCCTGAAAAATGGCCTACAGTATTGAAGACACGTGTTTTGGGCATGTGCAAAATCATTTTTCAGCACACCTGTAAAAAAATGCCTTTTTAAATTTTTTTTGCCAAAAATGGACGTCCATTTTGGGTCTGAGACCTTACCGTCAGCCATTGACCTAGTGGTAAGGTCTCATGTGCTAACCAGGCGGTACTGATCTACTGCCCGATTACTGCCTACGTGCCAGAAAATAAAAATATTTTCCAGCATGCCTAGCAGACGCACATCAAAAATGAAATTACCGCAAGGACCATGCGGTAGTTGGGTGGTAACTCAAAATTGACATACGTTGGGGGTGCGTAGGTGCCTATCTAGCTTATTTTTGAAAGGGAAGGCTACCCATCTTCCGACACAAATCGGGAGATGGGCGTCCTTCTCCCGAGGTCGCCCAAATCGGCATAATCGAAAGCCGATTTTTTTGTGTCCTCAACTGCTTTCGGTCATGGGGACAACCAAAGTTCATGGGAGCGTGTCGGCAGTGTATTGAATGCGGGACAGGGGCATGGTTAAGAGATGGGTGTCCTTGGCCGATAATGGAAAAAAGAAGGGCATCCCTCACAAGCATTTGGTCGACTTTACTTGGTCCCTTTTTTTTCATGTCCAAGCCTCGAAAAGGTTCCCGAACTGACCAGATGACCACCGGAGGGAATCAGGGATGACCTCCCCTTATTCCCCCAGTGGTCACCAACCCCCTCCCACCCTAAAAAAAATTTGAAAACATTTTTTTCCAGCCTCAAATGTCATACGCAGCTCCATCACAGCAGTATGCAGGTCCCTGGAGCAGTTTTTAATGGGTGCAGGGCACTTCAGGCAGATGGGCCCAGGCCCATCCCCCCCCCCCACCTGTTACATTTGTGGTGGTAAATGTGAGCCCTCCAAAACCCACCGGAAACCCACATGTAGGTGCCCCCCTTCATCCCTAAGGGCTATGGCAGTGGTGTACAGTTTTTGTTTTTGTTACATTTATACCCCGCGCTTTCCCACTCATGGCAGGCTCAATGCGGCTTACATATACAAGTACTTATTTGTACCTGGGGCAATGGAGGGTTAAGTGACTTGCCCAGAGTCACAAGGAGCTGCCTGTCCCTGAAGTGGGAATCAAACTCAGTTCCCCAGTTCCCCAGGACCAGAGTCCACCACCCTAACCACTAGGCCACTCCTCCACTCAGTTGTGGGGAGTGGGTTTTTGGGGGGGGGGGGTTGGGGGGCTCAGCACCAAAGGTAAGGGGAACTATGCACCTGGGAGCAATTTGTGAAGTCCACTGCAGTGCCCCCTAGGGTGCCCGGTTGGTGTCCTGGCATGTGAGGAGGACCAGTGCACTACGAATGCTGGCTCCTCCCAGGACCAAACGACTTGGATTTGGTCGTTTTTGAGAAGGGTGTCCTCGGTTTCCATTATGGCCAAAAACCGGGGACGGCTATCTCTAAGGTCGACCATCTCAACCTTTAGGTCGACCATCTCTAAGGTCGACCTAAATGCTGAGATTTGGGCGTCCCTGACCGTATTATTGAAACGAAAGATGGATGTCCATCGTTTCGATAATACAGGTTTCCCTGCCCCTTCGCCGGAACATCCTTAGAGATGGATGCCCTTAGAGATGGTCATCCCCGTTCGATTATGCCCCTCGATGCGGCTTAGTAAAAGGGCCCCTCAGTATAGTCTAGTTGTTTGCTGCTGCTGGCATCTGCACTATGCCAGCAGGAAATGAATAAATTCCATTAATCCATTTTAGCACACTACACAAAAAAGCAAAAAAAAAAAATACTCTGTTCCCAAAGAAACATGTTTGAGAAATGTATATTGTCACTCATAAATGTTTATGTATGCTGTTGGCTATCAAACATACACTTGGCTAAAGGACCATAACATGAGTGCACTGAGGCGTCAAGTGGTCTGCATGGTCTCCACCACTTACAACCAGAACGTTAATACTTAAAATCACTACTCTACAAAAAACCTTAACAGGACAGAAAACAGGTTGTGATTGTTATTTATCTCTTTGAGTCAACTCAAGCTGCAGAGCTGCTGGAGGATAGAAAGGTAATGTTAAATGAGAAAGAATATGTCAGAATCAGGACATTAGGAAAAATAAATCTAATTTTCCTATTGAAACAATATTGACATTCTAGTCTAATCTGGTAAAGAAGATCAAAATAATCTATGTGAAAATGTCACATTTTAGAGCTGTACTATTAAGAGGTCATTTCATTTTTGCAATCAGTAAATATGTTGCAGGTATAGTGAGTTGTTCTCCTTTACTATAGATAACGTCATTAAATATGAACATCTATATACAGTCCATGCTTATTGTAATGAACCTGATAACGTATTATAACCTGGATTACAAATAAACAGGCTAGGTTTGTTTTAAACTGCTGGCGACAGCATTTAAATCACTCACATCCTGTAGGTTCAGCACCATTATATATTTAAGGGTACATTCTCAAAAGGTCTCTGAAATGTAGGTACCAAGATGATGAATGCTTAGCGTGAATTCTATAATGACACAATGTCTGGTGTAAATGCTCATGACTGTGTGCAGTTAGACATATAAATGCTAGTATTTTATAATGCATGTAAGTAACTGGCTGACACCCCCCAATCCCCCCATGCCCCTCTTAGGTCTATGAATCCCCCCCCCCCCCCCAAAGGTGTGCACTTTAGAAAGAATATTTTCTGTTCAAATATTTTATTAAGGTGTAACAAATGGAACAATACAAATAGAACATAATAAATAGGATAACAATTATTATCAAATACAGAAAATCCACGGAGATGCATAATTGTGTACCAGAGAGGAAAATTTTATGCTGAGTATGGAAACAAAGAGGAAAGAGAAGCGCTGATGAGAAAGCTTAGAAAAGAGGAGATATGATTGAGGACTACAAAATCCTGAGTGGTGTAGAACAAGTTGAAGTAAATCGATTTTTTACTCGTCCCAAAAGTACAAAGACTAGGGGAAGTTACATGGAAATACTCTTAAAACAAATAGGAGGAAATATTTTTTCACTCAACAAATAGTTAAGCTCTGGAACTTTTTGCCGGAGGAGGTGGTAACAGCAGTTAGTGTATCTGGGTTTAAAAAAGGTTTGGACAAATTCCTGGAGGAAAAGTCCATAGACTGCTATTGAGACAGACATGGGATGCAACTGCTTTCCCTGGGATTTGTAGTATGGAGTGTTGCCACAATTTGGGTTTCTGCCAGGTACTTGTGACCTGGCTTGCCACTGTTTAGAAAACAGGATACTGGGCTAGATGGACCATTGGTCTGACCCAGTATGGCTACTCTTATGTTCTTATGATTATGATGGGAATAAAAATGTTAGAGAATGAAAAGAATTCAGAAGACAGAATAGCCTGAGGAATGTCACTATAGATGTTTATGGTTATGGTTAGCAATAAGGTACCACTCTACCCGCTACACAGACAGTAGATCATCCTGTGTGATTTATGCACTGCAGTGCCCATGTCTGAAATTGTACATTGGTAAGACCAGGGCTTTTTTTTGAGGAGGTACTTGGGGGTACTGAGTACCGACACCTTTTTCACTAGCAAAAATGCACTGGGTAAGACTATCAGATTTGGGGGGGCTCAGCACCCAAGGTAAGGGAGCTATAGACTTGGGAGGTATTTTACTGTTTTTTTTTTACTGTTTACAAGTGCCCCCTAGGGTGCCCGGTTGGTGTCCTGGCATGTGAGGGGGACCAGTGCAGTACGAATCCTGGCCCCTCCCATGACCAAATGCCTTGGATGTGTGTGGTTTTGAGCTGGGCGCCTTCGGTTTCCATTATCGCTGAAAACCGATACCGCCCATCTCAAATCTGCTCAAATCCGATGCATTTGCCTGGCACCAACCGTATTATCGAAACAAAAGATGGACGCCCATCTTTTTCGAAAATACGGTCTGTCCCGTCCTTTCACTTACCCATCCTCGGAGATAGTCGCCCATGGAGATGGGCATTCGCGTTCGATTATGCCCCACCATGCGTGTCCAATCTGCATCAATTTGGAACTACTGCCTGGCTACCTTGTGCCCTGGGCACTAATTCTATTTTTTATGCACGTCCAAAAATATTTTTTGTTTTCTACTGCGTGGTGCTAACTGGGCGGTAATCTGAAGTGTACATGCACTGACAATTACCACCCAGTTAACATATGAGACCTTACTGCTAAGTCAATGGGTGGCAGTAAGGTCTCAGGTCCAAAATGGACATGCACCAATTTTTATTTTGCCGCACGTCCATTTTCAGTAAAAAAAAAAGGCCTTTTTTGCAGGCACACTGAAAAATGGACCTGTGTGCATCCAATAGACATGCCTACAACAGCACAGGCCATATTTCGGCGCACCTTAGTAAAAGGACCCCTTAATGATTGCAAAAGGCTACTGGAAGTGTGCAAAACTCATTTGAAAAAAATGTTTCAAGTGTGATCATCACATTTCCAATTAGATTCATTAGACCATAGTGAACAAGTATAATTTTGTAAGGGATATTTTTCAGCTCAAAGAGATATTTATAAAGTAATGAAGAGGTATGACCTTGTGAAAAGCCAAGAGAGCAAAGTTTCACCAAATGCACAACTCTTAGGGCAGGTATTAGGGAATCTAAAAATTGAGGAACAACAATGACAAAGTTGATATCAGCAAAAAAGTTCTGATTGAGGCAAAAAATACTTCTCCATGAGTTGAGCAAAAGTTACAAAAGAAGTTCCATTAAGGAGGTGTTCAATTTTCCAAATATCACAGGTACGCCAAGTTTGCCACATAATTGGTTTATATTGATTTTATATGTAGCTTTTTATTGCTCATGTATTACACTTATTTATTTATTTTTAGTTATTTATTTATTCATGCTTTGTTTTTAGAAGTATTTACCCCTGAGGCAGGTACATGTTGTGCCGAAACATAGCGGTGTTGGGTTCTCCCTTGTTTTCAACTGCTGAGCACAATAAAGAATCATCTGGTTCCTATTTTTAAATTGATTGACTCCATGTCTACAGTTAGGCAAATGTCCTGGGTGTAAGCACTATTCTATAAACCACACCTAACTTTAAGTATACCTTATAGACTAGTAAAGGAGTAGCCTAGTGGTTAGAACTCCAGTCTTGACATCTGGAGGTGACCAGCTCAAATCTCACTGCTGCTCCTTGTAATCTTGGCCAACTCACTTAATCCCCCATTTCCTCAGATACAAAAGTAGACTATAAACCCTCCAGGGACAAAGAAATACCCAGTGTACTTGAATGTAACTTACCTTGAGCTACTACTGAAAAAGGTGTAAGCAAAATCCAAATAATTGCACTTTTTTCAGCACAATATATAGAATTCACCCCTTAGCATCCATCATTAATTATATAAGTGCTTTTGAATATTGGCCTGAAGCAATATGGCTGTATACTCAAAGATACCTGGCATAGGGGTCCTTTTATTAAAGTGTGCTGAAAAATGGCCTGTGGTAGTGTAGACGCGTGTTTTGGGCGCGCACAGAATTATTTTTTAACGCACCTACAAAAAATGCCTTTTTAAAATTTTTGATGAAAATGGACATGTGGCAAAATGAAAACTGCCGTACGTCCATTTTGGGTCTGAGACCTTACCACAAGCCATTGACCTTGCGGTAAGGTTTCACGCGGTAACTGGGCAGAATGGTCTACGCGCATCAAGTGCCACTTGCTGTGCGTAGCTGCAGCATGCCAGAAAATAAAAAATATTTTTCATATGCTCATAGCGAATGTGCGCCAAAATTGAAATTACCACAAGGGCCACGTGGTAACCGGGTGGTAACTCCAATTTGGTGCGTATAGGCACCTACGCGACTTAGTAAAAGGGCCCCATAGTTAAATGGACAGAGAGAGAGAGAACATTTTATACATGTAAAATGCACAACATTCTGGATTTAGAAGCATAAAGTAGTTAAACCACCTTGTAATGCTCCAAAAGATAGTTAATAATGAAAACAATACACTTTTGTATTGATATTGCCATACAGGGGCAAATTCAGTCGCATGTTATTTATCTTCTATTTTAAAAAGGATATAGAAGAACTTTAATAAACACAGCATGAAATCAAATTTATTGACGGATGTAGAACAGTTATATTACACTACAAAAGGTTAAGGCAGTTATAAATGTCTCTTTATGAAGGAAAACAGAGCAAGGTGATATGATAAATTAGCTCTATGTACAAAAACATTCAGAGATAATTCAGTTAACACTCACAAAGTCATGGGATCCATTTGATCATAATTCATAAAGAGATATCATTGTTTAACATTTATTTAGATACAGTAAAAAAATACAAAATATGGGGATATATATATAATTAGCACCTACTAGGCCTCCCAGTCTACGTAATCTTCTGTAACATTATTTATTTAATTTATTGGTATTTATAGCTCACAAGATTATCAGTTCAATGTGGCTAACATACAATTAAAGTATTACAATGAAAAGAATATTAATGAACATGTGGACTACAAGAGTAATTAGGCATGACAGGCAAATGAAAAAGTTATAGGAGCAGTCATTATGTAAATAGGATTAGACATCTTGTAATAGATACCAACTTGGTCACTACAACAAATACAGACATCCCATCTGCCGATAAACTTGCCAAGTATTTTAATGAAAAAATCATAAACCTTCGCAACACATTACCTCATGACAACACTGTCATCGAAAACTTTCTCAATGAGCTGGACCCAATCTCTGGTGAATACCCGGCTGATCAAACCTGGTCAAACTTTGCCCACCTGACCATCAAAACAGTTACCCAAGCGATCAACAAGTTCTCCAACACTCAGTGTAACCTAGATACCTGTCCTAACTACCTAATGAAATCCGCCCCTGACCGCTTCATAGAAGACCTCACATCCCACTAAATTACATGCTTCAACAAGGTCTTTTTCCCAAGGAATATGGCAATATCCTACTCACCCTGTTACCAAAAGATACCAAGAAAAAAACAAATGAAATTACTAACTACCGCCCAGTAGCATCAATCCTGTTGGTAGTCAAACTGATGGAAAGCATGGTAACCAAACAACTTACAGATTATAGAAGGTTATCAATAGAAATCAAACAAAATAAAACATTGAAAAGAAAATAAGATGATACCTTTTTTATTGGACATAACTTAATACATTTCTTGATTAGCTTTCGAAGGTTGTCCTTCTTCCTCAGATCGGAAATAAGCAAATGTGCTAGCTGACGGTGTATATAAGTGAAAACATTCAAGCATTACTATGACAGTCTGACAGGGTGGGAGGATGGGGGTGGGTAGGAGGTATGCATGGGGACATCAAAGCATATCATTGATATTCTAACAGGATGGGTGTGGATAGGTGAGGGGATGGGTGTGGATAGCTGCATGTGGAAGACTCCTAAAAAGATCCACACTGGACCATCAATACTCACCAGAAACTATTACAAAATTAATCAAATTCATTTTAACTCACAACTACTTCCGCTTTAACAATGATATCTATCTGCAAATAATGGGCACTGCGATGGGCACCAGGACAGCACCCCAATATGCCAGCCTTTTTATGGCTGAGCTGGAAGAGACATTTATGAATACACACCAGACCAAACCTCTAAAATACTACCGGTACATCGATGACATTTTTATGATTTGGACGGAGGGTGAAGAAACTCTGAAACAATTTTATTCTGCCTTCAATACATACCATCCTACAATCAGATTCAAAATTGACTACTCCCCAGAAAAAAGTCAATTTTTTGGACACCACGGTCTCAATCAGTGATGGCTGTATACAAACATCTATATACAAGAAACCCACAGACAGATGCAGCTACCTCCACAACTCCAGCTTCCATCCTTCACATACAAAAAGATCCATCATTTACAGCCAAGCCACAAGATACCACCGTATCTGCTCTGACCCAGGGGACAGAGACAGATACCTTAAAAGCCTGACTGCATCCTTCAAACAGAAAGGCTACAACCCCAAAATAATCTCCAAGAATATTGCCTCCTCCCTCAAAACACCCAGGGAGAATCTGCTACAGTACAAGGAGAAAAAAATCCACAGACAGAATCCCCCTTGTAGTGACATACAATCCAGAGCTGGAAAAACTGAGGAAAATCATAAGAGATCTACAACCTATACTCCAGGAGGATGAATTACTGAAAGAGATATTCCCATCCCCACCAGTACTGGCCTTCCGACAGCCACCCAACTTAAAACACAAGCTAATCAGAAGTAAACTTCCATCACAGACTGAAAAGGAACAGAAGGGCACACTTCCCTGTAATTTATCCAGTTGCAAACTATGCCAAAATATTTCACAGGACCCCAAAGTCATCCACAAAGGAAAGATATTCAACATAAAGGGATCTTTCACTTGCTCATCTTCCAATGTGGTATATATCATTCTGTGTAGAAAATGTAACGAAGGATGCTATATTGGAGAAACAGGCCAGATGCTTAAGACAAGATTCAATTTACATAGACATCACATGAACAATACTGGTGCCAGTAGGGTTCCCACGCCTGTTGGTCAACATTTTACAGGACCAGGACACTGTACCAGTGACTTCACAGTGAGAATCCTGAAAGGTAACTTTAAAACCATACAAGAACATAAGACCTTTGAAGTCAGAATGATTGAATATTTTAACACCCAACAGAAAGGACTTAACAAGGATCTGGGGTTCCTAGCCCATTATAAACCATAAAGCTGTATGTCTCTGTTGATCACCCTCCCCTCACCTATCCACACCCATCCTGTTAGAATATCAATGATATGCTTTGATGTCCCCATGCATACCTCCTACCCACCCCCATCCTCCCACCCTGTCAGACTGTCATAGTAATGCTTGAATGTTTTCACTTATATACACTGTCAGCTAGCACATTTGCTTATTTCCGATCTGAGGAAGAAGGGCGACCTTCGAAAGCTAATCAAGAAATGTATTAAGTTATGTCCAATAAAAAAAGGTATCATCTTATTTTCTTTTCCATGTTTTATTTTGTTTGATTTCTATTGATAACCTTAAGAGTGGACTAACACGGCTACCACACTCCTCTACTTAAGATTATAGAAGCAAATTCTCAATACTACACAAGTCACAGTCAGGATTTCGCCCCCTCCATAGCACCGAAACAGTACTACTCACTCTCCTAGCCAAATTCAAACAAGAAATTTCAACTGGCAAAAACATCCTCCTCCTACAATTCAATATGTCAAGCGCATTCGACATGGTAAACCACAATATATTAATAAGACTACTGGACAAGTTTGGGGTCGGTGGAAACATACTCTGCTGGATCAAGGGTTTCCTAACCACGAGAACATATCAAGTAAAATCAAACTCTAACATATCATCACCATGGAGGGCAGACTGTGGAGTACCACAGGGTTCACCACTATCACCGACGCTCTTCAACCTAATGATGACCCCACTAGCCAAGTCCTTAGCCAACAAAGGCCTTAACCCTTTCATCTACGTAGACGATGTAATAATTTAGATCCTATACAAAACCAAACTGACAGAAATCACCAACGAAATCAAGCTAAGCCTAAACACCATGGACTCATGGGCAAATGCATTTCAACTAAAACTCAATAAAGAAAAAACATATTGTCTAATCCTCTCATCCCAACATAGAATGGACAACCCCACAAGTATCGGCACCCCAGATTACACCCTCACTATATCAGACAGCCTGAAAATCCTCGGCGTTATAATGGACCATAACCTAACACTGGAGAGCCAAGCGAAAGCCACCACAATGAAAATGTTCCACTCAATGTGGAAACTCAAACACATGAAACAATTCTTCCCGAGGGAAACTTTTTGCAACCTGATACAATCAATGGCAATAAGCCACTTAGACTACTGCAATGGAATCTATGCAGGATGCAAAGAACAAACCTTAAAGAAACTTCAGACTGCTCAAAACACGGCAGCTAGGCTTATATTTGGAAAAACGCGATTTGAAAGTGCAAAACCCCTTCGTGAAAAATTACACTGGCTCCCAATCAAAGAACGCATCGCCTTCAAAATCTGCACCATGGTTCACAAAATCATCTATGGCGAAGCCCCAGGATACATGACAGACCTAATTGACTTACGAACCAGAAACGCATCCGAATCAACACGAACATATCTAAATCTACACTACCCAAGCTGTAATGGACTTAAATACAAATCTACCTACACATCCAGCTTTTCCTACATAAGCACACAACTGTGGAACGCACGACCAAAAGCTTTGAAAACGACATACGACCACCTTCACTTCCGGAAAATACTAAAAACCACCCTGTTTAAAAAGGCATACCCAACAAATCCAACTTAAACGCCTGATCTCAGCTACACAAGAAAATTAAAGCACATAATGAACATAACTCAACTCTTCCACTCTACGATTCCTAATATGGCCTCTGCCACATGAACTTTATCTTACCACAAACCACATTGTATTTGTTCAAACGGGAGTCGGTAATTGCCTCTCCGGTATTATGTAAGCTACATTGAGCCTACAAATAGGTGGGAAAATGTGGTATACAAATGCAACAAATAAAATAAAAATAAAATAGAAACTTCTTAAAAAGGAAAGTTTTCAGGAATTTGCAGAAGGTCATATAATTGTTGATGAGTCTTATATTCTTTTGGATGGAGTTTCACGATTTAGAACCAAGATAAGCCTTTGTTCAGCATTGACTTCTATTTTATAATTTTTGTAGGTTGGAAAATGGAGGATGAGATAGTCCATTACACCTGGTAAAGCATTATTCTTATAAAGGACAATTTAATAAACTGGCACCTAAAGATAGATGCCAATTGGGTGCATAAGTTACAGAATAATAGTACTTTCATGTGTGACTGACACCACAAACTGACATTTATATGTATAAGTGGTAGGTGCTATTTATAACATACATGCCAAAATAGCTGAGTTCTTAAGTTTCAGGGAGCACACATGATGGTAATAAGGGATACAGAATCCAGTCACGGCAACACACACATGAGTGGAGAGTAAGCAGGTTGTGGGCATGTCACTGAGGTGCATGCATAGGACTAGATTCTTCATGTTCATTTGTGAAGTGCTGCGTACGACTGGTAACGCTATAGAAATGATTTATAGTAGTAGTAGTAGTAGTATATATCATTCCTAAAAAATCAGTGCCAAAACAAAATACGCTAAATTTCTATATGGTTTATAGACTACGCTGAGCGCCCATTCGCGTGACTAAATTTAGATAAGGGCACTGACGCCAAATAAAACAGTGTAAATGCTGATGCCAAAATTACATGCAGACAAGATGTATTCTATAACCATGCACATAGATTTTAGAAATGCCCACAACCCACCCATTTCACGTCCATGGTCATGCCCACTTTTCAACTATGCAACTTAGAATTTATATGCATCACGTAATAGAATATGCTTAGACAGTTCTGCGCATACATTCTAATTAATTTCAATTGGTGTCAATAATTTTTAACTGGAAATTATCAGCATTGATTGGCTTGTTAACTAATTAAGTTGTGTGCACAAATCCAGAATACGACTGGCTTTGCACGCACAACTTAAGTCGCGCTATATACAATCCAGGGATAACTTATATAATACTATAAGTTTCATGCACTTCAGGGTATACTTAGGAGCCAACAATTGCAATTGCCATTATCTTGGCATAACTGTTTGCACCTAACTTTTGGCGCACCAATGCCAACTTATGCTCATATTCCATAAAGGAATATTGGCACCCAGTTGCTGTTATAGAATTGGCACTAAGCATGTGGCATTACGGTACCTAAATCTTGGTGACAACTTATAGAATTGCCAGCATAAGGTTTACAGGGGACTGACTGAAGAAAGAGAAGGAGAGAAGACAAATATTGGAATACAAAATGACAAAATATAGACCTCAACCTGTTTTCCAAAATATTTGCATAGAATTAGCAAAACTGAAAGTGGATAAGATAATGCTGCCAGTTGGGATACATCCTTTGACACTGAGAAATGCTCTACCAGCTCCACTAATGCTTCATTCAATCATCCTTTGGAGGCAGAAATGGTTTTCACAAAAGTGAGAGTAAGGAGTGGGCTGACAATAAAATGCTAGGCATCATGGCCTACATGGTGGGTAAATTCATGGAACTACTCCTAAAGAAAAATACATTAGAATACTTTGTTTATAGCACATTGCATTGTTTCACAGGAAGCAGGTCATGATCAAGTCTGATCAATTTCTTTCACTAGGTAAGTAGGAAAATAAATCAGAGGAAATCATGGAATAGAGACAATGTAGATTTCCATACAGGAACCTATAATTTGGAGACATTGTCTCTGAAAAGAACCTATTAAACAAAGTAAAGCATTACAGGGTTGGGTCATAAAAGAAAATTGAATTAGAAATGAGTTGAGTGATCAAGTGATCAGCAAGAGGGTAAGAATAAATGGAGTTCACTCTAGGGAAAGGAAAGCACCAGTAGAATGCCACCGGAATCAGCCCTAATTCCAGTTCTATTTAATGTTTCCAAAGGTGATATTGGAAAGAAACAAGTAAGAAAATATGAATTTCTACAGAAAATATTATGATAAGAAACAAGGTGAACATTAGACAGATTGAAAAAAAGAAGCATTAAAATCTTAAGAAAACAAAGATTTTTGAGAATTTGTCACGTATTGCAAAAATCAGTCATGTTTGGGGGCATAAGATTTTGGAGCAGTTGGGGCATGAAGTAGTGATATGAACTGAACAGAAGAAGGATCTGGGATTGATCATATCTGATGATTTTAAGATTGCCATACAGATTAGCAAGCCAACAATGAAAGTCAGAGAAATGCTAGAGAGCTGTGAAGGGGCATTTTCAAAAGAACTTCTAAGTCAGAATTGGGACATCCCATTCATAATGTCCAAACCCCCCCCCCCCCCCCCCCCCCACATCTCACAGCCATTTTTGAACAGAAAAAATATTGTGGTTTCCTGTTTGAAAATACATGAGAACGTCCAAAACGAACAGCCATTTTTCAAAATAAAACATCCAAATTATGCACACCAAAAAATCAGGGACAAGGACATCTGTCTGGCAGCAATTGTACAAAATGGCCACACAGATGTCCCTGCAGAGCAGAGGGGCAGCCTACTGGTCAGTGTAGTGGATTTAATCCAGTGCACCTAGGTTCATATTCCTCTGCAACTCTTATTTTATTTTTTTACTTTTTGTTTATGAAATTTTAACGTAATCACAATTACTACTTGCTATCAGAAATATTAAGCAGACAAGGAAAATGAATCCATTACATAGAAAAATTGAAGGTAACAATATAAATCCTTGAAATTTAAAACAGCCCACACTATAAAATGAAGGCTGAATGATTAACACCCCCTTTTATGAAGCCGCTCTAGCGGCTGCTGAGCAGTAATGCTGATACAGCCCATTCACTTTGAAAGGGCTGTGTCGGCATTACCTCATGGCAGCTGCTAGCACAGCTTTGTAAAAGAGGGGGGGGGGGGGGGATAATCTTTGGAGACCAAAAAAGAAACAAAAAATCAGCTTAATAGCATCTCTACTTCCTTAACATTTTATAATCTTGCTAATCTTTGACAACAGGATGAGTGGTTTGTCCAAATACCTTCTCAACATTCAAAAAGAAACATAATTGTTCTGGGAGAAAGAATATATATTGAGCATTCATATATTTCACCAACATTTATATGGGTATTGCAGGAAAAAAGAAGCACCTAGAGGAACAGTTTCTAGACGCATGGCCAACAATTTACATCTCTTCTGAGTGGCCCTCATGACGTCAGAACATATGCATATTCTTTGTCCCCAAAACTCACTAGTTGGATTTATAAAGTAAAGTCTCAGAACTGCATTCAGATCTTGTTCAAAAATAAAGTTAACCAATAAAGTGGCTCTCTTTTGCATTTCCTCAGTAAAAGACTCTAAAATTGCTGAAATATCAAGAACTTGTTGATTACTATCAAGAGTCCTAACTCTGAGGGCTACAATAAACTTTATTAACAGGAGGCAACATTGTTTCTCCCATCCCAAAAGCTTGTACCTGAAAGTTCTTCCAAGTAACCATTGGAGTTTGTCCATATGCTTTCGGAAAATTCAAAATCTTCAAATTTAAATGTCTTTAATAATTCCATACTTGCTCCAAATTTCTATGTATTAAAGTTTTATCTTTAACCAGCACGTGGTCAACTAGTTCTTCTCAAACTTCTTTTCAACTGCCAAAATTTCTTGCTGAAACGTTTGAGTAATATTATTTTGCTTCTGAGAATATTGCCCCAGAGTTCTTACTAACGAGAATAAATCCAGAGAGCATTTGGAAATTGAGGAATCCATTTTAATCAACATCTACCATATTGTCTACAAAGAGACCTCTGCACCCAGCACCGATGGCATCATACCTGGTGTAACAGAGGACTCTTGAGTTACACTGTCCATGTTAGCAGCTACAATTTCCAATGTTGAGCTGCTTCTTCCACTTCCAGCTGCTGACTGCATTGCCTCCTTGGGGAGCAGCCAGTTCGCTGCTCTGCACTATTTGTTGTTCCTGCTCCACTAGAGTTGTTCCCGTGAGTGCCGATTGCATAACTGCTACTAACCTCTGGGGTCTATAAAGGTGGAATGAGAGAGGAATAAGAATCCAGACTGGAGCTACCTACTCCTCCAATAAGCACCGGTGATCCACCTACAGCAGCCGCAGCAGAAAGCAGCAGCAGAGGACTAGCCCAGGTAGTCAATCGAGAGAGGTTAGACATATTGCTTGATATTCTGTTGATCCGACCCCATAGATGCTTCAGCAGCCAGGTAGACAGGAATCCTACTGCTGCGTTTAGGAGCCATAAGGCAAGGAAACAAAAACAAATCAGGAAAAACTGCAGGAGCTCCTAGTATGCCTCAGCAAGCCACCATTATCTTGAAACTCCACCTCCAGGAAAGACAATTCATCTGCAACTCTTTTATTTTAAATGATGAGCCCATCAGAGATAGGGAAATACCTACTGTACCTGAATATACACTGCCTCAATAGCCCTCATACTCGCAGGTTCTTTAATATTTAGGTACAGTAGGTAGGTATATCTCTGTTTCTGGAGGGCTCACAGTTTAAAGACAAAATAGCAGAGTTAAAATGGGAATTCTGTCGTTACAAGAAGGAATGGATCCTAAGGAGCTTAGCCGAGAGTGGGTGGCAGAGCCGGTGGCGGGAGGCGGGGATAGTGCTGGGCAGACTTATACGGTCTGTGCCAGAGCCGGTGGTGGGAGGTGGGGCTGGTGGTTGGGAGGCGGGGATAGTGCTGGGCAGACTTACACGGTCTGTGCCCTGAAAAGGACAGGTACAAATCAAGGTAAGGTATACACAAAAAGTAGCACATATGAGTTTATCTTGTTGGGCAGACTAGATGGACCATGCAGGTTTTTTTCTGCCGTCATTTACTATGTTACTATGTTACATTGTGGACTTTTCGGGCAGATGGACTTTTGGGGGGCATTTTAAGACTATCTGCTTTAAAAATGAGCACCATAGATTCTTTAAAAATTCTTGGTGATACCTCATTGAAGTATTGCTTCCTGTATTGAAAGCCACACCTTGAAATGGATACAGACAAAGTGGAGACTACATAAGTAATGCCACACTGGGAAAAGACCAAGGGTCCATCAAGCCCAGCATCCTGTCCACGACAGCAGCCAATCCAGGCCAAGGAGCTTCCCAAACGTACAAACATTCTTTACATGTTATTCCTGGAATTGTGGATTTTTACCAAGTCCATTTAGTAGTGGTTTATGAACTTGTTCTTTAGGAAACCATTTAACCCCTTACCATAAGTAAGGATGCCCAAATTGTGTTGAGTCTTCATCATAAGGCTTATAAGGCAAGATTTAAGTACCTAAGGTACAGAAGGGAGAAGAGTAGGGCAGGTGTATTCAAATATCCTAGAATCATAAGTAAAGCATAAGACTAGAGCATTTTTCATTGAAAAATAAATATTAGAACAAATGGATGGTATGAAGCAGTAACCTAGTTCTTAGAGCTGAGAGCTAAGGAGGCCAGTGTTCAAGTACCATTGACATTTGTTGTGGCCTTGGCCAGGTCACTTAGCCCTCCATTGTGCCTCAGGTACCAAACCCTATTTCAAATTGTAATTTGCAATCCTTAATTATTTCAAATTATTAGACTGAACAACATGAAAGCAAATCCCAAATTGCAAGGCTTCTGGACTACAAATCTTTGGATTGCAAATGTTGAAAGCTAGATCAGCCTGTCTGTACTGAAATACAGAAACAACATAATAGAAGCCGCTGTTGAACTATAAGATGAAAACAAACCAGGCATTACATCAAGGACTATGGAATTATAAAGATAATTCCTTTGATGAAAGAAGTTAACCAACATAGTACAGATGAAAGTTTGTGTATCTGTTGTGACACAATGAATGTAAATAAACCACAAAAAAAACTTGGCCCGTGCCATATACAATGTTTAAATTCCATCGTCCTCAACTGAACAAAGGTTTAGCTTTATTATTCTTCTGTAGCAATCTTTATATTAACCTTTCTATAAGAAAATGCACTCTGTCTTTTATAAAAGCTGGGCTCATAAGATCTAACATTGTGAATGCACTAGTACAAGGGCTCTTATCCAGCTGGCATTCTCCAGGCCAAATTGTTTACAACCCTCTTGCAGACTTCCAACTCTGGCTGAATCCATGCCTTATCTCTGTTTATATTGCTTTTGTCAAGATGAGAGCAGTTCTGTCACTGCACCACAGGCCTCGGCCTAAGACCCAGCATTGCAGCAAGTTGCCTGAGTGCCTCTGGCAATTGGCCAGCCTTCATCACTGCCACAGGTTGTCTGACATTTAACTGGTGTCCAGGTCAGATTTCCTGGCAGATATAGCCTTGAAAGGCTATGTTTTGTTTAAACATGCTTACGAAAAAAAAAGAGAGAGAGACAGAGATAGTGTTGCTCTTAGCGTTACTAAAAGTAACGCCGTGACTATACATGGTGTGGATGTAGCTAAGTTATCAAATCTGGAATTATTCCCTTTACAGTACACAGTGACACAAAGGAATCTATGAAATTGTTAGCGTAATAAACAGACTAAATTGGTTAAAATCCTTAAAAATGAATTCTAAGCGGGAAGAGGGAATAAAAGTCTATTAATGTTTTTGAACTATTATGAAGGAGTTGATTCCTCAGGCTGTAACTGGATTTAGTATAATACAGTAGCCATCCACTTAAAATTGTTGAGCAGCTGCAAATAAAAGACAACCATGACCACCTCAGTGAAATCAATGTGGCTGAGCAGCTGGCTGTCTCTGCCTCCAGACCTCCACCACTGTCCTCAAGTAAAAAGGAATGCAGTTAGCTGTAATCAAATTGCTATCGTTTCTCAGTAATTTCACAGTAGAGAGTGGTTGAACAGAAGGCACAAGACCAGAGACTGAAAGTCACTGCCACACAGATCAGGACTGGGACATTTAAAAAATAGGTCCAAGGGAATATGAGAGAAATAGTACTGGGAAAGAAAAGAAGAAATGGAGGGAGATTTAGAATAAGAATATGAGATCATAGGAGAGACACAAAATGATACTTCGTCTTCCCTACTTTGTGTCTGGTGGACAATGGGTACTGAACTACTCTGTTATTACCGATATCCTGAAAAACAGATCAGTTTGGTAATATAGGGTCCTTTTACTAAGCTGTATTAGGTACTAATGTGTGTCTAACGCAGCTGAGAAATTAGGGAAGGGATGTAGGCCAAACAAAACAAAACTGGTCTCCAGAAGTTGATTGTAGTAAGATGTATTTATTGAAAAGCTAGACCGTACAGACTCAACATGACCATGTTTCAGCAAAACATTGCGTGCTTCACAAATCACGTATCTACAACACATACATAAAAATACAATTACAGAAATAGCAACAGTATAAGAGAAACATTATATATATATATATATATATATATATACTGTAGAGAGGAGGACCCATTGCATTCAAATCTATCTCATGAATATTCATTGTGGATATACTGAAAATCTGACTGGCTGGGGTGCCTCCAGGACCAGGTTTGGGAACCACTGTTCTAGATACTAGCATACACTTCATTTTTGTTGCATCTGTAATCTTGACTGCCAGAAATAGAACATAGTAAAATTGTTCTTCGTCAGACACCGAGGCTTGCTGCCAAGTGGATATTCAAGTGGGAGGTGAGCACTCATTATTTCACTAATGACACTGAATATTCTGGCAAACCAATCAGTTACATTTGAAAGTGACTTCTACATGTAGGTCCCTTCATGCAGATGTCTGGTGAGCCAGGCCACATTTATTCTGTACTTAGATGAAAAGTGAAGATAGGAGGGATCCAATAGGCTCCTATGCCATAAGATGTTCTCCCCTGCCCTTTCACTACTAGAAAACTTCCTCTGTTTATTTTTTTGTTTGTTTTGTTTCTTTTTTTTGTGGGGAGTGGTTCTTGGGTGATTTTTTTCTTTTATTCTTTGCTTCAGTGGTGAAAAGGAAGGGGAAACAATGAGTATCTCTAAACACCTTTACCTCTTGTTCAGACCGTTTATTGGTAGTAGGGCACGGAATTCAGTTTTCAGGAAGTTTTCTTCTGTCAAGATGGAGGAGGAAACCTCAGCCTGACTGGAAGTGTGTTTTAGCCCCAAGGACCACAATCTTTCATTAGCTCATGGCTCCAGATGTTTTAGCCCTGCTATTTCAGCAAAGGCTATCATTTCAGTTCAAATTATGTGGAGGCTTAGTGGTTCATTGTGAATTTAGACTATATGCAGTGCACTCACAAATAAATATAAATAAAGCACTCACAAAAGAAGTGGAACTGTTTATGGCAGTAGCTTCTTCTGGGAGTGAATCAGGCAGTATGTACAGGTGTGCTGGGGCAGTGGTCCTTAGCAGAAACCCTACTGAGCTGGAAGTAAAGATTAAAGACCCAAGGTACAGGAATTACAAGATTCTTCTGCAACCTTGAGCATGTCAACATTGGAAAGACCGGTAACTATCTCATTGGGTACCTGTGAGGGAGTGGATGGTAAAGGGAAGTGCATTTACTCACTGGTGAAACAGTTCAGTCAACTTGCAGTAGGTGGTGCTAGTTTGCCAAGCCTGAGACTGATGCTGAGTCAGATGGGTGGGGCTCAGATTGGGCTGGAGCTAAAAGCTCTGAGGATGAATAGATCATGGAGGCCCTGATACGGAGGCCTTAGGAGGAGAGAAGCTGCCCTGTAGTGTAAGTGTTCCCCTTCTGATGTGCAGTGATCATGACCTTGCTGATGTAAGCCACTTTTACTATGACTGAGACTTGTATTTTGTGTTTTGAGGTCTGGCTGGAGTCAGACCTGGGACATGGAGAAGAACCAAGAACTTACAGGCTGTGTTTGGGGCGTGGAAGCCCCACCAGCCACAGACTATGTTTGGGTTTGTCGGTCAGAGGCCTGCTTGAGACTGTGTTTATTGAATGGAGGAAGGTTTTCTAACTTATGTTTCTGGCCCTGTGAAGTAACAGGCCTCAGGACTCAGATAAATAAATACTTATTTTTGCTTATATCCTGTTGTCCGGCTTAGTTCTTCCACAGGCCCACCTTCAACCCTCACTCAGGGTATCACAGTACCATTTGGCAAACCTTAGCACCTATGAAGCAATCTTTAAGTAATATTTGGGCACTTTAACAGGACAGATAAGATGAAGTAGTAGTTAGGGAATCAGGTTAGGATGATTGTAGCTTTCGAATATCAGTTCTCCTACTTGCAAAGGTTCTAGCATGATTAATGTTCACAATAGCGCCGCTATTGACAGCAAATTTGAATATTTGGAGAATAAAGCACAATACATATGCCTGAGAGTTCTTAGTTTTCCACAAGTTTCTTATCATTTTTCCAACGGAGTTGTTTGAAAAATAATTTGGTGAAGGCCCTCAAAATCCCCAGATATATATTGCACTCCTTTATTAAAGTATTCTATAATGCATTTAAGTAGCAAGTGCAAGAAGCATCATCTCCAGGGGCAAATATATTTCATTTATCTATAGTTAATTTGCACTTATCTCTCATTTTGGTTGAGGCTAGTGGACAAAGGATTTTGCATGCCATTTTGCTGGTCTCAATTGTCATGCTATGTGTTTTTTTTTCTCCCAATCAAGGACTATTATCTTTATGAGTCAGAAGGTTTGGATTTTTCTAGATGTTTCTAAGTAGATGCAGCAGCGATGTAAAAGTCCTATATCACAGTATTAAGAAGTCATTGCACGGGGTGGTGATTATTTTTAACTCTCCCGCAAAATGCTTAATTAAAATGGAGAATAAATGGAAGGGCATTTTCGATATGACGTCTAAGCCTGATTTAGGATATTTTGCTCAAAATGTCCAGAATCCAAATAGCAAATATATCCATTTTTGAAACAGCAAAATGTCAATCTTTTTTTTTCCAGAAATGGCTACTTGCTGGATGTTTTTGTACTCTGTGCATTTATCTTTTTGATCAATTTTTGGAAAACAAAAACCCGCCACAAAATCAAACCATTGAGATGTAGGAGGAGCCAAATTCTTAGTAGACTGGTCACACAGACTTCACAGCAGAGCAGTGGGGCACCCTAGGTTAGGGTTATCATATGACTCCAGAAAAAGGAGGAAACATTGATCCAGTCTGTTTTGCTTCCATTGAAAGCAATGGAAGTAAAGCCCAGACTGGCTCAATCTGTCCTCCTTTTCTGGAGCCATATGGTAACCCTACGATACTGCAGTGAACGTCACCTAAAAGCTCCCAGGTACACATCTCACCATGGCTCCCTTATATTGTATAGTGAGTCCTCCAAAACTCACAAAAAACCTACTGTATCCAACTGTACACCACTTCAATAACCCTTATTTTTTTGTTACATTTGTACCCCACGCTTTCCCACTCATGGCAGGCTCAATGCGGTGGGCAATGGAAGGTTAAGTGACTTGCCCAGAGTCACAAGGAGCTGCCTGTGCCAGGAATTGAACTCAGGTCCTCAGGACCAAAGTCCACCACCCTAACCACTAAGCCACTCCTCCTTATGACTGCAGGTGTCACATATGTGGGTACAGTTGGTTTTTTGTGGGCTTTGGAGGGCTCACACTTTCCACCACAAGTGTAACAGAGTGGATTATGAGCCTGGGTCCCCCCTTTTCCATAGTGCACTGCACCCACCACTAGGCTACTCCAGGGACCTGCTTGCTGCTCTAAGAGGACTGGCTATAATATCTGAGGCTGACATAGAGACTGGTATGCACTGTATCTTTCACATCTTTGGGGGGATGGAAAGGGGGACAGTGACCACTGGAGGAGTAAGGGGGTGTTATTCTTTTATTTCCCCAGTGTTCATCTGGTCATTTAGGATACTTTTTATAGCTTAGTCATTATTAAAACAGGTCTAGCTCAAAATGTCCTGGCCATTTTCGTTTTGTTTCATTACAGCTGAAAAACATTAAAGTCTTAGAAATGCCCAAATCCTACCCTTAACATGGTCCCTTGAGATTTGGATCCACTGCGGACAAACTACATAGACACAAGTCTGGAAAATGGGTTTTGAAAATACAGATTTACTACTTACTACTACTACTTATCATTTCTATAGCGCTACTAGACGTACACAGCGCTGTACACTTGAACATGAAGAGACAGTCCCTGCTCGACAGGACAAACAAGAGATACGGGAATATTAAAGTGAGGATGATAAAATAAGGGTTCTGAACAAGTGAATCCTAGGCACAAAGCAAAGTAACAATGAAGTGATTCAGAAGAAAGTGAAAGTTCAAGTGACCCAGTTGTAGTTCACAGATAATCCCTAGCCAAATTGAAGAGCTTGAGTTATTCTAACAGGAAGGATGGGCAAAAGCTGTATCAACCCACTGTGCAAAATTAGTTGATACTTACCCTGAATGATTTCTGGCTGTCACTGCTGCGAAAAAGGTTTCCACCAAGTACTGCGTCAAGGTGTGTGAAAACTTATACAGTCAAGACTTTTTGATTGTTTTGGTTAGAAAAATGTCCAAATACTGCTTTATGCCACTTTTTAGACATTTTTCTCTTTTGAAAATGAGCCCCTAAGTACATTTTCAATGATCCTAAGCAGTTACGCCTGTTTCTCGATACTAATATTTCTGGTTAGGGTGAAACTATGGCTTGACTATTGCAGGTTAGAGAGTCATGCTGTAAATTGGATTGTGATGAAATTATGAATTTTACTGCATAAGTACTTAAGTATTGCCATACTGGGACAGACCAAAGGTCCATCAAGCCCAGCATCCTGTTTCCAACAGTGGCCAATCCAGGTCACAAATACCTGGCAAGATCCCCCAAAAAGTACAAAACATTTTATACTGCTTATCCCAGAAATAGTGGATTTTTCCCAAGTCCAATTTAATAATGGAGTATGGACTTTTCCTTTAGGAAACCATCCAAACCTTTTTTAAACTCTGCTAAGTTAACCGCCTTTACCACATTCTCTGTCAACGAATTCCAGAGTTTAATTACACGCTGAGTGAAGAAAAATTTCTGTGATTTGTTTTAAATTTACTACTTTTGTAGCTTCATCACTTGCCCCCTAGTCCTAGTATTTTTGGAAAGCGTAAACAGACGCTTCAGGTCTACCCGTTCAACTCCACTCATTATTTTATAGACCTCTATCATATCTCCCCTCAGCTGCCTTAATAACTATCCCTCTTTGCGTGAACATTTAATTTAATGTTTTTCACACAATTTTTGTTTTGCGCAAACTTCTCCCAGGAGTAAGAAACAGTGTCACCTGTGTGAAAACAGAAGATGCTGCTTCTTACAGTAGTGACTTGCTGCAGTAAGAAATAGGCAAAATCAGTCACAGAATGTAAAGTGAATGAAAAGGTGAAAAGAGGTAGGCAATGAACAAATACTACTTATGAGTGTGAACAGAATGGAGTGGGAGGAATGGAAAGGAAATGAAGGAATGGTGGGGAGGAAAGAAACAGAAGGGAAGAAAGAAGAGCAGCTGACAAACTAGGCATACAGAGGAAGCTGGACGCTTTGCAGCATGAATCCACATTGCCAGGCTATATTTTGCTGCCAAGATTTGAACAACTTGGAATTAACATATTTATCGATATGGTATGGTCACAGTGCTTGTAGATCACAGAACACATAAGGCCAGTGTGAGCAGCAACATAATTAATATGATGCCCTGCAAATTATCTTGCAGTAACATGCTTTGATAGGTAGTCTGCTTTTCCATATGGAGCGATGACTGAAGGCTGCACCATGGGGAAAGTAATTAACTGAACTTACATGCCTTCATTATCAAAGCGGGAGAAATGCGCATCATTACAAGTCATAATGCAGGTGAATTTATTCAAATAAGGCACAACCCCCACTCTCCCTCCGATGGAAAATCATGGAAACTAGCCTGTGCCACCCTTTTTTTTTTAAATACTTTAATTTCATTGGATTTGAACTAGAAAATTAAGCAACAGACAAAAGGTAGGAAAAAAAGTGAAAATTTGAAGCAGTTTCTCACTGTTTATAGAAAGTCACCATTGCGCAATGCCATTTGTATTTTGAAAAGTCACTTTGGTAGTTATTACTTATCAGGCAAACATTCTAACACACTCTTCCTCCTCCCTATTAATGATCACATCACTCCTCCCTCTCACACATATGCACACCCATATGCAGGGAAATTCTATAACATGGCGCCTACAGTTATGCTCCCAGAGGGGCCTATCCTTTAAAGGAATGTCAACATCTAGATTCTCTTATAGAATACTAGCCTATCTAGGTATATATGTTTATATGCCAGTGATTCCCAAACCTGGTCCTGAAGGTACCCCAGCCATTCAGGTTCTCACAATGGATATTCATGACAGATATTTGCATGCACCGCCTTCACTGCAAATCTGTCTCATGAATATTCATTGTAGACATCCTAAAAACCTGACTGGCTGGGGTGCCTCTAGGACCAGGTTGGGAACCACTGGTATATGCACTTAGGTGTGAGCATTTATGCCAGTCTTAGAGCTGGTGTAAATGTCAGTATCTTAGTGATACCTAACTGTTCTGTATCTTACAGAGGCTGCAGAGGGAAGCAGCAGAGGAGTACATAGACAGATGAGGAATGCCAGCCCTTCTACATAGGAAGATCTTGACGCACATCCACCATCATCACTAGCTGTAAAAGCTGGTCAGGAGGGAGTGGCACCATCATCTCTATTTAGGGAGCCCAGAAAGGAGGAAGAAGAGGGAGCAAAGTGGGGATGTGACATCACACTGCAGCTTAAGCAGGCTGATGCAGAGGACGAGCAAGGATGTGACATCAAAGATTAACTTAAGACATCACTGGCATGTAACATCTCTGACTACTACTACTATTTAGCATTTCTATAGCGCTACAAGGCATACGCAGCGCTGCACAAACATAGAAGAAAGACAGTCCCTGCTCAAAGAGCTTACAATCTTACAGTCTGCTGAGGGAGGAAGTCAGCAACCACCATAGGGACAATCAGGATTTGAGGTTCACTATGGTATCACTTCTTATACACCTTGTGATGTTCAAGAACCTGAGTGGAACGGGTAGGACATGAATTGTTTCTTTACTCTTTCCAAAAATACTAGGACAAGGGGGCATGCGATGAAACTACAGAGTAGTAAATTTAATATCAATCAGAGAAAAGTTTTCTTCACTCAACTTGTAATTAAACTCTGGAATTCGTTGCTAGAGAATGTGGTAAAAACAGTTAGCTTAGTGGGGTTTAAAAAAGGTCCAGACAGCTTCCTGAAGGAAAAGTCCATACACCATTATTAAATTGACTTGGGGAAAATCCACTGCTATTTCTGGGATAAGCAGCATAAAAATGTATTGAACTTTTTCGGGATCTTGCCATGTATTTGTGACCTGGATTGGCTACTGTTGGAAACAGGATGATGGACCTTTGGTCTGTCCCAGTGTGGCAATACTTATGTACGTATGAATGTAACCTTGGTCTCCTTTCACCCCCAGCTGATTGAGGACGTCCAGCACACCCTCTTCAAATGCCTCTGTGCCTGTGCACTCCCCCCTCTTCTCTTCCTCACCACAGCCCAGTTTCTGTCATAGGAATATCACCCGTGAATCCCTGCTCTTCCCAGACTTTGATGGGGAGTCCAGGAGGTCCACAGAAGTGAGTCATTTCATTTCATTTCACATCTTCTATAGAGTAGTCCTCACACTGCCTCTCCCAAAAAGTGGCCATGATCATGGATGAGGGAAAAAATAAAGACAAGGCAGAATAGGAAGGGCAAGAGTAGGTCACTGGGAGTGATAGGGCGTAAAATTTCCCTTCTGCTTTTTTTATGGACCACCATGTTCAACTTATTTAGTTGATTTACGTTTTTTAAAATTATACTTACTATGTAAAAATGTTTCTGGGTGAGTTGAATTTGCATGGCTTGTGCAAGCTGCAAGGCTATGGGGGTATGTGCTCTCAGTGTTGTCCATCTTCTCTCTTCTCATCACTGTCCAGTTCAGCTGAAATGTCTTGTGTTGATTCTAGTATCCTCCTCTGATCTTCCAGGTTATGCAACATGAAGCAGGCCATAAATATGTCACAAGCCATGCCTGGGGTATGTAGCATTTCACCCCCTGACTTGTCAAGGCACCAGAATTTGTTTTATTGTAATCTCCCAAAGGTTCTTTCTATTATAGCCTTGGTCCTGCTGTGGGCATCATTGCACTGGTGCTCTGGTACACTCACTGGGTGAACAATGGGTATCAAGAGTCATGTCCATAACGGATAGCCTTGGTCATCTGAAGAGAATGAGATACAGGACATATTTGCCAATGTTTGTGTGCTGTACTGTGGCTTGGTGGCACACAGCATTGCAGTTTCCTGAGGTTATCAGCAATTGTCGTTGCCTGCTCCAGGTGTACCTGGTGGGGGGGGGGGGGGGGGGAGGTCATCATTCAAGCATGCTTATTGTGGCTCTCCTACGTTTTCTACAGAGAACTGATTTTATTCAAATATTCACGTTCTAAGAGGGGAACCATGTTGATCATATGGATATGGGTGGGTGTTGTGACCTCCTCTAGCAGCCACCCACCTGTTATCATACTATGGTCAAAGCAGTCATTGATTCCAGATTGGTGCAATATATATGTTATGGCATGAGCCTTGGTAGCAAGCACAGACATCTATTATGATGTTTTCAGAGTTGCAAATGACCTGTATGTTTAAAGAATGGAATGCTTTTCATTTCTGTATATATATGCTCTTTTCCAGAAGACGGTTTGATGAGCATGGACATAAGTTCCAAGGACAGAAGGGAATCATGCCAACCTACAAAAGTCAGTCATGGTTTGGTGCTATTGCCCCTTCATTTCAGGTAACATACTGAGCATATCTCCTCACAAAGGCAACTAACTTGCTACTCACACACAAGGGTTAACACTGACTTTGAATACAGTAGCAGGACTTCCTTATCCACCCCCGCCCTAGCTGAGATCATATTCATGCAGCTTTCTGATTTCAGGATCAACTTTAAGTTAGTCTCCTTCTTTTGTACCTCTCCTTACTCTTTCTTAGCTGTTTATAAATTCCATCTCCATTTACACCCTATGCTTTTTATTAAGATGTTTTATTGTATATTGTGTTAACACTTCAAGTAGCATACTATGCCATACTATGTACTGTTGTTTGAATATTTTTATTGGTGTAATTGTCTGTTGCCTATGTTCATCCTACTCTTGCTCTATAGCACCTTGGTGAATTTCTTCAAAAAGGTGGTAAATAAATCCTAATAAATAAATATTGATGATTATAAAGATCTTCCTCATCAGTACCAATTAACCATCTCTGAAAAGTACAAGGAATCACTCCTTCACAATGCCTGTGGAGCTATGGTCCCTGGAAATGCCTTCTTCTGCCTCTTCCTCTGCCATGTAGTTGATCCATAAAGCTCTCTTAACCTCAAAAATTGTGTCTGTCTCTAGATATTTGTGTTTCTGGCTCAAAAGTGAAATCTCTAAATCCCTCACCTTATGAACTTCCAGCATCTTCACATACAAAAATTCACATTTCAGTGGGGATAGGACAAAATTAACCCACAGTCTTCCACTCTTAGCATCAATTCCTGAAGTTATCATTAAGCACTATTTTTGATTTCCCAAAATATCCTTTCCTATGGAAAATATGAATTGGCTAGCATCTGCATATAAATAATCTGTCAATACCATATATGAATACGTTCACTTAAGAGTATATAAAGATAATAAATAATAAGGGTGAGGGAGCGTACCCTTATGGTACACCACAATAAAATATAGGGGTAGATTACAGAAGTTATTATTGTAGGTAAGGAGGAATTGTTTGATTGGCCGACTACTGTATGTTTGGGAGATATGTGTGTACCACTGCGGAAGAAGATGAAGTTACTGGGGGTAATCTTAGATAGCAAATTGACAATGAGATCACAAGAACATAAGTGTTGCTATACTGAATGTAGTTCAAGTGGCATTTAAACATTTGCATATGTTGTATCAATTGAAACCTATGCTTTCTAGTTATGATTTCCGATGTGTTGTTCAAAGTTTGGTTCTGATATGTTTGGACTACTGCAATGCCTTATATATTGGTATATCATCTTTCAGTGGCAGGGCATTGCAAGTGGTCCAAAATAAAGCAGTGGGAACAATAATGGGTGTAGCAAAGTTTTCTCATGTGATATCAATGCTTAAAAAACTACACTGGCTGCCTGTTGCTCAAAGGACCCAATTCAAGGTACTGTCCATTATACATTAGGCTCTGTTTGCTGTTGCCCCACTCTATTTGAAACATATGTTGACTGTTTACCATCCAAGACATGAATTGCGGTCTGATATAATCAGTAACCTTTGGCATGCAGAAACAGGAGCTACAGCCTTCATTCCTGCAGGGATAACATTGTGGAATGCATTGCCAGGTCACCTTCGGAACTGTAGCAGTGTGACACAGTTTAGGAAAACCGTTTCAGTATTTTTTTAACCTTGAAGATTGTATTTTCATTATGGTTTGTTTTGTTTTATGGTTTGTGTTTTGAATACAGTGTTTGTTTATTGTAAACCACCTAGTTATAGGTGGTATAATAGACATTTTTTAAAATAAATGAATACATAATCTCTATCTCATGCATTAACTGAAAATTGTCTCCCATCAGAAATGACTCAATAGGATGACAGCCCATCCCTAATTCAAACAGGTAGAGGTTCATCCACTATTTAAAAAAAAAATCCAGTTGTATTCTGGATTTGCGTATGCAAAGTGGATTGGCCACTGTTGGAAATAGGATACTGGACTTGGTGGACCTTTGGTCTATCCCAGTATGGCAACACTTATGTTCACCTAAAGTTAGGTGTATAAATGGAGACTTATACTAGTATTCTATAACAGCAGCTGTACAAACATCTGCCATTATTGCATTCATGCTTAGTGTGCATTATCCCAGTGCCTTCATTTCCATCACCTTTTGAGAATTTAGCCCATCTGGATAGGGACCTGAATATAGAGACCATTTTTGATGGCCATAGCCAGTGTTTACAAAAAAAAATACTGACTGTAGTAGCTAAATATTGACCCCATTCTTTCAGAAACTATTCTTATCTAGGATGAAAATGAATGAAAATTGTCCTTGGGTCTATTCAATGAAGTCACAATTATCTTACAATAAAATGCAGCCCTTTATTATAAGCTTTATTGATATTTCTAAAATGATCTCTGAATTGTAACTATTGTGTCCCAATCCTATAAAATGGTTGCTTTAACATGTCAATGAAGTTTTCTTGTCATTTTTAGCCCAAAATGACAGGGGAAAAATAAACATTTCAGGGTTTTTCTTTATGGTAAATAGTACACATTCATCACATCCCTGTTGCTCTAACCATTATACTACTAATCCACTCCATGCCACTGATAGCCAGACTTAGAGACCCTTTTTCCCAACTGTGGTAAAAAGTCGCCTTAGCGCATCCTTACATTTGTCATTCCCACGCCCTAAGACCATTTTTTCTGCTAGGGCAAAATGGCTATTTTCCTTTTTAATGGCCATGCACTAATGTTCCCTTTAGCTTGTGGCCATTAGCAAGTAAGTCCCTATCACAACCCATTATGTAGGCATTAAGGGCTTACACGCTAACCATATGCTAATTGGTTAACATGTAAAAATGTATCTGCGCTAACTGATTAATGCAGAACATGCCCGCTCTTCATCCCAGACCTGCCCCCAACACTAAGAAATAGTTTTTAGCATGTGGGTAGTGTTCACGTATACAAAATTTACCATGGGATACAGCTTAGTAAATAGACCCCTTACATAAGTCCTATTTCATCTTTGTCCACAGATGAAATGTTGACTCTGCTTTACATTCAGTGCTATGGTCCTGAATAGGGTTTGGTTTTGACAGCCTCTATATTTTAATTTTACCTACATTCACAATTATTTTTAAATTATCCTGATCCGCTTTCAATTTGGATATGATCCAGACAAGGAGAAAACATATGAACCTTGAATTGAAAGTGTGGTCTGGCTCTCAGTTCCTATGATCCTTTATATCCCTTCCACTGTGTGCTGGGAGAGCCACTCCTCTCTCCTGATAGATATGGGATTTCCTAGAGAGAGAGAGAGGAGAAGGTGTGTGGGGGGGAGGGGGGCTCTGAGAATCTTTATATCTCTATATGCACACAGACTCAGGGGGAGATACTCTAGCTATGCTTTCTACAATTTTGAAAATATTTAGGGGGTCCTTTTACAAAGGCACGCTGAAAAAGGGCCTGCGATAGTGTAGACGCGTGTTTTGGTAGCGCGCAGAATTATTTTTCAGCGCACCTACAAAAATGCCTTTTTTTTGCCGAAAATGGATGTGCGGCAAAATCAAAATTGCCGCGCGTCCATTTTGGGTCTGAGACTTTACCGCCAGCCATAGACCGAGAATTTGGGCAGTAATGATGTACATGCGTCAGATGCCACTTGGCGCGTGTCCACTACGCGTGCCAGAAAATAAAAAAATATTTTTCAGACGCGCATTGCGGAACACGCCAAAATTGAAATTGCCGCAAGGGCCACACGATAACTGGGCGGTAACTCCAATTTGGCGCATGTTGGGAGCGCGCGTAGGCACCTACGCGGCTTAGTAAAAGGGGCCCTTAAAGCCTGACAGGATGATGGACCAAAATAAGCCAGTTGTTCTCTCCTTTTTAAAAATTACTCCGAACATGGCATATTTTTGCCTCTATACTGCACAGTCTGGAACACTGTAAATGAAATGCAGATCAACAGTCTGTAACTCAAAATAGAGATAAAGTGAAAATGAGCATCCTCGAGCATTACTAATGAAAGACTATGAATTGCCAATAAGCAGAAATGCAACAATCTCACACCATCCTAGTTTACATGCCCTCAGTGCAGCGTGCTGCTATAGCAGCAGTTCATACTTTTCCTGCAGATTTGAATGTTATTCTGTGTTAAAGTGGCAATCAATATCTATGCATTGATTACAGAAAAAGGCCATTAAAATAACAATAAAACAAGATGGCAAACACGGCTCTGCAGCTGCTAACCTCCTGTGTATTGAAGGCAATTCCATTCTTGTCATTTCACAAGGATTTTTCAAAGCCATGAGTCAGTCAGATGAGGAGTTTCTTAGATCGGGCTGAAATATAAGGGGAGGGAGGGGGGGGGAAAGGTCATTTTCCACAGGCATTATGAGCTAAGTGGACCCAAATGTGCAACATTTTTAGGCATGAAATGTGAAGAAGAGTAAACCTGGTAAAATAATGCATTTTCCTCCCTCCTTGCACCCTCCCCTTTCACGTTTCAGTGGTTGAGTCAGAATTAATGATGGTTTGGCATTTGCACAACTGACCCCTAACTGCAAAGCAAAACACATGTAGACTCTTGCTAATGAAATTACATTCAATAGCTAGTAGTTTCTAAGGAAACCAAGCTGATCCTGAATCACATGGGCCAGCTGTGCTTGCTCCTGTTGTGGGGAGTACTCGGCAGTCACATGGAATTCTGTTTTCATACAATATGTCTGTCAAAGGCTTATTTATATATGACTCAGCCTAACCTGAGCCCTATGATGTTTTGATGTGCCAGTAATGATTAAAAGCATACATTTACGGTTAAACATCATTGTCTTTTCACATTAGGTGATAATGCATCTGCTTTTCCTTTACCCTGTTGTTCGGTATGGGGAAACTATTCCGTTTTAGTAAACTGCCGTCTCTATGTTAATAACCTGTCTATGGCAGAATTTGATGAAGCCAAAAGGGGCCAGGTGATAGATAGGACTATTTAAAAGAAAAGTCTACAGCCACGAAGCATGAAAGATTTGAAAAAGCTTACATTGCAAACTATGGTGCCACCCTGTTACAATTAGAAATATGATACATAGAAAGGCATTTTAGAAAGGACATCCAGGTTGGTACGTCATTGGTGGTGCTAATATTTTAGAACAGGATCTGCCGAGGTACAGCCTTTCTAAACCACATGAGAAATCCAGCATGAACATCCATTTTGCAAAATGACATGTCCAAATTATTATTATTTATGATTTATTGCATTTGTATCCCACATTTTCCCACCTATTTGCAGGCTCAATGTGGCTTACATATTTTTGTTAGCATTGTCAAACCAGGATATCAGATACAGTTAGTATGAACAAGTTAAGACAAGGGACATGGATATCATTGCAGTAGCCACAGAGACAACTATGTGGAGTGAAGTTGTAGCCTAATAGCTAGAGCAGCAGGCTGTGAACCAGGGGACCTGGATTCAAATACAACGCCAACATTTTGTGACTTTTTTTTTTTTAATTGTGAGACCTCCAGGGACAGAAAATACCTATTGTATCTGAATGTATGCTGCTTCAATAGCCTTCAGGCTTGCAGGTGATATATAAGAACTTTTTAAAAGAAATAATACCATGAATGGCCATAGTTCCTGAAGCTGTCACAGATCCTGGTATCCCTTGCTAGTTGCATATTTGGGGGAAGGGGAGGCATAACAATCCTTCAGGGTGCTGGGTACCAGGTCTAAATACCAATGTCCATCTTTTTGGACATAGACGTCCCTTCCCCTTCTGAAATCAGATTTTCACTTCCATATTATGGCTCCTCCCTAGACCCACCCACAACACACTCAGACCACGCTCCTTGCCATAACGACATACTGCAGTTTTAGATGTCTGCATACCCGCTTTATAAAATTGGGATCTGGACGTCCAAACATGAATAGAGCTTCAAAAATAAGAGCTGTGAAGGGGCATTTTCAATATGATGTCTAAGTCCAACTTTGGACATTTTGATAAAACCATCCAAAATTTAAGTGGGGAATATAGCCATTTTCAAAACAGAAAAATTTCTATCTTTTTTTTTTTCAAAAATATCTCTTTTCTAGATGTTTTTGTGCTCTGCGCATTTATCTTTTTGGTCCATTTTCAAAAAAAAAAAAAAAAAGGCCAAGTGAAAAACACACAAAATCAAGCCATTGGGATGTTGGGGGAGTCAGCATTCTCAGTAGACTAGCCACCCAGACATCCCAGGAGAGCAATGGGACACCCTAGAGGGCACTGAAGTGGACGTCAAATAAATGCTCCCAGGTACACATCTCACTGTCGCTCACTTATCTTGTCTGCTGAGCCCCCCAAAACCCACTACTCCCAACTGTACACCACTACAATAGCCCTTATGGGTGAAGGGGGCATCTATATGTGGGTAGAGCGGGCTTCTGGTGAGTTTGGAGGGCTCACAGTTTCTATCACAAGTGTATCAGGTAGGGGGAGATATGGGCCTGGGTCCACCTCTCTGCAGTGCACTGCACCCACCAGTAGACTACTGCAGGAACCTGCATGCTGCTCTAATGGACCTGAGTATAACATCTGAGGCTGGCATAGAGGCTGGTAAGTAATGTTTTTAATCACATTTTGGGGAGGTAGAAGGGAGTTAGTGACCACTGGATGAGTAAGAGGAGGTCATCCCTGATTCCATCAAGTGGTCATCTGGTTATTTAGGGCACTTTTTTGTGGCTTATCTCTACTATAATAAAAAGCACTTCCAACGTTCTGAAGCTGACTCCGTGGCTTCACTGAAGTGAAAGGTTCGTAAGGTTCGTCAGATTCGTGAATCTGTAACCATCTCTCTCGGCCCTGCCCTCGCGCCTCTGATAGGTCCGCCGCCCTTGACGTCATCACATTTTGATGTCCACGACATAAACACCAAATAACGAAACACAACTATTAAACTAAGAAATGGACAATATTCAACCCCTTGCTGCATGATCCCACCCTTGCAATGTGCATGGGACGAACCTCGCTTAATCGAAAAAATTATATTATCCACTCTGCATTTGTTCACACCGAAGTCTGTAACCACCCCTCCAGAAATATGTAAGCCACATTGAGCCTACAAATAGGTAGGAAAATGTGGGATACAAATGTAACAAATAAAATAAATAAATAAAGCATCCAAATGCAGATTTATGCCACTTTTTGGACGTTTTTCTCTTTTGAAAATGAGTTCCAAAGTAACCTAGTAATGTGTAAAATAGTACATGAGGGCAGATAAAGACCAGCATATAGGACCCTACATTATCAAAAACCTAGTTTCAGTTCAATGTGGCTTACAAATAACAATTGTATACAATTACAAATATAACCACAGAAGATAATATAAACAGTTAACACATTTTTTTTTAAGAGATAGGTTTTTAGTTCTTTCCGGAATTGAAGGTTTTTAATGGTACTTCTAATGTCTTTCCTTTTTCCTTTTTCTCTTCTATTACTTTTTGCTAGGCTTAGATGGTATTGTGAGCATGATGGTTTTTCCTGTCCTGTTTTTGGAGTTCCTTTCACTCGACCTTTTCCTTGGTTTTTCGATTGTAAACCGCTTTGATCAGCAAGTTAGCAAAGGTGGTATAGCTGTTCACAAACAAAACTAAATACAATGGGGATGCATTTTGTTGTGCTTACTAGCCTATTTTTGTATGCCTATCTCCCTATCCCTCTTTATCTGCATATCTTTATACATCTCTCTCTCTCTCTTTCTCATACACATACACAAATAGATTATCTATCTATCTATCTATCTATCTATCTATCTATCTATCTATCTATCTATCTATCTATCTATCTATAAAGGAGCGCCTAATTTTAGGCACCAAGAAGACACCTGTTTGGAGCCTATTCGATAAAGGAAAGCAAGAACCTTCTATTCTTTATAAAATACTACAGCAGCAGGACAAATACACACATATATTTAAGGTGCAACCATTAGACCATGAGGACTGTAAGGATCATAGGGGCCCTTTTACTAAGCTGCGGTTGGCTCTACATGCATGCGGCACACACCTAAATAAGACTGCCACCAGGCCAGCGCACTCCCCTGGTGGTAATTTCAGATTTGGCATGCCCATAATGCGTGGATAGATTATTTATTTATTTCCTTCTACGCGCACCAGTTCTAGCAGTGATCGACATTTGGCATGTTCCAAATGGTCACTGTGTATATAGCGTGTGCGTCTTTACTGCTAGATCAATGGTTGGCATTAAGGGCTCCGGACGGTTTGGGATGTGTGCTGGTTTCATTTTTACCGCAGGCCCTTTTCCCGTCCTATTAAAAAAGCCCTTTTTTGTAGATGCGATAAAAACTGGCCCGGCACACGCCCAATACACGCATCTACACAATCGCAGGCCACATTTTACCACTGCTTAGTAAAAGAGCCCCTAGTACTGTGTAAATACTTGCACTAAGATTGCTGAAAAATAGGCATAAATTATGGTATTCTATAATTTATATGTGTCACTGTGTGCTCTGCCCAGACTCTTACTACATATACACCAACTTTCAAACTGCACACATCACATTTACATGCCATTTGTTAGAATCAAAAAGCTACAACGAACCAGGGTACAATCAGGAGAGCGCAATTGAGAGAACAAACAATCCAGAATCTAATCAACTTCTTTGAGAATATTTTTTATAATAAATGGAGAAATCTCAGAGTAAAGACTCACCCAAACGGGACTACACAAAGTGATTTATGCCCCAGAGGGAGGACAAGCTTCTCGATCATGGAATATCTCCAATGTTTTTTTCTTTTCATTTCATGTGAGCAATAACCCTCATGTGCTCCAAAATAAACAATGTGCCATTTAAAATATCTGGATATGTTCCCTCATTTGCTGTATCCAGTGTCTTGCACCTAAACAAGCGCTACTTGTCTCATGTAAAAAATATATGGTTCTTGCTTTTACATTGTCAAATGTTATGGTGTACTATCAGTCACTGTAATATACTATATTTTCAAAGCGCTGTATAATGAGACAATACTTAACTTATGAGTCAATGCTCCGCCTCTATTACACCTTACAGCTTGCAATGACCTCTCTTCGTGATCTCTAATGTTGCAGCACCGCTTTTCTTGTTTATAAACTGCGACGTGCACTCTCTGTAAGCTGTCCAATATTTCATTAGGCATTTCCACACTCTGTTGTATAGTGTCCTTTTTATTTTCTGTCCATATTTTTCTGCCGCTATCAATCTCCTCAAGTTGCATTTGTTAGAATCATGCATATGAAGGGCTACTGATAGCATTATATCTAGAACGTGCAGTCACATTGGTGCCAAAGAGTCTTGAAACAGACTAGACTTATAAATAAAAATTGTATTAGAAAGAACCTGCCAAAATTGCAAGGTCTGTGGATTCTTTGCTACACAGCAATCCAAAAAGCTTGAGGATTGCAGTAAAATAACATGGAGGCCAAAGAACCCTCTTCCGATCTGCAAGACTAGCATAAACTATCTGATACTAATTTATCACTATGTACTTGAGAGGTGTTCAAAGGGCCTGATGAGCAATTAGAAACCCTGACATCATAATCCCAGTGGAGACACAGGCTCTGATGCTTTTAGACCAAAAATATAACCATTATGTTTTGGTCAATTCATAGAGCAATTCATCTGGACAAACTTTCATTTAGACCTATTTTCCCAAAATCCAGGTACTGCAATGGCAAGTCATAAATCTTAGAGACCACCTGGCTCGTGTGGGAAAAGGAAAGGAAATATTAATAATGTCTGGTTTAGAGGTGGACACCACAGATAGACAATTGAAACAAGATATACAGTGCCTTGGCTACACATATTTGTAGAACTGAGAAAGCTGTAAAATAAATTCCCTGCATACAATTTGGAAAGGTTTAATGGTCCCCCAGTCTAATATCTGCTTCAGTGATGATACTTCATCATTGCCATTCCACACAAATAAACGGTTTCCTATTAATCTTATAATCTGGTTATTAAACCAGATTTCTGTAATGCATGTTTTGTTCTAGAAAATTGATTATTTATTATCCAACTCCCTCATGGCCATATAAGTATCACAAATAATTCTATTAACTTTATATTTTAAAGAGAGATCCATGTCTAGTAACATGCTAAGCATGAAAGGGTAAACCAGTATAGACTCAATCATTAACCACTGGGGTCAAATTAGTAATCCATTTCCTGCTATTAGCCATTAGGAGTGGGATGCAAACAAATAATTCATTTTGTCATTTGCAATTTTTTTTTCATTCTGTTTTGGTTTTATACATTTGTGTTTCAGGGCAATTTTGTCAATTAAAAGATAGATGTGGATTCTCCTCCCCACCACCCCCACCCTAAAACAAAAAAACAGATTGTGGCAACCCCCCCAACCCAAGCCCTTAATAACAACCTATATCACCTAAGAATATTAACCAACCTACCCTTGACCCCAATGACCCCCTTCCCCAGTCACCAGTGTTAGGCAATGCATTAGCCCCCCCCCCCCCCACGCCCTTTTGCTCACCAAAGAGACAGCCAATCATAGGAGCCAACTTTTCAAAATGATTGGGGGGTGATGATTTTTTTTTTTTTTTTACAGATGGTGCATTCACCCTCCCCCTCCCCCCTGTCTGCCTCCCTCTCCCCATCCCCTCCCCTCCCTCTACTCCCTCCCCCTCCTCCCCTCACCTTCCCTCTGAGTTCCAGGCTTTCCTCCCTCCCTCCAACTTCCAGGCCCTCCTCCCTCCCTCTGAGTTCCAGGCCTCCCTCTCTCCGAGTTCCAGGCCCCCTCAAAGTTCCAGGCCCTTCCCTCTGCATTCCAGGCCCCCTCCCTCCCTCTGAGTTCCAGGCCCCCTCCGAGTTCCAGGGCCCCTTCCCTCCGAGTTCCAGGGCCCCTCCCTCCAAGTTCCAGAGGCTCCCCCTCCCTCCGAGTTCCAGGCCCATCCCCTCCCTCCCTCCGAGTTCTGAATTTTAAAAGTCAACTTACCTCGGGGTCTCGGCAGCAGCAGTGAAAGGTGAGCAGGCTCGGCACTTCAGCCTTTCCTTCTCTCTCTCTCAGCTCTGCTCCCGCCCTTTCGGAAACAGGAAATGAGGGTGGGACTACAGCTGAGAGAGAGAGAAGGAAAGGCTGAAGAGCCGAGCCTGCTCACCTTTCACTGCTGCTGCGAGACCCCGAGGTAAGATGACTTTTAAAATTCTGGGCGGCACGCAGGAAGGCAAGGGCGAGCACCAGGCAGGTCGGGCTGGCGAGGGAACTTCCCGTTCTGGCGGGTGAAATATTGAGGGTGCTCGAGCACCCACAGCACCCATGGAGTCGGTGCCTATGCAGCCAATCCTCCCTGGCATTTACTGGAGATATTGACAGCATAGTGTCAGGGCAGAAGCAACTCCCCTTGCTCCCAGCCCCATTGCACCGAAGCAAAGACAGCTATAACCCCTGGATAAGAATACCAGGAGCTAAAGTCTTAAAAACAAGAAACACTAAAGCAAATGTTAGTGTAACTTGGACTGGAATACTAGACGTTGAATCTTTGAAGCAGGTAAGAACACCCCAAACCTAAGGGTCATAGCAGTTATAAAATCTTTCAAATTGCAAAGAAGGGGGCAAGACCACTGTTAGACATGCTGGTACCCAGGGCAGAAATTAAGGAGGACCCCCTGATCTTCTCTCTTCCCTGCCCTCTCCCGATCTCCCCACCTGCTACTTCTTCTAATTCCATAGCGTACGGCCCTCTCAACATCACTTTCTACAGCTCCCTTCCCTTTCCAGTATTCGATTGGACATCACACGTGAACTACTTCCTCATATGCTGTTCCTAAATTGTAGAATACTTTGCCTGTCAACATTAAGGGCTGTGTTTACTAAGGTGTGCTAGCGTTTTTAGTGTGCGCTAAATATTAATATATTTTTTAGCACCGAATATGATGGCGCGCTAGGGGTAGGAAGTACCATCGGGCTGCTGCGGTAGCCCAGCGTTACTTCCTGCTTAGCGAGCGGTAAACCCGCATTAGGCTGACCGCCGCTTAGTAAAAGGGGCCATCATTTTGTACCTGAGGCAGGGTTAAGTTTCTGTGAGTGGTGATTAAATAAAGGTATATAAAAAAAAGCAGGCTGCTAAATGTTTGGTGCTACTCTGAGAGTAACTTAAACCAGGGATGCCTGGACAACAAACCTGCTACTCTAACCACTGAACTACTACGTCATGCCATTCTGAGGTACAAAATGTTTTGCACCCAAAGGCAGTGCAACACATTTTGGATTCTGTCTCTGCCTTTTTCATTAGTAGCTCAAGGTGTTACATTTAGGTACAGTAGTTATTTTCCTGTCCCTAGAGGGCTCACATTCTAAGCTTGAACTTGAGGCAATGGAGGGTTAAGACTACAAGGAACTACAGTGGGATTTGAACTGAGTTTTCCTGGTTCTCAGCATCTTGCTTTAACCTTCAAGCTATAGTTAAGCTGTGATACTTAATGCTGGAAGATATGGTAAAAGGAGTTAGTATTGCTGGGTTTAAAAGAGGCTTTGGATAATTTCCTGGAAGAATAAACCATTATTAAGGTAAACCTGGGGAAAGCCACTGCTTATCCCTAGGGTATGTAGTATGGAATCTTGCTTCTTTTGGGAATGATGGGCTAGATGGATATTTGGTCTTATCCAGTATGGCAAATCTTATTATGATAGGCTTAGGGATATGTCAAGATGGGCTGGAAGAATATTAGAGGGGGTAAGAGAGGTGTTACAGAGGATTGGAGGTTTGGGGGATAGGGCATGTAGTTATATGTAGAGATGGACTGTTATTTGTAATACATAGGAAATGTCAATGACATATTCCATGTCATTAACAACAAAAATGAATAGAAACAAAACAGGTATTATGGACATTCTTTACAGAACAGGGAGAGGTGGCCTACTTAATCAACTTGATTTAAAATAAATATATGATGAGTTTCAAATCATCATTGGAAAAAAAACCTATAAGAAAATTTGTAAGAAAGATTCACAAAAAGATCTTTAAAATTTGCAAGAATAATTTATAAAAAGTGTTTGGATTGATGTAGAAATGGTCCCAGTGGAGTTCAAGATGGCCGCTGAATAGGACGGACGCGTTTTTTCGTCTCTCTCTTACCTCGAGAAAAATAGCGTTGATATGCCGAAGAGAAGGGGACGGGCTGCGGCGACAGCCTCCCAGCAGCCAAGGAATATTCCCTCTCTCGGCTCGATTGAACCATTCTTGCAGAGAGCCGCAGGCATGGCTACTTCGTCGTTGGGCGGCCCGCTTGTTCACACACAAACTGGAGAAAGTGAGGTGAACACAGGGCTGGAAGTCTCTTTGAGCCCAGACGGCAGAGAACCTCCTCCTCAGCCAATTGGCAGCAGTTCTCCGAAGATTGCGTACTCAACTGCGACGACCGGAGAGTCAGGAAGTGGAGGAGAACGGGAGGCTATTCTATCCTCGACGGAAGGTTTGGGAAGTTTGTTAACTCCCATCTTAACTGCTCCCATACAGATGAGATCTACTGAGGAGACTATAGGAACAAAAGGGAACGTGAGTCTGTTACACACTGAGACAGAAGAATTATTTCCTTTTAAAAAACCAACAGAAGTAACACTAGACAATCTTTGGCATCTAATTGTGGAACTTGGAAGGGCTTTATGCCCCCAAACAAAAAAGATGACAGAAGATATTGCCTTATTGGATGGGAAACTGAAAGAGGTAGAAATTAAACTTAATTCAGTGGCCTCACAGACAGAAAACTTTGAAAAAGAAATACAACATATACAATCTGTGCAATCAACAACAGTTAAAGATTTGGTAAACCTTAGGAGAAAAACGGAGTTCTTGGAAAATAATCTTAAAAATAATAATTTGCGCTTTATTAATTTTCCTATGCAGTCCTTGATTTCTCCACGGGAAATGTTAAGAAATTATTTTAGAGAGGTACTGGAAATAGGTGAAGAACAGTTCCCTCCTATTTCACAGGTTTATTACATTCCCGGTAAAAAAGATGAACAATTACTAAGTAATCAGACAATAGATGTCTCAGCATTGTTAGAAAATTCAGATAGTAACAAAATCACTGCTTCAACTTTACCTGCCACGGTTGCGTTGATCTCTGACAAATCATGGATATTAAAGAAATTTTTCCTAAAGAAAGAAAAAACCTTTAGAGGATTACAAACTCGTATTTTTCCTGATTTGTCAAGAGACACGCAGAAACGTAGGCAAAAGTTTTTGCAGTTGAAATCTGAGACGCTCCAATTAGGAGCAACGTTCTATTTAAAATATCCATGTAAATGTTTGGTTAATTATCAGAATGTCAAATATGTGTATTTTGACCCTTCCCAATTATGTTCATTTTTAACATCTAAGAAAGCTCTGTAAATGAATATATACCATGTTTTGAACGCTGAAATCTTTAATTTAGCTACAATTTATTTGAAATGTTTAATTTCTTTCTTATATCTCCAGTTGTTTGAGTACTTGAACTCCTTATTTGTGGACTTTAAGCTTCTAAAAAGGAGATTTTCTTTTTTTTTTAGTTTTTGGAATATTATTGTAAACTAATAATCTTTAGAAGCTTTTTTTTTCTCAAGTAATATTTGCTTGTGATTTAATGAAATAATTAATAAATAAAATAATAAAAAAAAAAAAAGAAATGGTCCCAGTGGAGAATGAAAACATTTGTTGCTCACGAGCTATCTGAGGATCTGTCTTCTATGAAGTATATTCTTGAAATATAACGTATGATATTCTATGGTAGTTAATGACAGAAGCAAAATATGACATTTTGGGATCAATATTCAAAGTGATTTTAAAACAGAGAATAGTAAAGTTTTTGGAATCCAATGGATTACAGGACTCAAAGCAACATGGTTTCACCAAAGACAGATCAATTCAGACAAATTTGATTAATTACTTTTACTGAGTGACCAGAGAGTTGGATTGAAGGAGAGTGCTAGATGTGGTATATTTAGGTTTTAGCAAAGCCTTTGACATTGTTCCGCATAGACAACTAATAAATAAACTGAGTGACCTTGGTATGGGCCCTAAAATGACTGACTGGGTTAGGAACTGGTTGAGTAGAAGATGACAGAGTGTAGTGGTAAATGGAGCTCATTCTGAGGAAAAGGATGTTACTAGTGGTGTGTCACAAGATTTGGTTCTTGGCCTGGTTCTTTTTACCATTTTTGTAAGCAATATTGCTGAAGGACTGTCTGGTAATGTTTGTCTCTTTGCAGATGATACCAAAATCAGCAACAGGGTAGACACCCCTGATGGTATGGATAGCATGAGAAAGGACTTAGTGATACCTAATAATACCTAACATTCTTTGCTTTCTTAGCCACCGCCACACAATGAACAAAGGGTTTCAACATATCATCTACTATGACGCCTAGATCCCTTTCCTAGTCGGTGACTCCTAACGTGGAATCTTGCATCACTTAGCTATAGTTCGGGTTCCTCTTTCCCACATGCATCACTTTGCACTTGTTCACATTAAACATCATCTGCCATTTGGATACCCAGTTTCCCAATCTCGTAAGGTCATCTTATAATTTTTTACAACCCTCTTGTGATTTAACAACTTTGAATAACTTTGTGTCATCAGCAAATTTAATTGCCTCACTAGTTGCTTCCATCTCTAGATCATTTACAAATATGATAAAAAGAAGCGGTCTCAGCACAGACCCCCTGTGGAACCCCAAGATCCCATAACCTCCCACACCTTCTTTTGTATCCCTCTATGATCCCCTAATCACCTCCTTCTCAAGATTCTAGCATCCTTTTCCCCTCCACTTTACCTCACTTCCTTTTCCTTCCCCTCCTCTTTTTCATCATCCCGATTTTCCTTCTTCTACTCCATCCCTAATCCTCCCTCTTCCCTTCTTTTTGTCTTCCCATTAAAAATCATACTTCCTTGAGGTTCTGCAGATACCTTCTGAGAATTTGCCTCCTCTTTTATGTTATTGATTTATTTATTTATTAGATTTCAAAATAATACATTCACATATAATAAATGTCAGCAAACAGGCAATACATCACATCACAAGAAAAATAATCCATCCATTACGTTTTCATGGATTTTCAGAACATATCTTATATACTTAGACCACAAAATGGGTACGATCAAGATACAAAGTAATGGTTTCTAGGAAAAACTAGAATTCACTCTTATTACAACATTGGGAGGACGGAGTTCCAAGCTTTACCAACAATTTTAGCTCCCTACTGGTGCCATCGAGGCTTGATCATCCCTACTTTCCTTACTTATTACAAGATGCTTCAGTTTTTCTGGGTCAAAAAATAAGTGGAGGGGCATAATCGAACGTAAACGCCCATGTGTAAGAATGTCCATCTCCGAGAACGGGTCCGTGAAGGGGTGGGCCGAATCGTATTTTCGAAAAAGATGGACGTTTATCTTTAGTTTCGCAAATACGGTTTGTGCCAGGCAAATGCATTGGATGTGGGTGTTTTTGAGATGTGGGCATTTGTTTGAGCTGGGCGTTTTCATTTTTCAGCAATAATCGAAAACGAAGCATCTCAGCTCAAAAACGACCAAATCCAAGGCTTTGGGTCATGGGAGGGGCCAGGATTTGTAGTGCACTGGTCCCCCTCACATGCCAGGACACCAACCGGGCACCCTAGGGGGCACTTTTAAAAAATAGGAAAAAACATTAAATTACCTCCCAGGTGCATAGCTCCTTTACCTTGGGTGCTGAGACCCCCAAATCCCGCCCCAAAACCCACTCCCCACAACTCAACACCATTACCATAGCACTTAATGGTGAAGGGGGGCACCTACAAGTGGGTACAGTGGGTTTTGGGGGGGGTTAGAGGGCTCCCATTTACCACCACAAGTGGTACAGGTAGGGGGGGATGGGCCTGGGTCTGCCTGCCTGAAGTGCACTGCATTACCCACTAAAACTGCTCCAGGGACAGGACTTGTTGCTGCTGTATAATGTTGGCACAGCAGTTCACACCGTAAGACTAATCTCGCTGAAAACGTCCTTTATTTCAATAGCCGTGTTTACTCACAGTTAACTGCAGATCAGAGATTGTGCCCCACTGGCAACGAGTCTCCCTGGTACTAAGATTAGCAGTAGCTCAGAGCTGGCAGAATGGTGTACAATGCCCTCTTTCAGCAACATTCAAGGTAAGAACTAAGTTCTGTAACGTGGCTAACACACGAAAGGGATCTAAAACGGACGTACAAAAATGGCCACTACCTCGTGGACTACCGGAAACAAAACAGGGCACACTCTGACCCAGTAGGCAGGGGGAAAAGCACCATGGGAGAAGAGCCTACCAACTACCAACATCGTGAGACTGTAACACAAGCTAGTGAAATCACAGAGCCCAATACCCTACACCCACTACAATGCAATGCTGATGTGACCCTGCAGTGCACCCGAGAGCCACATCTGACCCAGGGAAAGGTTGTGAGAGGATCGAACACATTCTGCTGTCATGGAGGTGGGTATGGAATTTGAGGGTGGCATGAGGCTGGGAAATAAGGTTTTTGCAAGTGGGTTTTGTTTGGTGGGAGGGGGTTAGTGACCACTGGGGGAGCCAGGGGAGGTGATTCCCGATTCCCTCTGGTGGTCATCTGGTCATTTAGGGCACTTTTTTGGGACCTGTTCGTGAGAAAAAAGGGTCCAAAAAAGTGTCCTAAATTCTCGCTAAAAACACCTTTCTTTTTTCCATTATCGGCCGAGCGCGCCCATCTCTGCTCGGCCGATAACCACGCCCCAGTCCCGCCTTCACCACGCCTCCAACACGCCCCCCCCCATCAACTTTATTCGTTCCTGCGACGGAGTGCCGTTGAAGATGACCAAAATCGGCTTTCAATTATACTGATTTGGCCGCCCACGGGAAACGGACGCCCATCTCCCGAACATGGGCGTTTTTCTCCTTTCGAAAATAAGTAGGATAGTGAACATTACTAAATGACACAAGACATCTACATGCAAATTTTAGTTTAAATGTTCCTCCCAGGGAGAGAATTCGTGACCTAAGCCCCAAAAACTCTCGTCTCTTTTTCTGTGTAGACTTACTAACGTCTGGAAATATCTGTATTTTCGATCCATAAAACTGGGCTGTCATAGATTTGAAGTAAAGTCTCAATATATTATTTTGATCCGTCTCGAACGCAAACGACACCAGGAGAGTAGTGCATTCAGTAATGGTCTCTAATGATGTTTCAAAAAATTGAGTAAGATTTAAATCTGGAACTGTCCCCAAAGTTGGTTTAGTTCCTGTGATATAATAGACCTTAACAATCGGAGGAAAAGCTTCTTTTGGAATCCTTAATATATCCAAAAAATATTTCTGTAACATCTCTACTGGAGGTAACAAAGGGTTTTTAGGAAAGTTTAAGAATCTTAAGTTATTTCGTCTAAGCTGATTGTCCAAAAATTCAACTTTCCTTTGATCCCTTTCGCTCTCCATTAAGACATTATCGACTAGAGTCTGTAATTTTTTTTATCACAAGCAAATTTGACTCACTTTTCTCCTCTTGCTTCGTCATTCTCGACTCTGTTAACTGTTGTTGAACTTTAACATCCTTTACTTCAGCAGTCAATACTGATGAAATTTGCTGTAGGGACGCGTTCATTGTCTGGATGGCGTCCCAGTGGGTCTCCAATGTAATGGTTTTTGGTCATGGTATTTCACCGAGTCTTACGGGTGGAGGCGTCTGGATGGAAGAGGGCGTAGATTGTACTCCTCCCGCCCCACGCTCAGATGCCGTTGCATCCGGCGTCGAAAAACCCACAGGGCCGCTACCAGCCTCGAAACTTTCCAGATGAAGCCCACCTGTGGGATCCGTCTCTCCACCTGGTCTCGGCAGCACAACCTGGAGGGGTGGACTCAGCGACACCGCCTCCACGCCAAGATCCCCAGTAAGTTGTTTTTCTGGGGATCCAACCTGGGTAAAAGCTTGCGACCCCAGCAGATGAAGCCCAAAGGCTTCCAAAGTCGGCTGTTCCCGGGGCTAGGAGCTGCTTTAGCCCCAATCTTTCCCTTTCTCCTGACCATAATAAGGGCAAGATAGAGAGAAACGCTAAGAAAGCCAACTCGTGTCTCGGAGCTTCAAAATGCTGCTCCTCCCACGGACACCATCTTGATCCGGATCTTGCCTCCTCTTTTAAGAACTGTATATTTAATTCTAGGGGTGAAACCTGGAAGTTCTACTCCAGTTTAAGAGAAGGGAGTTGAACCAAATGATTTGGATTTAACAACTTTTTTGAAAAGCTCCGTGGAAATTATAACATCTAGGGTGACACTTAGAGGGGCATAATCAAAAGGGGCGCCCACGTTTTCCTGAGGACGTCCTCGCAGAAAGTCCCGGTGAAGAGGTGGGGAAACTCGTATTCGAAACAAGATGGGCATCCATCTTTCGTTTCGATAATAGGGTCGGGGATGGCCAAATCGTGAAATTTAGGTCGGCCTTAGAGATGCTCATCCCTGATTTTTGGCGATAATGGAAACCAAGGACGCCCATCTCAGAAATGACCAAATCCAAGCCATTTGGTTGTGGGAGAAGCCAGCATTCGTAATGCACTGGTCCCCCTGACATGCCAAGACAATATCCGGGCACCCTAGGGGGCACTGCAGTGGACTTCAGAAATTGCTCCCAGGTGCAAAGCTCCCTTACCTTGTGTGTTGAGCCCCCAAACCCCACTCCCCACAACTGTAAACCAATACCATAGCCCTAAGGGGTGAAGGGGGGCACCTACATGTGGGTACAGTGAGTTTGTGGTGGGTTTTGAAGGGCTCACATTTACCAGCACAAGTGTAACAGGTAGGGGGGGATAGGCCTGGGTCCGCCTGCCTGAAGTAAACTGCACCCACTAAAACTGCTCCAGGAACCTGCATACTGCTGTCATGGAGCTGGGTATGACATTTGAGGCTGGCATAGAGGCAGGCAAAAAATATTTTTAAAAGTTTTTTTTTGAGGAAGGAAGGGGGTTAGTGACCACTGGGGGAGTAAGGGGAGGTCATCCCCGATTCCCTCCGGTGGTCATCTGGTCAGTTTGGGCACCTTTTTGAGGCTTGGTTGTAACAAAAAAAGGACCAAGTAAAGTCGCCCAAGTGCTCGTCAGGGACGCCCTTTTTTTTCCATTATGGGTCGAGGACGCCCATGTGGTAGGCACGCCCCAGTCCCGCCTTCGCTGCGCTTCCTACAAGCCCCCATGAACTTTGGTCGTCCCCACGACGGAAAGCAGTTGAGGACACCCAAAATCAGCTTTCGATTATGCCGATTTGGGCGACCCTGGGAGAAGGAAGCCCATCTCCCAATTTGTGTCGAAAGATGGGCCGCCCTTCTCTTTCGAAAATAAGCCTGTTAGTGACTTTCACTTTCAAACATGAAAGGGATTTTGTTTTGAGATTGTATTTTTGTCACCTTAATGATCAGTTTTTAGGTTCTAATATATGTACATTTCCTGACTTGTCATAGGTGACACAGAAGCATATGAAAGATTTCTTGGCTCTTAGGCCTAGAGTTCTAGCCTCAGGGCTGGCCTAAGGCAAGATGCTGCCTGAGGCGGAGCTAACATGCCACCCCCTCGGGCTGAGATGATGCCCCCCCTGGTGGTTTTTACCTCGTCATGTTCCAAACCTGGCAGCGACAGCAATTCCCATACACTGTCCTGCTGCCAGCACCCGCCTCTTCCCTTTACAGTGGTTGCCTGAGCCTCTGACGAAACAGGAAGTTGCATCAGAGAGGTGGCCGCAGTAAAGGGAAGAGGTGGGTGCTGCCGGCGGCAGGGCAGCGTATGGGAATCGCTGCCAGGTTTGGAATCTCACGTTGATGAGGTAAAACGCCACAAAGGGGGAGATGCTGCTCCCCAAGATGTCACTCCTGAAGAGTGCCGCCTGAGGACCCCATCTCAGGTGGCCTAATGGTCGGGCCACACCTGTCTAGCCTTAAGTGCCACTTTTATTTTGAAATTTCCTGTAAAATATTGTATTACATATCAGTCAAAAAAATTTTTAACCTAAACGATTGATTTTATTAAAGCCAGAGAAGGTATTGGTGTGATAGTGAGCTCTGACATACCGCCATTAGAGTAAAGCGAATCAGCTACAGGTTTTTGTTTAGTTTATTTTGCACGCTTTGAATTTTTTTTTCTTATTAGATTTCTGGTCTGACCTCTTAGATATAGAGGGGTATAATCGAACGAAAACGTCTATCTCCATGGGCGTTTATCTCCGAGAATGGGTCCGTGAAGGGGCGGACTGAACCGTATTTTCAAAAAAAATAGACGTCCATGTTTTATTCGACAATTTGTGAGCTGGGCGTTTTTGCTTTTCAGCGATAATGGAAAATGAAAGCGCCCAGCTCAAAAACGAATAAATCCAAGGCATTTGTTCGTGGGAGGGGCCAGGATTCGTAGTGCACTGGTCCCCCTCACATGCCAGGACACCAACCAGGCACCCTAGGGGGCACTTTTACAAAAACAAAAAAAAAGGTAAAAGAGCTCCCAGGTGCATAGCACCCTTCCCTTGTGTGTTGAGCCCCCCCAAATCCCCCTCAAAACCCATTGCCCACAGGTCTACACCATTACTATAGCCCTAAGGGGTGAAGGGGGGGCACCTACATGTGGGTACAGTGGGTTTGGGGGGGGGTTGGACGAGTAAGCATTAAGCAGCACAATTGTAACAGGTAGGGGGGGGATGGGCCTGGGTCCACTTGCCTGAAGTACACTGCACCCCCTAACAACTGCTCCAGGGACCTGCATACTGCTGCCAGAGAGATGGGTATGACATTTGAGGGTGAAAATAAAAAGTTGTGAAACATCATTTTTTGTGGTGGGAGGGGGTTTGTGACCACTGGGGGAGTCAGGGGAGGTCATCCCCAATTCCCTCCAGTGGTCATCTGGTCATTTAGGGCACTTTTTGGGGCCTTATTCGTGGAAAAACAGGGTCCAGGAAAAGTGCCCTAAATTCTCGCTAAAAACGCATATTTTTTTCCATTATCGGCGAAAGACGCCCATCTCTGATCGGCCGATAACCACACCCCAGTTCCGCCTTCACCACGCTTTCGACACGCCCCCGTCAACTTTGTCCGCATCCGCGACGGAGTGCAGTTGAAAACGTCCAAATTCGGCTTTCGATTATACAGCTTTATTCGCTTTTGTGAGATAAACGTCTATCTCCCGATTTGGGTCACAATATAGGCGTTTTTCTATTTCGATTATAAGCAGGATTGTGTACTAAATATGAATAAAAATTTCTTTTTTGATCTTTCAAGTTTATGATGTATGTATACTTGATATTATTGAATAAAAGTTAATTTAAAAAAAATCATCCTTCCCTTTTCCAATCGATTCTGCCTCTCTTCCTTTGCATTCGTACCTAAAATTCCCCACCCATGAAACTCGAAAAAGAACAAAATCAAATATTCAGATACAAAGCAAGCTTATAAAACTACCTCTACTCTTTTTCTATTATTCAAAAGTAATTTGCAATATTAAATAAGCAAGACAATTCAAATATATAAAAACATGTGGCAGAATCGCTTTGGAATTTCAGAAACTTTACTGCCACAGAATCTACTTCTGATTTGTCAGAGGAACCACAGGGCTGTGTTTATAATTATCCTCATATGTACTGTGCTATTAGGTGTAAACCACACTTTACAGGCCATATTCATAGAATATCCCTGCTTTTGAAGTTTACTAAGGTGCGCTAGCATTTTTAGCACGTGCATAAAATTGGCGCACACCAGGGGCATAGCTGCATGAGGCCACGGGGGCCTGGGCCCCCATAGATTTGGCCCTGGGTCCCCCTGCCGACGACCCTCTCCACTCCCCCTCCCACTGCCAACCCGCCGTCGCCTATCTTTGCTGGCGGGGGACCCCAACCCCCGCCAGCCGAGGTCCTCTCTTCCGTTGCAGCAAAGCTTCCTGTTCAGAGTCTGATGTCCTGCACGTACAACGTGCAGGATGTCAGACTGTATTTTAAACTGAAGGAAGCTTTGCTGCAATGGAAGAGAGGACCTCGGCTGGTGGAGGTTGGGGTCCCCCGCCAGCAAAGGTAGGCGACGGCGGCGGGGGAGGGTTGTCAGCGGGAGGGGGAGGGCTAAAATGTGCTCCCTCACTTTGGCTCTGGCCCCCCCCCCCCGCCCAAGTCCAGATACGCCTCTGGCGCACGCTAACTGTGTAGGCACCCATAGGAATATTGTGGGCGCCTACACAGTTAGCACACTCTAATGGTTAGTGTGCGCTAAAAGCACTAACGCGCCTCTAGCATGGCTTAGTCAATGAGGCCCTAATAAAACAGAGAAGCAGGGGTGGATTGATAGTGATCTGGGCCCCTGGGCACTAAGGGGTCTTTTTACTAAGGTGCACTAAAAAAAATGGCCTACAGTAGTGTAGATGCATGTTTTGGGCGTGCGCAGAATTATTTTTAGCACACCTACAAAAAAATGCCTTTTTAAAATTTTTGCCAAAAATGGACATGCAGCAAAATGAAAATTGCTGCACGTCCATTTTGGGTCTGAGACCGTACCACAAGCCATTGACCTAGCGGTAAGGTGTCATGCAGTAACTGGACGGTAATGGTCTACACGTGTCAAATTCCACTTGAAGCACTTAACTGCCGTGTGTCAGAAAATAAAAAAAATATTTTTTACAGATGCACGCCAAAATTGAAATTACCGAAAGGGCCATGCGGTAACCGGGTGGTAACTCCAATTTGGCATGCGTTGGGCGCACTTAGGCGTCTACGCAGCTTAGTAAAAAGGCCCCAAAGGGTCATGGGCCCCTAACCACCTATCAAAAATGATTAAAATAGATGGACGCTAGGGGAGAATAAAACCCCTACTGTTGTGGGCCCTTGGGCACTGCCCTCTTGTCTTAATGGTCAGTCCACCCCTGCAGACAAGAAAGTGCGAACAACTTATTCTGACATGATTTAAGGAGCACTGCAGTGATATTTTGCATTGGATATTTATAACGAGAACACCTTTGTTATTCAAATACTGTTATTTCTTTATCTCTGGTGCATCATCTTACAATATAAATGACCTATTTTTGTTTGTTTATGTTTATGACAATGGTCCTAATTATTTTAATCCAAGTAATTTACCCTTTTACTAAGCTGCAGCAAAAAATGGTCTTAATGCACCCTTGTGTGGGTTTTTCCCCACTTGCTAAGGTCATTTTTAGTGCACCTGTACAATGTCTGATTTTCTAATTTTTTGTATTAATTACTTGATAAAAATTACTGCATGAGTATTTACCGCCATTTTGAAGGTTGAAGGACTCGGGTGGTAATCCTGTGTTTACCAATTAGTGCATGTAACTGATTAGCTATTCTCCACCCTCCTGAGATGCCTCCCCCCCCCCCCCAAAAAAAAACATTTTTAGCGTGAGGATTACATCCACTAAAATGGCACTCAATACCGCAGTGTGGGGCCCTTTTACAAAGGCTCACCAAAAACTGGCCTGCAGCAGTGCGGGCGCCAGTTTTTGGTGCGTGCCAGACCCTTATTGTACCACGTCTGGAAAAAAGGGATTATTTTAAAGGCCAAAAAATGGATGTGTGGCAAAATGAAAACCAGCGCATATCCATTTTCGGCCTGAGACCTTACCGCCAAGCATTGACTTAGCGATAAGATCTCACACGCTACCTGGGTGGTAAGCATACAGCACGTGCCAACTGCCATTTACAGCCGGGTAGTGTGATAAAGTCACCTCCAGGATAGTTGGGTTAAGGCAGTTTCAGTCTGAAATACAAGTCCCAGAAGGCATTGCAGGCAAGGAGCCAGAAAGTGAGATGAAGAACCCAGACTGGACTCCTAGCTGCAATCAGGGAAGACATGGGTGTAGGCTGGCAGGTTGTGTAGAGTGGCTGCCACTAGGTGGAAAGAGAGTTAGGAAACCCTGTGTGCAGGAGCTCATCATTGGTCGCATTAGTTTAATTCTCAACTCAGTTGGTATGGGTGTGGGGAAGCTAATGGAAGGAGAATGATTGGTGGTGGTAGCTGAAGCCAGGGATTGATTAGGCAGGTGGGAAGGAGTCCCAGCAGAGAGGCAGTTCAGTTCAGGAGAGAGAAGCAGAAGGAGAGAAGGAGTTGCAGGCTGAAAACCCTTGGGTAAGGAGGTCCCTAAAGTACTGGCAGTTACAGGCTGAGAATCCTTGGGCAGGGAGGTCCCTAAAGTACTGAAGCAGGCTGAGATTCATTGGGTGAGAGGAAGTCCCAAAAGTATTGAATTCATTGTGAAGCTGATGCAGGGGAAAACCCTTGGGTAGAAGGAGTCCCTAAAATATTGAACTCTCCTGAAGGTAAAGAGGATAGAAGGTAAAAAATGCTGCTTGGTGACTGAACTGAAAGAACGGTTTGTCTTGGGAACTGAATTACTGTTTATTGTGAACTGGATAAAGAGCCCAGACTGGAGCCTGTAAGCCTGTATTGAATCCTGGTATGTGCTATGCTGTTGTTGGACCTGCGTACTAGAAACCTGCATGGAATAAAAGTCCTTAAGATTGAAGTTACGGGTGGACAATTAATTCTTCATTGTACCGGGAGCCTGTGGCTGGAGGAGATTGTTCTATCCTTGACTGCACCTAGGGGCACCTGGTTACAGTAGATAATAGAAAATATTTTCTACCGCATGGTTTCAGCGCAAGCCCAATTCAGAATTACTGACCGGGAAACGCGGTAGCTGGATAATAATGCTGTTTTGGCGCATACTGGACACGCGTAGGCCCTGTAGGCCCATATATGCCTTTGTAAAAGATCCCTTATGCCATTTTAAGCTGTGTTACATGCAAATTAGCGCCTAATGAGCTTGGTAAAAGCACCCTTCATTGGCCTATCATAAGCTTTCTTGATATTTGAAGAGTAGTGTGCCCCTTTTACCAAGCTGCAGCAAAAGGAGGCCGGTCGTCTGTGTGTGTTTTACACAAGTGCCGAGGCCCCCTTTTACCCCAGCTGATAAAAGGGAAGGGAAAGGGGAAGGGAAATGGGACTTGATATACCGCCTTTCTGTGGTATTTTGCAACTACATTCAAAGCGGTTTACATATATACAAGTACTTATTTTGTACCTGAAGTCTTGCTTTCCTAGAGGAAATGGCCAGGCGGTAAGTAAAGCACTTGCCGCGCGGCCATTTCAGGGTGGAGCACTTACCGCCACCCATTGAGGTGGTGGTAAGGGCTCCCGTGTTAATCCAGCGGCAACCGGGTAGCGCGCAACCTGCCCGATTACCGCCAGGTACACTCTGGCGCTACAAAAATAACTACATTTTTGTAGCACCGGAAATGACGGGACGCTAGGGGTGAGAAGTACCACCGGGCTGCTGTAGTAGCCCAGCTGCACTTCCTGTATAGCGAGCGGTAGGCCCGTGTTGGACTTACTGCCACTTAGTAAAAGGAGCCCGGTGTGAGGGAAGACAAACAGGCTTATTTTCGAAAGAGAAGGACACCCATCTTTTGACACAAATCGCAAGATGGGTGTCCTCACAGGGTTGCCCAAATTGGCATAATTGAAAGCCGATTTTGGGCATCCTCAACTGCTTTCCATCGCGGGGATGACCAAAGTTCACGGGGGCGTGTCGGAGGCGTAGTGAAGGCGGGGCTGGGGCGTGCCTAACACATAGGCATCTTCAACCCATAATGGAAAAAAGAAGGGCATCCCTGATGAACACTTGGACGACTTTACTTGGTCCTTTTTTTCTTACGACCAAGCCTCAAAAAGGTGCCCTAAATGACCAGATGACAACTGGAGGGAATCGGGGATGACCTCCCCTTACTCCCCCAGTGGTCACTAACCCCCTCCCACCCTAAAAAAATGTTTTTAAATATTTTTTTCCATCCTCTATGCCAGCCTCAGATATCATACCCAGCTCCATGACAGCAGTATGCAGATCCCTGGAGCAGTTTTAGTGGGTGCAGTGCACTTCAGGCAGGCGGACCCAGGCCCATCTCCCCCCCACTTGTGGTGGTAAATGTGAGCCCTTCAAAACCCACCACAAACCTACTGTACCCACATGTAGGTGCCCCCCTTCACCCCTTAGGGCTATGGTAGTGGTGTACAGTTGTGGGGAGTGGGGTTTTGGGGGGCTCAGCACACAAGGTAAGGGAGCAATTTCTAAAGTCCACTGCAGTGCCCCCTAGGCTGCCCAGTTGGTGTCCTGGCATGTGAGGGGGACCAGTGCACTACGAATGCTGGCTACTCCCACAACCAAATGGCTTGGATTTAGTCGTTTCTGAGATGGGCATCCTCGGTTTCCATTATTGCTGAAAATCGGGTACGACCATCTCTAAGGATGACCATCTCTAAGGTAGACCTAAATTTCACGATTTGGGTGTCCACGACCATATTATCGAAACGAAAGATGGACGCCCATCTTCTTTCGATAATACGGGTTTCCCCGCCCCTTCACCGGGACATCCTGCTAGGACGTCCTCAGAAAAACTTGGGCGCCCCTTTCGATTATGCCTCTCAAAGTGGTTTCATATATTCATGCCCCCGCCAGAATTATTTTAATTCTTCACAGTAAAGGAAAGTGGAATGGAGTGGAAATTGAAACATAAAAGAAAACTTGCACCAGTTCAAGAATGATACTGCTACATTTAAGCACAGCATTTTATCTCCTTATCTCCACTAAGGCCATTAAAAAAGCACAAATCAATAAGGAAGAAGGGAGTTTTTCATCTTTTACTGTTCTACCATTGTGCTGAGGCAGACAGGAGGTTTTAAACCATTCTGCTGCACTGCTAATGTCCCTGAATCAGTTTAATTTATTTGATATTGGTGTATCCATAGCCATCAGAAACATTCCTTTGACATTAAAGTAGTGAGCTGAACTAAAGCAGTTACTATTATAGCTGTAAAATGTAAGTCCAGCTCATGTCACGTAGTAAATAGAACTGCAGTGTCCTAGTGCCCTCTAATGGCATTTTTAAAATGGAAAATATTTTTCATCAAGTTTTTTTAAAGAGGAAAACTGTCCTTCTGAAAGCATCTAAACTATTAGAGCCCGATATTCAGCCAGCGATGCTCAGCATTTTGCTGTCCACTGCTGGCCTAATGCCTGGAAATTCAATGCCGGGATATGTCTGGGCTTCAGCATTGAATTTCCAGGTTTGCAGAGGCAGCTAACGCATAGCCGGTTAAGTGCGATATTCAGCACTTAACCAACTATGGGGCACCACATAAAGATAGGACTGACTTTTATGTGGTTACTCTGGTCGATTAAGTGAATATCAGCACGTAATTGGCCAAGAGCCAACTCAGTCCCCTGAACACCCCCAACATAGCCGGTTTTCAGTTAGGAGCTAGCAGGACAATTTTCAGCGGCTTGCCCTGGGAGTGGCAGCATGGAATGTTGCTACTCTTTGAGATTCTGAATGGAATCTTGCTACTCTTTGGGGTTCTACATGGAATGTTGCTTCTAATTGGATTTCTGCCAGGTACTTGTGATCTGGATTGGCCGCAGTTGGAAACAGGATACTGGGCTGGATGGAACATTGGTCTGACCCAGTATGGCTAATCTTATGCTCTTAACTAACTAGTTAAGATCCCCTTTTACCAAGCTGCGTCAAAAGGGGGCCAGTGCTAGTGTTGGTGCGTGTTTTACACACACACCGAGGCCCCTTTTTACCACAGCTAGTAAAAGGGAAGTCTCACCTTCCTGCAGGAAATGGTCGTGAGGCAAGTAAAGCACTTGCCGCACAGCAATTTCAGGGAGGAGCCCTTACTGCCACCAATTGAGGTGGCGGTAAGGGCTTCCGCGTTAACCTGGCACAGCCCAATTACCACCAGGTACACTCTGGCACTACAAAATATAAATACATTTTTTGTAGCGCCGGAAATAATGGCACACTAGGGGTGGGAAGTACCACCGAGCTGATGCAGTACTTCCTGTATAGCAAGCGGTAAGCCCGTGTTGGACTTACCACCGCTTAGTAAAAGGAGCCCTAAGTGCCTCTGAAAATGGAGCTGTTTCTGTCTGGTTAAGTCACTTTGGATGTTGACCTGTTCATTAATAGATTGTGAGCTTTGTTGAGCAGGGATTGTCTGTCATGTGTTTGTGTACAGCACTGCGTATATCTAGTAGCGCTTTAGAAATGTGTACAGCTAGTAGCACTTCAGTAGTAGCATTCAAATATCTGACCTATAAGAAAACAGCTAGTGACCATCTGTCCACAATTACCATAGCCTTTCGACATCTCCAAGACCTGAGGGCTAGGTTCTATATATTGCGCATCGATTTCCGCATGGAAATCAATATGTATTATATAAAGTACACTTTGATTTAGGTGTATGCTATAGAATACTCCGAATTCTGCTCTGCGCAACTAAAACTTGGTGTTAATCCCGACACCTAAATTAGGCATGGAGCGGGTGTATTCTATAACAACGCACATAGATTTTAGAAATGCCCTGACCTGCACATTCCACTCCCATAACCACGCCCACTTTTCAACTATGCTGCATAGAATTTACATGGGCTACGTTACAGAAAACGCTTAGCAAGTAGTGTGTATAAATTCTAATTAATGCCAATTAGTGCTGATAATAGATTGTTAAATCCAATTATCAGCGCTGATTAGCTTGTTAACTAATTAAGTTATGCACATTGTTACGGAATACGCTTTGATTTCTGCGTGGAAATCAATGCACGATATATAGAATCCAGGGGTAAGGGCCTATGTATCAAAGTATGTACGCATGCTAAATTGGCATTAATATATCAGAGATAATACTAACATGCTATTAACAAATTTACACTGATTTCTGTGCACAATGATTAGCATTAATGAGTATATCTGTATTAGCTCTATAGGTGTAGTTATATATTTGCATTAAAATTACACATTGACATGCAGTTTTATCATGCATTTTTACTACATAATTCACTAAAAGCTTTTCAGCCTTGTAATGAATTGTGTATTAGCTGCACTGCTAACCACTAGATTAAAATCACTGTTAATATATGACTTTAGCACACTTTGGAGGATGTTATTAAATTGTGCTAAGCAGTAAGCATAGGTTTTAAAGCGCACAAAGCAGTTATCATGGGTTGGAAGCATCTAGCTATTAGCATTTGTCCGTGTTGATGGCTGTTGTGTCTTGTGTGTTAAAACACAACTGCCCAGCACATTTTAGGGTGGCACCTGGGTGGGTTATGGGCAGAGAATAGGCATGAAAAGTACTGACAGCACACAGTGCTTTTAATAGCGCAGACCTAGCTCTAACTAAACAAAAATTATTTGCATCTTCAATACCCACCTTCTGAGTACACAGTCACCCTGAAGTCAGATCCCCCCCTTTGACAACCCACTCCTGAGGTCAGACCCCCCCGTTTGCAGACCCTCCTTCCCAATGACAGAACCCCCCGCCCATTTGCACAACCCTTAGGACCATCAGACAACCCTCCCCCTTCTCCCCGGTTCCACCCCAGCACTTAATGGAATAATATATAAGTACATAAGTATTGCCATACTGGGACAGAGCAAAGGTCCATCTAGCCCAGCATCCTGTTTCCAACAGTGACCAATCCAGGTCACAAATACCTGGCAAGATCCCCCAAAAAGTGCAAAACATTTTATACTGCTTATCCCAGAAATAGTGGATTTTCCCCAAGTCCAATTTAATAATGGTCTATGGACTTTTCCTTTAGGAAGCCGTCCAACCTTTTTTAAACTCTGCTAAGCTAACTGCCTTTACCACATTCTCTGGCAATGAATTCCAGAGTTTAATTACACATTGAAGAAACATTTTCTCCAATTTGTTTTAAATTTACTACATTGTAGCTTCATTGCATGTCCCCTAGTCCTAGTATTTTTGGAAAGCGTAAACAGACGCTTCACATCTACCCGTTCAACTCCACTCATTATTTTATAGACCTCTATCATATCTCCCCTCAGCTGCCTTTTCTCCAAGCTGAAGAGCCCTAGCCGCTTCAGCCTTTCCTCATAGGGAAGTCGTTCCATCCCCTTCATCATTTTCGTCGCCCTTCTCTGCACCTTTTCTAATTCCACTGTATCTTTTTTGAGATGCGTCGACCAGAATTGAACACAATATTCGAGGTGCGGTCACACCATGGAGTGATACAAAGGCATTATTATGTTCTCATTTTTGGTAGTCTATTGCACAGGGCAGGAGCCATTGCCCTCTTTCCCATCCTGTTAATGCATGGGTCCAAAATGGCAGGTATGATCCCTAGCAGTAACTTTACAATACTATTGCTAGGGTTCAATCTGCCAAATAAGGTGTGATCTACCTTATTTGGCAGATTGACCCCTATGGGTCAAAGTTATCATTTTGAACCCATGCAGCAATGGGGCAGGAGTGAAGGGGGATCATTCTTATGCCATGCCTTGACCATCCAGATGGAGATTCTTTAAGCATAGAGTTCCAAAGGGATCTGCCCTGTCTTCAGTGCTTTTTATTATCTACTTTCTTTTATCCATTTATTAAGGTCTATGAATTTGGTATACAAGTTGTATTGTGTATGATATCCAAATTCTATGACATATAAATTTCATAGTTAACATTAATGGAGTTATTGATTCAGTTTTGATAACCTGGTAACTAAATGAATAAAGTTAGGACAGCACTCTGGATATCAGCACCAGTCACCATTTGATGTCAGCAACTTTTTTGGGGCCGTCATGGACAACATAAAAAAAAAAACACATGGACCGAGACTGCAAAGAGTATTTATCAGTATCATTATGGAAGTTAGAGCTGTGCATCTATCAATGTACATTCAGGGGCCCTTTTCCTAAGGTGCGCTACATAAGCAACATATATCTAAATGCAGCCTCTAGAAGTTAAACTAGTTGACTATCCAGTCGCAGTTCCAACAGAAGGTGCAACCACAACCTGGGATTCAGGTAGTTTGGCAACAACAAATTCAGATAACTGTTGAGGTCCATAAAACACGTAACGTGCACCCTGGTACTTAATAAAGCATGTACATGGATGACGCAAAAAGAAAAGAGAACCCACTTTCAACACTGCTGGTTTCAAAAGAAGAAATTGTCTCCTCCTCCACTGAGTGTCCTTAGACACATCATAAGTACGGATGGGGAGAGGGATCTTGGGGTGATAGTATCTGAGGATCTGAAGGTGACAAAACAGTATGACAAGGTGGTGGCCAAAGCTAGAAAGTCGCTAGGCTGTACAGAGAGAGGTGTGACCAGCAGAAGAAAAGAGGTTTTAATGCCCCTGTATAAGTCGTTGGTGAGGCCCCACCTGGAGTATTGTGTTCAGTTTTGGAGGCCGTATCTTGTTAAGGATGTAAAAAGAATTGAAGCGGTGCAAAGAAAAGCTACGAGAATGGTATGGGATTTGCATTACAAGACATATGAGGAGAGACTTGCTGACCTGAATATGTATACCCTGGAGGAAAGGAGAAACAGGGGTGATATGATACAGACGTTCAAATATTTGAAAGGTATTAATCTGCAAACGAACCTTTTCCGGAGAGGGGAAGGCAGTAGAACTAGAGGACATGAAATGAGATTGAAGGGGAGCAGACTCAAGAAAAATATCAGGAAGTATTTTTTCACGAAGTGGTGGATACCTGGAATGCCTTCCCATGGGAGGTGGTGGAGATGAAAATGGTAACGGAATTCAAACATGCGTGAGATAAACATAAAGGAATCCTGTTCAGAAGGAATGGATCCTCAGAAGCTTAGCGGAGATTGGGTGGCAGAACCGGTGGTGGGAGGTGGGGCTAGTGGTTTGGAGGTGGGGCTATTGCTGGGCAGACTTCTAAGGTCTGTGCCCTGAAAATGGCAGATACAAATCAAGGTCAGGTATACACAAAAAGTAGCACATATGAGTTTATCTTGTTGGGCAGACTGGATGGACCATGCAGGTCTTTTTCTGCTGTCATCTACTATGTTACTAATGTTACATCTGTGAAGAGCTGAACTTTTGCATTCATAAAAGTAGTATCGTTAGAACGGTAAACATCAGGAGTAGCCAGTCCCTACCTGCATCTAGTACACAAGTCACTAATAACATAGCGACTACAGGGTCAGTTTGATCTTTGTAGAAAATCTTTTCAATCCAAGCTGTCCAATTCTAAAGAGGGAACTTTCCCAGTTTTCTCCTTCCTCTTTGCCTTTGGGAGATAGTAAGCTTTGGAAACCAGTGGTACGGATTCTACAGGCACTTTCAAACCCATTGTGATAAATGTTTTATGTATCTCAAGCGCAGATACAGCAGTTACACATGGAAAATTTATAAATCTTAGGTTCCGCCTCCTATTTGCATTATCCAGTGCCTCCAACTTGTGATGCATAGCAGAGATATCCTTAATTATTACTGTTTCTCTTTGCTGAATTTTTTTTTCATTTTCAGAAACGCACTGATTTAACCCATTAATATCTGCTTTAGCAGTGCTCTGTTGTGAAACCAGAGTACTAATTTTTTGAGAAAGTACTCCCATCTGGCCCAGAAAGGACTTTTCTAATCTCGAGATGCTTTCCCATAATGTCTCTAAAGTACTACTACTACTACTACTACTACTACTACTACTAATAATAATAATAATAATAATAATAATTTCTATAGCAAAGTAAATAGCTTAGGTCTTACTGGTGTGATAGTAGAGAGTTCAGCAATACCTGGTACCGTACTAACAAAAGAAAAATCTGCTCCATGAGTTTCCAGCTCTCCCGAAACCCAGGGCTGTTCCTCTGCATCCTGTGCATCCCCATTCACCGGTATGATCTCAGTCCCCACAGCGTCTCCTCCAGCTGTGGATTGCTTCCTGGCCTCTTCACAATCGCTCATCTTATCAAGCGGCGGCTTAGGACTTCCCTGCGGTATATGGGAAGGAAGCCACAACTCTGGGAGAGATTTCTAGCTCAAGGGAATTCAATGGCACACCTTCCGCCATTGGCAATCCCAGCAAGCCACCTGGAGTCACTCCTGCTGCCTCAGGTCAGCGCACAAAACTGTCCATCGGCCTGGATGATACTGGGACAGAGGCTTCTGACAACAAATGCTGCACTCCTTTACACTTCTTCTCCATCTAATAGGAAAGGTAAGGTTATGAGTAGAAGAGGAAAAAGAATGTCATGGCGGAGCTCAACATCAGACATCTGCCATCTTGGAACGCCCCCCCAGAAGATAGATTTTAAAGTGAAATTTCAAAAAAGGGTTCTGCATATAGGTATCCAATGAAGCTTACCACCTCCTTTTATAATACGTTGCCTAAAGTTAGGCCTCAATTTCTGTTTTTGTAGAGTTTATAAATGATTTAGAGATGGAGTAACCAGTGAGGTAATTAAATTTGCTGATGACACAAAGTTATTCAAAGTCGTTAACTCGTGAGAGGATTGTGAAAAATTACAGAAGGACCTTACGAGACTGGGAGACTGGGTGGCTAAATGGCAGATGACATTTAATGTGAACAAGTGCAAGGTGATGCATGTGGGAAAAAAGAACCCGAATTATAGCTACATCATGCAAGGTTCCACGTTAGGAGTTACGGACCAAGAAAGGGATCTGGGTGTCATCGTTGATAATACACTGAAACCTTCTGCTCAGTGTGCTGCTGCTGCGGCTAGGAAAGCTAATAGAATGTTGGGTATTATTAGGAAAGGTATGGAGAACAGATGTGAGGATGTTATAATGCCGTTGTATCGCTCCATGGTGCGACCGCACCTTGAGTATTGTGTTCAATTCTGGTCGCCGCATCTCAAGGAAGATATAGTAGAATTGGAAAAGGTGCAGCGAAGGGCGACTAAAATGATAGCGGGGATGGGACGACTTCCCTATGAGGAAAGACTAAGGAGGCTAGGGCTTTTCAGCTTGGAGAAGAGATGGCTGAGGGGAGACATGATAGAGGTATATAAAATAATGAGTGGAGTGGAACAGGTGGCTGTGAAGCGTCTGTTCATGCTTTCCAAAAATACTAGGACTAGGGGGCATGCGATGAAACTACAGTGTAGTAAATTTAAAACAAATAGGAGAAAGTTTTTCTTCACCCAACGTGTAATTAAACTCTGGAATTCGTTGCCAGAGAACGTAGTGAAGCCTGTTAGCTTGACAGAGTTTAAAAAGGGTTTGGACGGATTCCTAAAGGATAAGTCCATAGACCGCTACTAAATGGACTTGGGAAAAATCCACAATTTCGGAAATAACTTGTATAAAATGTTTGTATGTTTGGGTAACTTGCCAGGTGCCCCTGACCTGGATTGGTCGCTGTCGGAGACAGGATGCTGGGCTCGATAGACCTTTGGTCTTTTCCCAGTATGGCATTACTTATGTACTTAGTTATGTATGTGAATGTTACAGATTCATGCCTAAGTGCTAGTTGGGTATTAAGTGATATTGTATGATCTTAGCAAGCAACTTGCATAGTGTACAATTTAATCTAGGCATTTATAATGCACTTAACTATCAAGTTAGCTATCAAGTAGAGGAGTGTCTGGCCTAGTGGTTAGAACACCGGTCTTGCAAACCAGAAGTGGCCGGTTCAAATCCTACTGCTGCTCCTTGTGATCTTGGGCAACTCACTTAACCCTCCATTGCCTCAGGTACAAACCTAGATTGTGAGCCCACCTGGAGCAGAGAAATATCCAGTGTACCTGAATGTAACTCACCTTCAGCTACTACTGAAAAAGGTGTGAGCAAAATCCAAATAAATAATAATAAAAAGTTGGAGAACAATCACACATCATAAGGAGGCACTTTCTCTGTCCCTAGAGGACTCACAATCTAAAGGCCCTGTTTACTAAGCTGTGCTGTAGGCACACTAGTGTTTTTAGCATGTGCTAACACTAAAAACACCCACCTTAGTAAACAGGGCCCTAAGTTTTATACAACCCAGGATGCATAGATCAAAACCTAATACACTAACCATTAAGCCACTCTTCTACTCCAATAGCAAGAGGGGCACAGGCAGGGTATAGGTATCTCCCACAATTATGCATACATGTTATAGAACAGCGTCATTTATATGACACAGTGCAGCATTTAGGCATGCGCATTTATGCACCTAAATGTTAGCACTTAAATGCCAACTTACACTAGTATAATATAATGGGATCTGGGCGCCCAGATCCTGTTATAGAATTTGCACTTGGGACTCAGTATTTTGGTGCCTAATTTTTGTCGCACTTAATAAAATTGCCTCCTAAGAAAAATGGGTTGCACAGTGATACTACATATCCCAGATGTCTTTTGGATTTGGCCAGAGGAGCAAAACCTCAAATCAGTGTGAAGGAAAACTCTGGCAAGAGGGAAGACCAATGGGTGTCTGTGGGTGGAGTCACTGAGAGGAGAGAGAGAAGGAGCTCCAACACCTTGAGAATCTTAGATGAAGAAGAAACAGATATGGTTTTAAAAGAGCAGGAGCCAAGGGAGGAAATTGCCCACCTGCATTTAATCAGAATGAAGAGATGGAAATGTGTTTACCTGAGGATAATACTGAAGGAAAGCTGTGGAAGTAACTGAACATTAAATTCAGTGGTAAAGGAAGTTCTGATACATCATTTATGTGCTTTATTTCACAATGCTTTGGGAAACCTGGATGTGGCCCAAGTGGAGCCTGGAGGGCCTATGTTTGTTGGTAAACTGCCAGATTGAGATTTTCCTAACCTGAGGTAAGGAAATTCTATTACTAAATCTAATTTGGAAGATTTTTAAGGCCACGTGAATGTTTTGTAGCTAAATTCCAGATTTGTCAAGGAGATTAAAAGTCAGATTTTTATTTGTTTCCAATTTTGTAAATGTTCTAGGTGAGGAACAATAAACATAAAACATTAAAAACAATTACATATTCCCCAATAAATTCATTGGCTACAATCAATGGTAAAATTCCGTCTACCCATACCCCACCCATAGAAGGCCTCATAGGCTTGCTTGAAAAGCCAGGTTTTGAGTTTTAATCAGATGGCTGACAGCTCTTATGTTTCACTCATATTCCAGGGCAACTGATTCCTTCAGAAAGATATTACACAAGAAAAGTCCCTCTTAGATGGACGGGATAATTGATAATACCCAACAGCAAGTAACTTCAGTACTCAACTTAAGATACAGAGGGTGGTGATCACTTGAGCTTGGCCAACAAAAACAAAAAAAAAAGCTAAGTTTTATCAGCTGATATAAGTGTTTGTGATATAGAGAAGACACTACCATGAGAACTAAAGTAGAGGACTTTGAAACCATTTAAATTCAATTTCTTATAGTGTGAGGCAAATCAGCTTCATTTATTCTAAAAAAATGGCAATGAGTTCAAGACAATGTTTAGGAAAACTATGTTTAAATTTATACAGGGGAACGCAGTTTAAATTATGTGCAGCACCATTTTAAATAGCTTGTGGATGTGTAAATCTCAATATATTAGCAAAAATGCACAGAAAATGGAACATATTTTACAGGACAAGGGCTGCGTGTGTATGTGCTAAGCAGGGGTGGCCCAAGGCATTCTGCCTCCTGATGCAGGGGGATGAGATGCCTCCCCTGCCCCCACCCGGCCACCCTTCTCTCCTCAACCCTCTTCCTTGCATTTATCAGTGGCAGTGGCAGAGATGCACTCCATGGATATATTTTTAGGCAGCACATAAAGAATCTAGCTCTAAAGGCTGATAATGTACATTATTTCATTAGAACACAGGTGCTTCCAATAAGGTGAAACCTGAGACTGAACTTCCAATTGTCTTACCTACCTTTCAGGTGTCTTGTTTTCTTGATACCTGCCCCCAGGGTACATGTTTTCAGGTTTCCATTTCTCCCAAAAAGCTAAACTGTCTTCTCAGTACTTCCAAAGCTATTTTGGCATGCAGAAACAAACTTGCCACACTGGCCTTCATCTCCCTGAAGCTTTAGGCAAGAATGGACTTTTTTCTTTTCTTTTTTTTAATAAAACTGTGTTTTACATTAGTTGTTGGGTTTTAACTGTCTCCTATAAGTCATAAAAAGTGCCCACCACAATACCACTTTTGTAAAGAGCAAATTTTAAGGGCCCATTTATTAAGATGCGTAAGTGTCTATGCGCACCCAATGCACGCCAAAATGGAGTTAATACACGGCTACCGTGTGGCCCTTGCGATAATTTCATTTTTGGTGCGTATCCGCTACGCGCGCTGGAAAAAATAATTTTTATTTTCTGACGTGTGTCAGCTACACCATGTGAGACTTTACTGCTAGGTCAATGGCTGGCGGTAAGGTCTCAGACCCAAAATGGACATGCGACAATTTTGATTTTGCCGCACGTCCATTTTCGGCAAAAATTTTAAAAAGGGCTTTTTTTTAAAGCTGCACTGAAAAATGGATTGGCATGCGCTCAAAACCTTCGCCTACACTACCGCAAGCCATTTTCAGCGCACCTTAGTAAAAGGACCCCTAAATGCATTGCATAAGCTGTTACCCTGTATCCCAATATTTATTTATTTGTTGCATTTGTATGCCACATTTTCCCACTAATTTGCAGGCTCAATTTGGCTTACATTATGCCGTAATGGCGATCGCCATTTTCGTATAGAGAATTACAAATGGTATTGCATTAAGGCGCATAAATGGTAAAGTAGAATACAAATAGTGGTATTGCATTGAAGTTCCTGAATGATAGAGTGAATTATAAAATAAGTTAGATAATCAGCTATAGAAAGTTCATTTCCAGCATGAGAAATAAAGTGGTAGTGCTTATTGCGTAACTTTCATTAGTAGCAACATAAGTACATAAGTAGTGCCATACTGGGAAAGACCAAAGGTCCATCTAGCCCAGCATCCTGTCACCGACAGTGGCCAATCCAGGTCAAGGGCACCTGGCACGCTCCCCAAACGTAAAAACATTCCAGACAAGTTATACCTAAAAATGAGGAATTTTTCCAGTCCATTTAATAGCGGTCTATGGACTTGTCCTTTAGGAATCTATCTAACCCCTTTTTAAACTCCGTCAAGCTAACCGCCCGTACCACGTTCTCCGGCAATGAATTCCAGAGTCTAATTACACGTTGGGTGAAGAAAAGTTTTCTCCGATTCGTTTTAAATTTACCACACTGTAGCTTCAACTCATGCCCTCTAGTCCTAGTATTTTTGGATAGCGTGAACAGTCGCTTCACATCCACCCGATCCATTCCACTCATTATTTTATACACTTCTATCATATCTCCCCTCAGCCGTCTCTTCTCCAAGCTGAATAGCCCTAGCCTTCTCAGCCTCTCTTCATAGGAAAGTCGTCCCATCCCCACTATCATTTTCGTCGCCCTTCGCTGTACCTTTTCCAATTCTACTATATCTTTTTTGAGATACGGAGACCAGTACTGAACACAATACTCCAGGTGCGGTCGCACCATGGAGCGATACAACGGCATTATAACATCCGCACACCTGGACTCCATACCCTTCTTAATAACACCCAACATTCTATTCGCTTTCCTAGCCGCAGCAGCACACTGAGCAGAAGGTTTCAGCGTATCATCGACGACGACACCCAGATCCCTTTCTTGATCCGTAACTCCTAACGCGGAACCTTGCAAGACGTAGCTATAATTCGGGTTCCTCTTACCCACATGCATCACTTTGCACTTGTCAACATTGAACTTCATCTGCCACTTGCACGCCCATTCTCCCAGTCTCGCAAGGTCCTCCTGTAATCGTTCACATTCCTCCTGCGACTTGACGACCCTGAATAATTTTGTGTCATCGGCGAATTTAATTACCTCACTAGTTATTCCCATCTCTAGGTCATTTATAAATACATTAAAAAGCAACGGACCCAGCACAGACCCCTGCGGGACCCCACTAACTACCCTCCTCCACTGAGAATACTGGCCACGCAATCCTACTCTCTGCTTCCTATCTTTCAACCAGTTCTTAATCCATAATAATACCCTACCTCCGATTCCATGACTCTGCAATTTCTTCAGGAGTCTTTCGTGCGGCACTTTGTCAAACGCCTTCTGAAAATCCAGATATACAATATCAACCGGCTCCCCATTGTCCACATGTTTGCTTACCCCCTCAAAAAAATGCATTAGATTGGTGAGGCAAGACTTCCCTTCACTAAATCCGTGCTGACTTTGTCTCATCAGTCCATGTTTTTGTATATGCTCTGCAATTTTATTCTTAATAATAGCCTCCACCATCTTGCCCGGCACCGACGTCAGACTCACCGGTCTATAATTTCCCGGATCTCCTCTGGAACCTTTCTTAAAAATCGGAGTAACATTGGCTACCCTCCAGTCTTCCGGTATTACACTCGATTTTAGGGACAGATTGCATATTTCTAACAGTAGCTCCGCAAGTTCATTTTTTAGTTCTATTAATACTCTGGGATGAATACCATCAGGTCCCGGTGATTTACTACTCTTCAGCTTGCTGAACTGACCCATTACATCCTCCAAGGTTACAGAGAATTTGTTTAGTTTCTCCGACTCCCCCGCTTCAAATATTCTTTCCGGCACCGGTGTCCCCCCCAAATCCTCCTCGGTGAAGACCGAAGCAAAGAATTCATTTAATTTCTCCGCTACGGCTTTGTCCTCCTTGATCGCCCCTTTAACACCATTTTCGTCCAGCGGCCCAACCGACTCTTTGGCCGGTTTCCTGCTTTTAATGTATCTAAAAAAGTTTTTACTATGTATTTTTGCTTCCAACGCTAATTTCTTCTCAACGAAGGTTATCAGTCTAGTGTAAAGACTTCGGTTTTGTCTAGTTCATGTAAAGTCTAGTTGTCTAGTATTTAGGATGGATCATTACAGTATGCCTTCTTGAACAGGTTGGTTTTGGTAGTGCGTTCCATAGTTGCGCGCTTATGTAGGAGAAGCTGGATGCATATGTGGATTTATATTTAATATGTGACTGCAGCTGAACATATGCTCATAACTCTACCAGAAAGACTGATTTATATTTTACACTGAATAATAAACTGTAATAATCACGGACTTGACAAACTATGGACCAATATACATTGTTGAAGCCGTATAACAGCACTGGTTACACTTTAAAGAAGCACTGACACATATATGCAGTATCTTTCACATGTACAGTATTTTGTTGGTGTTGAAAAATAATTCTGTGTTGATTACAAATTAGTAAAGCAGGTTTTTCCACTTGTACCTCCAAACAGTGATTTTTCTGCCGTCAGAGCAGAGATGATTGCCTTTTAAATAAAAGCCCTGCTTTTATGGATTTTGGATAGCACTACCAGGTGTACAAAACAATTTACAGGCACATATAAATGACAGTCCCTACTTCTTGGAATCTAAATTTATTTTAAGCTATTTCATACCTGGGAAAGAAGGAGGCATTTAGAGGTCCTTTTACTAAGCTGCGGTAAAAAGTGGCCTGTGGTAGTGTAGGCGTGCATTTTGGGCGTGTACCGGGCCAGTTTTTCCCACATATTTATTTATTTATTTGTATCCCACATTTTCCCACCTATTTGCAGGCTCAATGTGGCTTACATTGTTCCGTAATGGCGATCGCCAGTTCCGGAATGAGAAATACATAGTTATATTGCAGGTGACAGAGTGGATTAGGCATTCAAGTAAAGAGAAATCATTTTCATTGTAAGAATAAAGAGGTATTATATTAAAGTTTGATTGTAATAGAATAACTTAAGCAGTCCAGAATAGAGAGTTCCGTTTTGTACAGATCTGGTATGAGTTTTGTTGTCTGGTGTTTAGGATGGATCATTGTGGTATGCCTTATTGAACAGGTTGGTTATTAGTAGTTTTCGGAAATTAGTTATGTTGTGTATTGTTTTTGTGGCTTTTGGTACTGCATTCCATAGTTGCGTACTTATGTAGGAGAAGCTGGATGCATATGTTAGTTTATATTTTAGTCCTTTGCAGCTGGGGTAGTGGCGATTCATGAATGTACGTGATGATCTTTTAGAATTCCTGGTTGGTAAGTCTATGAGGTCTGACATGTATACCGGGGCTTCACCGTGTATGATTTTATGAACCAGAGTGCAAAAAAGGGTCTTTTTTTAATGGGACGGGAAAAGGGCATGCAGTAAAACTGAAACCAGCACACGCCTAAAACTGACCTGAGCCCTTAACGTCACCCATTGTTAAGGACTCACGCACTACACGCATGGTGACAGGTCAGTATGCACCAAATGCCAATTACTGCCGGAAAGGCTGCGCGTGGGAGGAAATAAATAAAGAAATCATCCAGGCATTATGGGTGCATGGCAAATCTGAAATTACTGCCAGGGAACACAGTAGCCTGGCGGTAGTCTCATTTTGGTGCTGGCTGCATACACGTAGAGCCTAACGAGTCTTTGTAAATCATCCCAGGTACAAAACTTAGACTTTGAGCCCACTAAGGACAAGGAAAATATCTACTGTACCTGTATGTAACACGTAAAGGACCAGATGCTCAAAATTGATCACTGAAAAAAAATCAGCGCTAAGCATGGTTCTGTAAAGGGTGCATGTCCTTTATAGAATCATGCTTAGCACCAATTTCCATGACTCACTTTAGGTGCCAGGCGTATGTCTGCTGAAACGTGGTGACTTTTATAGAATTAGGGGAATAGCATAGACCACAATTCAAGCCCATCTTGCTCTTGGTTTTAGTTTTTTTTTTAACTTGACTCCGGTTTTTGAGTTGGCTACTACTTACAACATGACATGTCCAACTGCAGAAATATGTTCCAAAGAAAGCTGAGCAAAACTGAGTTACTTTTAAAAGTTTGGATTTGAATCCAAATTAAATTGCAGTTGACCTGCAAATCCTCAGAAAAATATGAACAAGTCCATCCAGTTCTAATTCCCAGCTGATTTACCATTCCTAAAGGTTTGCTTTTAACCGAACAACAACCTCAAGTTATTTAGGGGCCCTTTTACTAGGCTGCTTGAGGCGCCTATGTGCGCCCAACGTGCGCCAATTTGGAGTTACCTCCTGGCTACCGTGTGGGCCTGGGCAGTAATTTCATTTTTACATGCGTCCGCTACATGTCAGCTATGTGCATCAATCGGCATTCAACGCGCGTAGGTCATTACCGCCCAGTACATGCATGAGACCTTACTGCTAAGTCAATGGGTGGCGGTAATGTCTCAAACCCAAAATGGACGCATTTCAGTTTTTATTTTGCCACACGTCCATTTCTGGCAAAAATATAAAAAGGCCTTTTTTTTACAATCACGATGAAAAATGGATCTGCACGCACCGAAAACCCATGCCTACACTACCATTTTTCAGCGCACCTTAGTAAAAGGGAAGGGAAGGGGAAATGAGACTTCATATACCGCCTTTCTGAGGTTTTTTGCAACTACATTCAAAGCGGTTTACATATATTCAGGTACTTATATCAATGACAGTTATAGTATATGATTGATATATTTTGAAAAATGCCCTTTTAATAGTGGAATGCACACTTTTTTTTGCAGTGAAAGTTCTATTATGGATTCTATTGCATGCAAATCAGGCATTCTTAATATGCGTTCACTGTGTAATGCAGTAAAGTAATATAGCCCTGTACTTTAAATACAGCCTCACTTATTGTTAAAGGGCTTTCAGTTATGGCAGGCTATAACCTTATAAAATGCTTACATCTATACAATGAATAGATCAGGAATATCACATTGTAACTGGTACTTTTTTTCAAACCTTGTTTAACTGGGTTCACATATAATGAATTGACATTTACTAAATTGCTTTAATGATATTCTTTCCTATAAAACCCAACTGACCTGTTAAGTAGAACTGCAATGGTTCGCTTTCCATTTTAAAATGATAAGCATTTCTATATTTCACAGTGAATTATAATAGGCTGTCTAACATTTTACATCTTTAACACACATTTCCAATTTTATGTACATGTATGCATATTTATAATGTGTACACATACCCCCAGATTCTGTATAGCGTGATTGAAATTGCGTGCACTAATCCAGTCATATTCTAGATTTGCGCATGCAATTTAAGGGCCCTTTTACTAAGGTGCGCTGAAAAATGGGCTGCGCTAGTGTATGTGCGTGTTTTGGGCGAGCGCAGATCCATTTTTCAGTGTGCCTGTAAAAAAAGGCCTTTTTAAAAAACTTTTGACAAAAATGGACATGCGGCAAAATAAAACTTGGCATGTGTCCATTTTGGGTCTGAGACCTTACCACCAGCCATTGACTAAGCAGTAAGATCTCATGCGGTAACCATGCGGTAATCATCTACGCACGTAGAATGATGATTACCACCCAGTTTCTGCCACAAGCCAGAAAATAAAAATTATTTTCCGGCACGCGTAGTGGCTGCACATCAAAAATGAAATTACCGCAAGGGCCACGTGGTAGCCGGGCGGTAACTCAAAACTGACACGCATTGTGCACACGTAGGCACCTACAAGCCAATTTGCATGATAATTACCACTTAAGCAATTATTAACACTAATTACCTGCTGCCAACAAGGGGGCGTGACAATGGGCACGGAATGGGCGGACCGTGGGCATGTCCAAAAACCTACATGCACAGTTATAGAATATAGAATACACCTGCTCCTCACCTTAGGCGTCGGTATTTACACCAAGTTTTACTTGACGTAAATGGATGCGCCTAAAATTAAGTGAAGGCATGGCCACTAGGTGTATTCTCTAAACCGTGCTTAAACTTAGGCATAATTTACAGAATAAGCCTAGGTGGAAATATTTTCAGTGCCGATTTTTCAGGCGCCATATATAGAATCTAGTCCCTAAACCCTAATCCCTCCCCAACGTTCAGGAATTTCTTTACTCAGGTGATATACATTTATACGCATATAGGCTGTGTCCATATTCCATTCCATTTCTTGCTATACCGCCATTCATAATAAACATCATAATCAGCTTACAATAAATTAAAAACAAGTTAATTTTGACAAGGACAGAAGATTGTATTTAATAAAACATAAATTAATGTAAATACATTCCAGGCAATTTTATTAAAGATTATTTCTGCATATAAACCACTAGAAATGCCTTTTTAAATGATTCCCCCTCTAGAGAGCTAGATGGTTTGATTTATATGAAATAATATTGTGTCTTAGCAAAGTAATCTAGTCATGATAATGCAATTAGTGATGTTTACTAAAGTGTGTTAAGAATTTTTATTAATCACACATTAACAGCCAAAATTAACAGTGTGGTGGCAGTTAGGAGCATATCCAGCATCCCCTCTCCATTTACCACACTGACTTGCTCCCTATCGTGCATTAACGTCAAATGCAATTAGCATGTACTCATACTATCTGCCCATTTGACGTGGAGGGGCATAATCGAACGCGAACGCCCATCTCCATGGGCGTCTATCTCCGAGAACGGGTACGTGAAGGGGTGGGACATACCGTATTTTCGAAAAAAATGGGCGTCCATCTTTTTTCCGATAATAAGGTTTGTGCCCAGCAAATGCATCGGATTTGTGCGGATTTGAGCTGGGCGGTTTCGTTTTTCAGCGATAATGGAAACCGAAGGCGCCCAGCTCAAAAACGACCAAATCCAAGGCATTGGTTTGTGGGAGGGGCCAGGATTCGTAGTGCACTGGTCCCCCTCACATGCCAGGACACCAACCGGGCACCCTAGGGGGCACTTGTAACAATTTAAAATAAACAGTTAACTACCTCTGAAGTCCATAGCTCCCTTCCTTTGGGTGCTGAGTCCCCCAAATCCCCCCCAAAACCCACTGCCCACAACTCTACACCATTACCATAGCCCTTATGGCTGAAGGGGGGCACCTAGATGTGGGTACAGTGGGTTTTGGGGGCGGTTTGGAGCGCTCCCATTTATCACCACAAGTGTGACAGGTGGGGGGGGGATGGGCCTGGGTCCACCTGGCTGAAGTCCACTGCACCCACTAACAACTGCTGCAGGGACCTGCATACTGCTGTGATGGAACTAGGTATGACATTTGAGGCTGGCATACAGGCTGGAAAAAAAAGTTGTTAAAGGTGTTTTTTTTTGGTGGGAGGGGGTTAGTGACCACTGGGGGAGTCAGGGGTGGTCATCCCCGATTCCCTCAGGTGGTCATCTGGTCATTTAGGGCACTTTTTTGGGACTTGTTCATGAAAAAAAAGGGTCCAAGAAAAGTGACCCAAATTCGCGCTAAAAACGCCTTTCTTTTTTCGATTATTGGCCGAGGACGCCCATCTCTCCTCGACCAATAAACATGTCCCAGTCCCGCCTTCACCACGCCCCCGTCAACTTTGGCTGTTTCCGTGACAGATTGCAGTTGAAGACGCCCAAAATCGGCTTTTGATTATACTGATTTGGACGCCCACAGGAGAAAGATGCCCATCTCCCAATTTGGGTCGAAATATGGGCGTCTTTCTCTTTCGAAAATAAGCTGGAGAGTGTGCTAACTGTAATATGCCATCCATGCCCAATCTCCATCAATACCCCACTCAGTCTCTGCCCCATTCCACATTCGGCAGTTAGCACTAGAGGTGTGCAGCCAGAAAATAGTCATTGTCCTCCAGATTCTATATAGTGTGACCAAAATTGTGCACGCAAATCCGGTCATATTTTGGATTTGTGAATACAATTTAGGGGCCCTTTTACTAAGCCACGTAGGTGCCTACGTGCGCCTAATGTGCGCCAAATTGGAGTTACCACTCGGTTACCACATGGCCCTTGCCGTAATTTCAATTTGGCACATGTTCGCTATGTGCATCTGAAAAATATTTTTGATTTCCTGGCACGCGGCATCTATGCGCGTCAAGTGGCATTTGACGCTCTTGACCATTACCACCTGGTAACCGCGTGAGACCTTACTGCTAGGTCAATGGCTTGAAGTTAGATCTCAGTCCCAAAATGGATGCGTGGCAATTTTCATTTTGCCGCACGCCTGTTTTCGGCCAAAAAAAGGCATTTTTTTAAAGTGCGCTAAAAAATAATTCTGCATGCACCAAAAACACACATCTACACTACCGTAGGCGATTTTTCAGTGCACCTTAGTAAAAGGACCCCTTAATTACTTAGAGCCCCTTTTACTAAGTGGCAGTAAGCCCAACACGGGCTTACAACTCACTAAATAGAAAGTACTACCGGGCTACCGCAGCAGCCCAGTGGTACTTCTCACCTCTAGCACTCCGTCATATCTGTTGTTCCAAAAATATATTTAATTTTATAGCACCGAAGTGTACTTCACCTGGTAGTTAACTGTTCTCTTTCTATGCTTATTATCCTTTTCTGTCTACAACTCCAAATGTAACTTTCTACTCGGGAATGGCGAATTCCATAACCGAACATTGTAAGCCACATTGAGCCTGCAAAAAAGTGGGAATATGTGGGATACAAATGCAACAAATAAATAAAAAAATACCCAATGGTAATCGGGCAGTGCCACTTGCTGCCCGGTTACCACCGGGTTAACTTGGGAGCCCCTACCTCCTCCTCCATGGATGGTGGTAAGGGCCCCCCCCCCCCCCCCAGAAATGGCCGCACGACAAGTGCTTTATTCCCCACACGGCATTTTCCTGCAGGAAAGAAAGACTTCCCTTTTACCCGCTGTGATAAGACTGGATAGGCAAGACTGCTATCATTTTCTTTGTTTCTATTTATAACTCTTCTCACAACTGAGTACACTTGATGAAGAATGACATTACATCAACAGTCATAGTAAATTACCCAGAATGGCGCATGCATCATGTTCAGTACCATGGTAACTAATATATTTACTATCCAGCAGATATATGCAATAGTCTTGCAATTGCCAAGGTGTATTATTTTCCATGTGTTCAAAACGGATCTCATTTGCCATTTTCTAGCTCAGACTTTAACCTTTTCATATCCTCATTAGCACTGAACTTAACATTTGCATTTGGATTACCTGCACTTGTAAATATCACAAAACTATTTCGCTAAAACCCAAAGGGGTCCTTTTACTAAGCAACGCTAAAAAGTGGCCTGCATTATTTATAGCGCGTGGGTTTCCCATGTGCTGAAGCCACTTTTAGCTTGGCTGTAAAATGACTAAAAGTTTTTTCCATTAATTGCCATGCACTAATTTCCCAATTAGCACATAGCCATTAGCGCGGGAGCCCTTACCGCCACCTATTTTGTAGAGAGCAAGGGCTCCCGCACTAATCCTGTGGTAATTGGGCAGCATGTGACAATTAGCTACCCAATTAGCACAGGCCATGACTAATCTCCACCTCCAAACACGGCCCTTGAACTAAAAAATATTTCATATTTTATACCATGGGATTGGCCAATTCCAGAACTACTGCGGTACACCTGAGAACGTCCCGCAGTACTGCTTTTTTAGCATGCGGTAAGCACGCATTCGTGCTTATTGCCACTTAGTAAAAGGGCCCCTAAGTCCTTTACAGATTTAAAAATAATGCTGGATTCAATACTGACTTGTGTCTGTCTTATTCTACTTGTACAGGATAATCCGTTTAATAAAATAATCTCTGTTTATTCATCCACCTAACACATTTCTATCCACCTGCAAATTTACTAGCATGTCCCTTGCTTCCTAATTGTGAGGCCTTCTTACTAAAGGGCATCAGCCATAACATGCACTCATGACTAGATTCTATATATCGCACCTAAACATTTGGCGCCAAAATGACATTCGCTTAAGCGTATTCTATAAAGTATGCTTTAATTTAGGCATGCTTTATAGAATAAGCCTAAATTTCTGCACAGTTTATAGAATATACTAAACGCCAGTCCATGCAACAAAATTTAGTCATGGTCAATTATGCCAAGTTGTCAGGCACGCCAAGTGGAGATGTGAGCCCTTGTGCCCGATGGAGGAAGAATTCCCACCGAGCTGTCGGCCAAGCCCGAGTTCCCCCTGTGCCTCCCTCTGTTTCCCAGGGGTTGAGCCCCCAGGTGCGGGAAGCCAACAGCAGGAAGAACTGAGTCCAGAACAAAGTCCACGGGGCACAGCCAGGCAGCGGGCCAAGAAGGTCCAGGATCAGGCAAAGGTCAAAACCGGGGCAGCAGACAGAAGTAAATCCAGAATCAGGCGAAGGTCAATACCAGGCAGCAGACAGAAGCAAGTCCAGAATCAGGCGAAGGTCAACACCAGGCAGCAAGCAGTAGAAAATCCAGGATCAGGCAAAGATCAATACCAGACAGCAAACAGAAGAAGAACCAGAAGCACTGCAACTACCCAGAGAACTGAATAGAAGCCGAAGCGTGGGAGGACAGGTGGCATGGCTTTAAATAGTGCAGGAATTAAGCCCAAACCTGCACAGCTGTCTTCAAGATGGCTGCCCCCAAACGGAGACGCCCTCAAGCCCAAACATGGGCTTCCTTCCTGCGGCTGCCAAGTGGCCGCCCTCTCCTGGATATGCCCAAATCCAAGATGGCCGCCATCTTCTCAGATGCCCATACCTTGCGCAAGCAGGGAACATGACACAAGTAAACCTGGTGTAAATCCCGATGCCTAAATTAGGCGCAGAGCGGGTGTATTCTATAACAACGTGCATAGATTTTAGAAATGCCCACAACCTGCCCATTCTATGCTCATAACCAAGCCCACTTTTCAATTATGCAACTTATATTTACGTGCACATTACAGAATACTCTTAGCAAGTAGTGAGTGTATACTCTAATGCCAATTAGTGCTGATAATTGGTTGTTAACATCCAATTGTCAGCACTGATTATCTTAGCTAATTAAGAGCCCTGTTTACTAAGCTGTGCTGGAGGCACATTAGTGTTTTTAGCATGCTCTAACCATTAGCGTGCGCTGTGTAGGCTCCCACAATGTTCCTATGGGTGCCTACACAGTTAGCACTTATATCAAACTTTATTAAATAAATCTTTAGGAGGTCCCACCCAGTGGCGTACCAAGGGGGGGGGCGATGAGGGCGGTCCGCCCCGGGTGCACGCCGCTGGGGGGGTGGGCCGTGCGCCTGTCGGCTCTTCGTTTTCATGCTCCCTCTGCCCCGGAACAGGTTACTTCCTGTTCCGGGGCACCTGTTCTGGGGCAGAGGGAGCATGAAAACGAAGAGCCGGCAGGCGCGCGGCACCCCCCCCCCCCCCCAGTGGCGGGCACCCGGGGGGGGGGTTCTTTCGCGGGGGATCAGGGGTTCTTTCGCCGGGGGGGCGTCGGTGGGGGCGCTGCACCCAGGGTCGGGGCGCATCGGCGATCCACCCCGGGTGTCAGCCCCCCTAGGAACGCCACTGGTCCCACCAGGACCTCTCTGAGCTCCCTCAGTATCCCATCTGGCCCCATAGTTTTGTCCACCTTCAGATTCTCAAGCTGTTTATAAACGTTCTTCTGTAAACGGCGCAGTATCCACTCCATTCCCAGATGTTCCCTTGGCAGACAACTGCAGTCCTTCTCCTGGATTTTCATCCATGAACACCAAAGAGAAATAATTGTTTAGCACATTCGCTTTATCTTCATCACTCTCCACATAGCCATTCTCATTATCTTTCAGTCTTGCAATTCCATTTCTATCTTTTCTCCTCTCTCCAATATATCTGAAAAAGATCTTGTCACCTCTCTTTACATCTTTAGCCATTTTTTCTTCAGCTTGTGCATTCGCTAGCCATATTTCCCTCTTTGCTGAGTTTAATCTGATAATCTTGTCTTTTGCTTTCTTAGCCCTGCCGCACACTAAGCAGAGGGTTTCAACGTATCATTGATGACGACGCCTAGATTCATTTCCTGGTCAGTGACTCCTAATGTGGAACCTTGCATTACATTACTATAATTCGGGTTCCTCTTTCCCACATGCATCACTTTGCACTTGCTCACATTAAACGTCATCTGCCATTTAGATGCCCCTCCGGTCTCCCAGTCTCATAAGGTCCTCTTGTAGTTTTTCACAATCCTCTCGAGATTTAACAACTTTGAATAACTTTGTGTCATCAGCAAATTTAAGTACCTCACTAGTTACTCCCATCGCTAGATCATTTATACATATGAATACGCCTAGTCGATACCCTAGCACCTAAAACTACGCACCTCCATTTACACCAGAGAAAACTTTGCATAAATCCCTGCACGTAGATTTAGGCGCACAAGGCCATATTCTGTAACTACGCATGTAAATTCCAGAACGCCCATTTCCCTGCCCATAACCACACCCCTTTTTGACTGCGCACGTTAGAAGTTAGCTGCTCTGCATTGCAGAATACACAGCGAGCTGTGCATGTAAATTGTAATTATCGTCACTTAGAGCTCATTATTGCTTATTAAGAGCTATTATCAATGCTGATTTAGCTTGTTAAGCCAATTAAGTTACAAGCGTTGTTATAGAATATGCTTGGAGTTCAGCGCAAATCTGGGGGATTAGGCCTACTACGCCTTAGTAAAAAGGCCCCTAAATGCTTGTTAATGAAGGCACATCCCTATTAATCACAGGGAACCACAGAGGGCCAAAAAAGGAGGAAGAGAAAATCAGTGTGCCCAGAGCTGTGTCAGTTTCTTAAAAAGCAAAGGTCATCCATCATGAAAGCAACAAGACTTTGATACATTCGTACATGTGATTATTGGGGGATGGACCAGAGGGAAGAAAGCAAGTTCCCTTGATATCCCAGATCTCATTTGAAGTGTTGCAGGTTCAGACAGGTATTACAAGAAGACAAGGCAGCCAAAAAGAAAGTGTCTGTAATTTTTATTTTTTGTTTTGTTGGTTTTTTTTCAGCCAGGAAAATGTTACAGAACAAGAAATAACTTGCATACTGAGGTGACACAGCAAGCTAGCTAAATCTCTTACTAATGTAGACATACAAATGACTTAATATCCCCTGATAATGACAAAGAAAAAATTAAAAGTCATGCATCATATTTATTATACACATCGAAACTTCAAATTACAAATGAAACATGTTAGCATCTGTTTGCAAACTTTTCACATCTAACATAAAGGGCAAGTGAGTGATTCATCCAGGCACACATATACATCTTCTTGTCTCCTTAGATACCTACTGTAATAATGAGAATCAATGTCAACCTGAATCTTGTTTTTTTTTTTTAATCAATCAGTATGCAAGATTGTGTGATATTTATTATGCATGTATAAAAACACTTAGGAAAATTCCCCTTGATAAATGACCTTGGTATCATTTTAAAAAACGATATTACATCCTCTCTTCAAGTTTATATTTTAAATGCCACATTGATACAGTTCACCTTCTTTGAATGAAGCAAACCATAAAAGATGTTTAATAATCCTACCTAACTTTGACCTGCTCTGATTTATTTTAATAAAATGCTTCCATCATGATAGTATTATATCGCCCCAAGTTCCACCTCTTCTTGGTTTTAGTAATCTTCTCCTGCTGATAAGCCTTATAGCACTTTACATTTTGCTTATTTACTTTTTAACAATTTTATTGATGACTCAGTACAAACAATACAATATTCACAAGTCATATACAGAATACAGCATGAACAAATGAATGACCTATAATCATGACAGAAGTATTGGTCATCACATTTTCCCCCATTAACTCCCAACCTACCCTCCTCTACCCATACCTCAGTGTCCCCTTCCCCAATCCTCCCTCCCTACCTGTCCTTACCCCTCTAAAGTTCTCCCCCCTCCCCCGTGCCTCCCCCCCCCCTTTCTCTTCCCCATTCCAGGCAGCAACACGTCTCCAATAACCCATGGAGATTGACCTCTTTATTAACCAAGTCCCTTAGCTATCTTTGCTGGGTCCAGGCTTAGTCGATTTAGGATGGAACTTCGGGCCCTAGGGGCCAGAATATTAATATACGGTTCCCATATTAAGTAGAATTTACGTTGTGTTTTAGGTTTGTAGTATGAATCTCTCAGCTCCAATAGCAGCAGCGAGTGCCACCTATTGCGCCATTGCCAAAGCGATGGTGCTTCCAATTGTATCCAGTTAACTAAAATGCATTTCTTCCCCACTATACACGCTTTATAGATTAGCAGATTATGGCAGACAGTACTTTTCCCCTTCAGCAGGTTGACCCCCAGAAGGGCCGTCTCCAGTGTCAATGTCACCCTCCACCCCAGGATGTCCCCTAAGAACTTCGCTATCCGCTCCCAGTATTTGGATATCTCTGGGCAGGCCCACATTGCATAATAATAAGTATAATAGGGATCCCCACACCTGCGACATGTAGGCGAATCCGCTCTGCCCATGTGATATAATCTCGACAAAGAAGTATACGCCCTGTCACAAAAAACTTATTTGTTTCCCAGATTTTACATTTTGATTTTATGTATTTATTGTTTCATTGTATTGTCTACCATCTTAAGAAGAATGTATATAACGTTTTACATATATATAAATAAATAAAAAAAATTGTGCAAACAAAAACTTAAGCTACACATTGTAAAATAATGAAACAAAACAAAGGGGCCCTTTTGGCAAAGTGCCACATGGCCCATAGGTATAAGATAGGACCCATCAGCATTTAGCACATACTAATTTCGGTAGCGCACGCTAAGGAGCTTATTTTCAAAGCATATGGATGTCTCACAATGCCCAAATGGATGCCCATGTGCTTGAAATGTCCAAATCCCAATTTTGCAAAGAGATATCCAACACTGCAGTACGTCCAAATAGCAAGGGGGTATGTTCTGGGCATGTTTTGGGTGGGCCCAAAATCAGGTCGTCCAACAGCAATTGCTGAATGGGAGGAAACATTCAAGCCTAAAAAGAAGGACGTCCTAAGTTAGACCTGTTTCAATCACATCCAGGGTACAAAAAAGTGATCTGATTGAGCAGTTGACCACTGGAGGGATTTTATCTCTTGTTTGTCCTGTTTGTCTGTCCTAATTAGATTGTAAGCTCTGTCAAGCAGGGACTGTCTCTTCATGTTCAAGTGTACAGCGCTGCGTACGTCTAGTAGCGCTTTAGAAATGATAAGTAGTAGTAGTAAAGCATGACACCTCCTTAACCCCCCTAGAGTTGCTGTCTCTCCCTCACCCCTGAAATTGAAAGTGAAAGGGGCTACTAGGCACTATGACAGCTTCACTTATTATAGGCCCTCTTTGCAAAGCAAGCAGCAAGTCTGAGGAGTAGTCTACTGGTTAGCACATAGACTTTAAACCAAGGGATACAGACTCAATCCTGCTTTAACTCTTTTTTAAAAATTATTATTACTATTATTGTTGTGTGCCCTCCAGAAACAGAAAAATGCTTACTATAAGCCACCTGCAAGCCTGAAGGCTATTGAAGTGGTGTCCATTCAGGTATGGTATGCAGTTTTCTGTTCCTGGGGGGGGGGGGGGGGGGGGGGGGCTCACAATTACAAAATAAGAGTTAAAGTTGGACTTGAACCTGAGTCCCTTGTTTTAAGGGTTCATGGTAGTAACTGCTAGTTTGCCCCTCTGCTCTTCAAGAATATTTTTGTGGCCATTCTTCTAAGAATGGTGCCAGCTAGTTGTTCTTGTCCTTGCTTTTTTGCCATTCATATGCTGGACGTTCCAGTTGGTAAAATGGCTATTTATGCCAGACGTCCTCAGCACATGGACGTTCATCTCGGGTATTATCTAAAAGAAAATCCTAACATATTTCCTGTTGGAAAATACACGTGAGATGGATGTCCCTTTTGGATGTTATGAGCTGGACGTCTGTATTCTGACTTGGACATCCTTTCGGAAATGCCCAAGCTTTATTAAAAGGGCCCCAAAGTAAATTAAAAAAATAAAAAATAATAATAAAAAGTAAAAACAAAGGGGTCCTGCAGTAGTGTAGACACGTGTTTTGGGCATGCGCAGAATCATTTTTTAGAGCACCTGTAAAAAATGCCTTTTTTAAATTTTTGACAAAAATGGGCCTGTGGCAAAATGAAAATTGCCGCGCGTCCGTTTTGGGTCTAAGACCATACCACCAGCCATTGACCTAGTGGTAAAGTCTCACACGGTAACCAGGCGGTAATGACCTATGCGCATCAAATGCCACTTGATGCGCATAGCTGACGCACGCCAGAAAATAAAAATTATTTTTCGGACGCACGTAGCGGACGTACACCAAAAATGAAATTACTGCAAGGTAGACAGGCAGTAACACAGAATTGGCACGCATTGGGCACGCTTAGGCACTTACGCGGCTTAGTAAAAGGGCTCCTCAATGAAAAAACAAAACTGGTTTCCCTGCACGTCTTTAATATGCCGCCAAGCAGTACAGCACTGCTGAAAATTGCATGTAAGCAGCAGGGGCATAGCCAAACTTCGGCAGGAGGCGGGTCCAGAGCCCGAGGTGAGGGAGCACATTTTAGCTCTCCCCGGTGCCGCTGACCCCCCCACCATTGCCAACCCCCCCTGCCATTGCCGACCCCGCCGCCACCACCAACTTTGCCCCCCTGCTGATGACCCTCTTGACCCCCCTCCCGCCGCCAACCCGCCGTTGCTTACCTTTGCTGGTGGGGGACCCCAACCCCCGCCAGCCGAGGTCCTCTTGTTTCTGCGAAAGGCTTCCTTCTGTTTCTTACGTCCTGCACGTTGTACGTGCAGGACGTTAGACTCACAGAACAAAGCCTTGCAGATCAGCTGATCTGCAAGGCTTCGTTCTGTGAGTCCGATGTCCTGCACGTGCAGGGCATCAGAAACAGAAGGAAGCCTTTTGCGGAAAGAAGAGGACCTCGGCTGGCGGGGGGTTGGGGTCCCCCGCCAGCAAAGGCAGGCGACGGCAATGGCGGGAGGGGGGGGTCGAGAGGGTCGTTGGCAGGGGGGGTCCAGGGCCAAATCTACGTGGGCCCAGTACTCCCCAGGCCCCATGTAACTATACCACTGGTAAGCAGTAGGGATGGGTTGTCATTTGCAACAACATATCCCACGTCATTGCACACCATTAACAAATGAAAAGTCTAGCCTAGTGGTTAGTGCAGTGGACTTTGATCCTGGGGAACTGAGTTTGATTCCCACTGCAGCTCCTTGTGACTCTGGGCAAGTCACTTAACCCTCCATTGCCCCTGGTACAAAATAAGTACCTGAATATATGTAAACTGCTTTGAATGTAGTTGCAAAAACCGCAGAAAGGCGGTATATCAAGTCCCATTTCCCTTTCCCTAATTTGCCAATAATAGTGCGTACTCTTTGTAAATAGGGCAAACTTAACAACATTGCTCCTGTCATGAGAAAATGGTCAAGAAACCCCCAATAAAATGAAAATCCCAGAAACGACATGGAAAATGTGACAACATGAATTGCTTTAGCATGTTTTGTAGTAAGCCTTTTCTTGTGCACTGAACCCTTGTTAGGGCTTAGTTCACTTCAGGGCCGCCGAGGTGGGTGGGCAGGGGGGGGGGGGGGGGGGCAAAATTCCCCAGGCCCAGCTTTCAAGGGGGACCTAGTCCCTGCCAGCAGAAGAGGTCTTCCTCCAGCGCTGTTCTTCACTCTACTGCATCGCCTGCCAAGCAGCTGCATTTCCCTTCAGGCCATGCATGCTCGGTTTTGGAACCGAGCTAGTATGATATGAGAGGAAAAAGCAGCTGCAGGGGCAAGGCAGGCAATTGCGGCGAAGTGAAGAGCGACACTGGAGGAAGACCTCTTCTGCTGGCTGGGCCTCAAAATCTCTGCCAGCAAAGGTATTTGTAGTTGCGGTCGGGGGGGGGGGAGGCAGCGACATCAATCCTGGGGGGAGGGGGCGGGGCAGTAGCGACGATCCTAGGGGGAGCGGTGGCCCTGCCCCAGGCCCAGCTCAGTCTCTCAGTGGCCCTTGCTCACATTAGTAAAAAGGCCCCGTAATCTTAATTGTGAAGATGCATTTCGCAGGTCAATAAGGACTTGATTCTATATATGGCGCCCAAAAATTCCACACAGAAAAAAATATGCCTATGCGTATTCTCTAAAGTACATCTACATTTTATAGAATAGGCTTAAATTTCCATGCAGTATATAGAATTATGCCAAGCACCTCTTTGTGCAACCAAATTTAGTCCTGGCCATTTACACCACATTTTACTTAGCGTAAATCCTGATGTCTACATTAGGTGCAGAGTGGGTGTATTCTATAACAACGTGCATAGATATTAGAAACACCCATGCGACTTAGAATTTATGCACACCATGTTACGGAATACGCTTAGCAAGTTCTGCTTGTAAATCTTAATTAATGCCAATTAGTGCTGATTAGCTAGTTGACCAATTAAGTTATACGCATTGTTATAGAATACGCTTCGATTTACACACAGAAATTAAGGCGCGATATATATAGAACCCGGCAGTAAATGCTTATGTCCTCATGTTTGAACATACATTTATTGCTACCATCTGGTAACATTATAAGTACTCAAATGAGCCTGTTAAAATAAAAATAATAGACTCATTAAGAACTAACACGGGGCAAAATATCAAGTATTAATAGCTAATATGACAGTAAAGTAAGTATAATTTAAAAATCTTATTTAATAAATGCCAACAGACCCCCAACCAAAGAAATAATTCCTCTTCCAAAATACAATTGGGCTTCTGGGCACAAAGCCTTCCCACTCTCCAGTCTGTGACCCTATGATTTCACTGAACTGGGATCAGTCTTTCATACTCTATCTCTTGCCCCCTTTACTTGGTCCATTTTGTGCAACCTCAACTGAAGTGATACTCAATGCCCCACCTCCTTAGAAATCACCCTCTTATCCCTGAAGCGTCATAGCCTCAGACCTGCCTCCCTATCACACACAATGCACATGGTAAAAATATACAGATATATTGTGACAAGGCTAGCACTCGGGGCCCCACAGAGAAGCAGCTAATCCCTGAACTACGGTTCCCAGAAGCCCTTGCAAGCAGGAGAGAAGGAGGGTAGTCCCAAAAGGGTGGAATGGATTTCCAACCCCAGCAGGGGAAGCGGTGGCTCACTGCAAGGGGAGCCAGTTACTCCCTTCCCCACTAGAGGGAGAAGGGGAGGAGAAGCTCAGTCCCTTAGCTGCATTGCCGATATATAATTCCCTCCAGCTGTGAGAGGGGAGAGAGTTTTCCATGTGGCTCCCAGCCACCAGGAGGGAGAGGAAACTGATTGAGAGAGAAGCTGCCATGGAGTAGGTGGAGGACGGAAAGGGCCTGCCACTGGAGCTTCCCTGGGGGGGGGGGGGGGGGGGGGGAAGAGTAAGCTGCCATGGAGTGTGAGAATGTAGATGTAACCCTGACCAGCACATGAAGGCAGTGTGAGAGGTCACAGGGGTGTGTTGCTGTGAGGTAGGAGGAAAGCCGGTACAGGGTCCTCCTGGGTACTGTGAAGAGGACAGGGGCATTACATAGTGGTTTCCTTTGAAGAGACTGTTTGTGAAAGGGTTGAATTATTGGTATGTATAGAACAGCAGGCTGAACTTTGAGCCCTTCTGAGGGAGAGGGGAGGTAGTGCAAAGGAAGTGGGCCTGAACTGTTAAGGAACTGAATGAGTTTTGAACCCGGTCTGAGCCGTTTGTGAACTGCATTTCAATTTTGAGAGTGAAACTGAATTGAGAATAAAGCACTTTGGTCTTAAGTCCGTATGGCAGTCAGGTTCACAGGTTTCCAGCAAAGAATCAAACAGGGCTGCCTGCCTCAACCCAGAGCGGAGGAAGCGGGACCCCTTTACAATATAGAAAGCACCGATATACTCTAAACAGTAATAGTTTATGGTTCCTACTGAAGTAAGTGGAAACCTTGAAGGAGAAGGTTCTGTATCTTCATCCTAATCTTTTAAACCCATCATTCATCCCCCTGAAACTTAAAACATTTCAATAATTACTTTCTATTCTAAACCAAATCAACTGTGATACAACTGAGTCAAAGACCAAATCAATTCAAAGGAGAAAAATAAAACTTAAAGAACGGATAACAAGGCAGAATCAGAATGAGTTATGGTTGATTCACCCTCTCCTAACCATGCCGAGGTTATCAATAATGAAATGCACTGTTCTTGTTGTTTCCTGCTGACATGGAATACAGCTGAAGGAGTTCAGTTTTGACGTGGATCTTTTGTAGTGGATGAGACTGCTCTGCGTCATTGATGAGGCATTACTATCCCTCACCTAGGTATTCGTGAAGTTCAGTAACAGAAAGAAAAGGTCTGATTTATCACCAGTGAATCATTGGCTGTTCTCTGTTATCATCGGCGCTACATGTTTCTTTTTTAGCATTTGTTCATCCTAAGTCATACTGAAGACAATTTACAGGTGAAAACCAGACAAACAACGGCACACTTGATGAATAAAATATGTAAAGAAAATGTGGTGTCTGGTGATTCTGCTGAAGCAGGAAGCGTTAGTAAGCTCATTTCTTGGTTGGTAGAAAGAACAAAATGTCAGCAGGGAACCGCTTGGTGCTGAAACCTTTTAATCAGCTTGTGCTCTATGCACGTGGCAGTTGCTCAGCAACTGAAATGTTGTGGAGACAATTGTTTTATGCTTAGAAAGAAAACACTGGCAGGGCAGAGCTAAAAATAAAATTATTTTTTAACTTCCTGTTTCAGGCAGTTGGTATTATAGGCATAACCAAGCTCATGAGGAGAAAAAAAAAGAGGGATTTGATAGTACAATGTATTGATCGTTTAATTATTATTTCTGGATCATACTGCCTCATTCTAGTTTATTGGAGAGCTATGCAAGCACAAATGAAATATAGATTTCATGCTGCTTATCCAAAGAATAAACAGTGGATTTTCCCCAAGTCACATTTTTAATGGTTTATGGACTTTTCTTCCAGGAACTTGTGCAAACCTTTTTTAAACTCTGCTATGCTAAACTCATTTATCACATTCTCTGACAACAAATTCCAGAGATTAATTATGTGCTCATTAAAGAAATATTTGATTTGTTCTATATGTACTACTTAGCATCTTCAGTGTGTGCCCCATAGTTCTTGTAGTTTTGGAAAGAGTAAACAAGTGATTCGTGTCTACCCACTCCACTCACTGTTTTTAAAACTTCTATCATATCTCTCTTGGCCATCTCTTCTCTAGCTGAAGAGCCCAAACCTCTTTAGCTTTTCATCATAGTGGAGTCATTCCACCCCTATTGGTATGTGCTTTCTCTGTGGTGGGATGAGGCTTCTGGGACCTCCTTTTCACCTTTAGCCATGCTTTGTGGAGTGTCTATTTTGCATGGTTGATGACTGATCATAGATTTTAGTTGTCCTTTCCTTTTACCAGAAAATGATTGATGGATTTGTTAGGCTATTCACAAAAATACCTCCATTTTTTAGGACAATTAAAATTATATTGTTTACATTTAATAATGGTCATCCCATCAGCACTATTAACTTTTGGATGAAGGTCATTTTCCTGCTGCAGTAACATAGGGTGATGGTTGTTGTTGTGTGTGTGTGTTTTTTACTACAAAATAACAATTATGGAATCATTCTGTAAAACAAAAAAACTATGAGTTTATTTACATTATCTTCTCCCTCCCCCACCCCCACTTTCCCACATTCACCTTAAATGGACCACCAAGGAAGTCAGGTAGGCCTCGGGGGGTCCTATCCTTATTGAAATGTGGGGGTGGGATGGGGCTGCTGTCTAGGGGGCTACTGTCTGGGGAGGAGGGAGCTGTTGTTGGCGGGGGCTGTTGTCGAGGTCCACGGGAGGTGTAAAAAAATGTTTTTTAATGCGGGTCCCAGCCTGATATTCAGCCAGGGCCCACAGAGTAATACAGGTCTGTTGATAACATAACACTGCAGTATAATACCTTCTCAGAGTGCCTGGTATAAACACATATGATTAAAAAGTAGCTGTGAGGAGTCCTGCCTTCACATAAAATGTTGTCCAACAGAGGTGTTATCTGCAGACCTGTATTACTTACATGAATACCTGCATATATTTGTGATCCCTGATGCAGGTGATTTGTCACCGAAACACGGCCCATGTTGGGTCTGTTTAATAAACAACTTTTCATTGTCCTGCTCCTTACTATGCTACTGTGAAATATTCACACAGCTCATTCCTCCCCTCATTATACTCTTCTTGTTTGCTTGGCTTTTCATCTTATGCATCTTCTCCTGAATGTGTTTGTCTTTACCTGCAGGTATATGGTTCTACTCTTTTATTCATCTCTCCCTCTTTGCATCCAATATCAAAAAGCTCTCCTGTTAAGTTTGTGAAATCTCTCAGCATAACTGTAACATGTCCTGGCTAACAATGTGCTTGATAAGGCAGTTATTGCCATATGTCCTTACAGAATCCAAAGACCACATTCTTGAACTATGGCACGTAGGCAATTTTAAAAGCACTTCCATTATCTCTAATAGCTAGAAATGTGAAAGCACAAAAGCATCAAATATTAAGGAAATAAAATCTTGGATAGGTCAGAACATTAGCTGGCATGCATCCTGGTTAGCACTGAGAATGCAAATAACATGGGTACCGTAGGCAGATCTGATGGTACCCTTTCCGTACTTCTTCTCTCTCTACCCTTCCCCCTAGAACAGGGGTTCTCAACAATGGAGTCTGTGCATGTAAATTTATCCCATGGTTATTCATTGTGGATATCTTGAAAAACTGATTTTGTGGTATATCCTGGGTTGAGAACTGCTGCTCTAAAGTACTAGTTTTGCAGGCAGTCATGGGTGGAACATAATAGTCCCAGGGTCCCTTTAAGCCCTGTAGGAGCGTACATGCATCAATTTTCAACTACCGCCCAGTTACTGCGTGACCCGGCCAGTAATTTCATTTTTTATGCACACCCGCTATGCGCGAGCAGAAAATTTTCTGGCGCACGGCACTAACCGGGTGGTAATCAGCATTGTACGCATACTGATGATTACCGCCCGGTTAACGCGTAAGACCTCACCGCTGTCAATGGGTGGCGGTAAAGTCTCAGGCCCAAAATGGACGCACACCAGTTTTAATTTTACTGCACATCCATTTTCACCCCCCCCCCCCCCCCCCCCCAAAAAGACCTTTTTTGCAGGTGCACTGAAAAATGGACTTGCGTGCATCCAATATACACGTCAACACCAACGCAGGCCATTTTTCGGAGCACCTTAGTAAAAGGACCCCCCCCCCCCCCCAGGTTTTTTTATTTATTAAAATGCAAATTCAGTGCATACCTAGTATATCTGAATGTAACTCACCTTGAGCTACTGCTGAAAAAGATGTGAACTAAATTCAAATAAATCCAATGAAATAATATATATTTCATATATCACACTTCTATTTCCTTTTTAGTTCACTGTTATTCAATCTTTAAACAGCACACTGTCATTTCTCTAATTCTTCAAACTTCAGCCTAGAAATAAACCTGTCAATCTACCAATCAAGTCATCAAAAGGCACACATAGCTTGTCAAACTCACCTGGCTGCGTCATGCATGTGTTTTCACTAGCAGGTCATCTCATCACTGACCTCACAACCTACCAGAGAGACCTAGCGGGTGATGTTGCAGCTAGAACTTCCTATACTGCCATGCTGGCAGCCCTTTAGTTCATTGACAGTACTGAGTGTTAAACTGAGAATTTTAATTACTGTCCATCCTAATACTTCATTGTCGTTTTCTTCTATTTTGCTGCAACAATCCTTCCCAGCCCTTCCTACAGGAGTCAGGGAAGATGGCGTCTCATTGCTCTTTGTTCTGGGTCAGGTGTGTCTTTAGCATGATCCTAGACCAGTGCTTCTCAACCGTTTCCTGGAGCCACAACTAGCCAGTCGAGTTTTCAGGATTACCACAATGAATATGCATGAGAGAAATATGCATACAACAAGGTCTCCAATGTATGCAAATTTATCCCATGCATATTCATTGTGGTAATCCTGAAAATATGACTGGTTAAGTGCTCCTTCAAGAGAGGGTTCAGAAACACTGCCCTAGGCACTGAAACAGGGGAATGGGGTCCCTTTAGAAACTGTAATATTGGGGGTGAAAGGAGCAGTGTCTATTTCAAAGATGTACTCATCTTCCTTTTTCTAAGCAACTTTTTGTCCCTTCAGACTCACCTCCTGAAGGCTACACAGCAGCCTTTGAATATTAGGTATCCTAAATCTGTCAGAAAAGCAACAGCAGGTCAGTTGGGAGCCATGTTGGAACACCTGCCCCTAGTTCTGGCCAGTTCTTTATTCATTGGTCCTTTGTTCTCTAGGACTGGTAGCTTATGTTATTATTATTTATTACATTTGTATCTCACATTCCCCCACCCATTTGCAGGCTCAATGTGGCTTACATAGGTTTGTTGACATTGTCATAACAAGATAACAGATATAATTAGTAATGTGAAGCGATCAGGTAAGGAGGAGGGAAGAAGGAAGGGAGTGATTAGGATAGTTGTATAAGGTGAGCTTTCATATTTGAGTGGGTTGGTGAAGAGACTATAGGTGTTCATTGTAGGCCTTGTTGAAGAAAAATGTTGAGAATTTCGAAAGATAGTTGTTTCGTTGATTGCTTTCAAGTCTGCGGGTAATGCATTCCACAACTGCGTGCTCGTGTACGAGAAGGTAGTGGCATGCATCAATTTGTACTTCAGTCCTTTGCAGCTGGGGTAGTGCAGGTTATGGCCTTCTTTCTGAATGAATGGAGATATGTAGGGTTATAGATGGATCTTCCAACACACGCTCACACACTGATGGGTACACAAAGTATGTTGATTGAAAGAGCAGCTAGGACCCGACACGGACCTGTGTTTTGGCATAAAAACCTGCCTCAGGGGTCTGCTGATGTACAAAAATGGATCCTGTATCTTCCTTTAATACAGAATGGAAAGCTTATCAAGAGTTCAGTCAGAGAAAACTCGCTCTCGTGGTTCTAGCATATGCTGAAAGATCCATCTATAACCTTAGTTATCTTCTTTCACCCTGTGACTGCTGTAGTGGGTTTGTGTTGTTTCTCCACTTCCATGACCTTCTTTCTGCCATCCAAAAGAGGCTGCTCAGGCATTTTAGATTGTTGACATAAAAATTATTTTTAATAATAGTTTGCATTGAGAATTTGTCTACATCTGTTCTGAAGAAGTGCAATTGTAAATAAATAAAATGTAAATCAGTTGTGAATAAAGGAATGGATTCATTGGTAGCATCAGGAAATGAATAGCAAATGTAAACATAAAATGAGTTAAGTATTGTTTCATGGAAGGTTCAGTGCAGGTCACCATGCAGTGACTAATACAAAATGAAAACTGAAAGTTGAACGAAACTTCTAACCACCTACACTTTCTTTTCATATATTAGAAAATATAGGTGCAATTTCAATTGGACTTTTTGCATTCTTCAGTGCCTCATTTTACTCAGTTGTATTTGCTTCAGTGTTTTGTTAAATATTACTATTACCTCCCCCCAACTCCATTTTGTCTAATTCCTATTTTGTGCTCTAATTTTATAATGCCCATTATTTAGTTTCCTTATATTATACACTGTTAGATAAGCAATTTGTTTAGGTGATATAAAAGCAAACTATGAACTAGCAGTGATGTGTAACTGGAACAGTCAAGCGCCTAAGTGCTAGTATTCTAATATTATGTATGCAATTGACACTTATTTATTTATTTATTTATTTGTTACATTTATATCCCACATTTTCCCAACTTATTTGCAGGCTCAATGTGGCTTACAAAGTGCTGAGAGGCGTTTGCCATTTTGGTTGATAACAAATACAAGGGTCTTGGTACCTGAGTCAAATTAAGTTAATGTTATATTGAGGGGCTTGCATATTGTCACGCTCCTCACCTCGGTGAGGGATGCTCCCACGACACGGAGCACTGGCCATCTTGGTGGGCCCGGCGCTCCGGGAGTTCCGGTCTGCCATCCTCGACGCAGAGCGCCGGCCATCTTTGCTGGTCCGGCGCTCCGGAGAGTCCCCGTGGCCTACTCCGTTCAGGAGGAGGTTTGTGGCGCCAGGACTTTCATTGCTCAGCTTCACCCAGGAGGACACTGGCAGCGTGGCTCACCTCCCCAGGAATTGCCGGCCTCTATGCCCCGCCTCCTGCAGCGTCGGATTGGAGGCCTGAGGACAGGTTCCGCCTTCTTCCCCAGCTGTCTAGCCAATGAGAGACTTCCCATGTCAGCTGATTTCTGTCTCCCTGCCTCTTGCCAACTGATGTTTGTCTCCCTGATGGTGGGGGCTATTTAAGGAGCAGCTTTTCTCCACAAACTTTGCTTCGGTTTCTACTTCAGTAGGTTCGCTTGTGCTATTGTGTGACTTTGTCTTCTACTCGCTCTACTGATTACCTTGTTGCAGACCACTGCCTGAAACCCGACTACTCTTTGCTTGCTGCCTGACCTGACTACTGCTTGCTGCCTGACCTGACCACTGCCTGAACCTCGTCTACTCTCTGCTTGCTGCCTAACCTGACTTCCGCCTGAACCCGGATATCCCTTTGCTTGCTGCCTGACCTGACTTTCGCCAGTTCCTAGAGACTCTCTACCAGTGGCCTGACCTGACCGCTGTCTGTGCCCGAACTACCCGTTTGCTACTGCCTGCCCCCGCTCGCCTCCTGCACACCGAGTCCTCTCCGCCAGAGTCCTCTTTGCCTGCTGCCTGCGGCCATCTGACCCCTGCCTGCATCCGGAAGTCCTGTCGGCTGCCTGCACCTGGGGGCTCAACCCTCAGGGAACGGCGGCCATCACAGGTGAAGCCTCGGGGTAGCCCGGCTGCCCAACAGAGTGCAGGTTCCAGTCTTCATCTCTGTGCTCCGCCCAGGCACAAGGACTCACGAACATGACACATATAAACCAACCATAGAACTGACATAATTGCACATACCCAAAGTTGACACACAAATGCCAACTTACACTAATATACATTCTGGCTGATATTCAATATGAGTTAACCGACCAGGAATGATCACCAATGTTAACTCACATCTCAGCAGATAACTGGTCATTTTCAATGCCATTTAACTGCAAATTTGCCGCTCAAATTACCCAGTTATCACCGAAAAAAATGCTAGTGATGTTGGGGGCTTTCTAGGGTGTGACTGGTTAAGTCCTGATATTCAGAATCTAACCAGCCAGACTTAGTAGCCAAATAAAGCAGCATAAAAAGCAGGCCTATTTTTACCCACTAAGCCATGGCCAGTTAAGTCTGAATATTGACTTAACTGGTTATGCTCTAGCCAGTATTAAAAAAACCCAGATATTCAATGCCGGCATTGAATATCCAGGTTGAAAGACGACAGCAGCCAATCAAAACACTGCCTGCCGCTGGCTGAATGTCGGGTGGTATAAGAACATTTATGCATTAATAGAATAGACTTGCATACCACATAAAATGAGTGCCTACTACTACTACTACTACTACTACTATTTAGCATTTCTATAGCGCTACAAGGCATACGCAGCGCTGTACAAACATAGAAGAAAGACAGTCCCTGCTCAAAGAGCTTACAATCTAATAGACAAAAAATAAATAAAGTAATCAAATCAATTAATGTGAACGGGAAGGAAGAGAGGAGGGTAGGTGGAGGCGAGTGGTTACAAGTGGTTACGAGTCAAAAGCAATGTTAAAGAGGTGGGTTTTCAGTCTAGATTTAAAGGTGGCCAAGGATGGGGCAAGACGTAGGGGCTCAGGAAGTTTATTCCAGGCGTAGGGTGCAGCGAGACAGAGGGGCGCGAAGTCTGGAGTTGGCAGTAGTGGAGAAGGGAACAGATAAGTAGGATTTATCCATGGAGCGGAGTGCACGGGAAGGGGTGTAGGGAAGGACGAGTGTGGAGAGATACTGGGGAGCAGCAGAGTGAGTACATTTATAGGTTAGTAGAAGAAGTTTGAACAGGATGCGAAAACGGATAGGGAGCCAGTGAAGGGTCTTGAGGAGAGGGGTAGTATGAGTAAAGCGACCCTGGCGGAAGATGAGACGGGCAGCAGAGTTTAATTTGAACCGACTGGAGAGGGGAGAGGTGACTAAGTGGGAGGCCAGCAAGAAGCAGATTGCAGTAGTCTAAACGAGCGGTGACAAGGGTGTGGATGAGGGTTTTGGTAGAGTGCTCGGAAAGAAAGGGGCTCCCTAATTGCTTAACACACTTTAGTAAATGGACTGCAAGTTCTCCCTGAATAGTTCTGATCAAGCTTCTTATTCTTTAAAGCCATCCTTGGTTCCACTAAACTTTCCACAGAATATGATTAGTTAACAATAGACATATACAATCATGAAAGTCCATTTGGGTTATTATTACACTGATCGAATAAAAGGTATCACAGTCTGTAAAGAATCTTGTATCAATGTTAAAATGTCTGATTTTTGTGAAATCTTAGGAAAGCATAAATATTTAAGAAATAAAAAAAATAGTTCATAGAAAAACACTCCAGGTACAGTTATGGCCCTTACAATCCTGCAGAAATTCATTGGTTGCTCTGTTGAAATTGATAAAATTAATGGAGTCACAGTGGATTTCCAACAGCCAGGCACAACTGATCTGGAGCTCAGCAAATCTATAATTCTAAACATTTTAATGGATAGCACTATATCATTTGCGGTAATATTTGCTAACTGCTTATCCAGTGTTCATAAAAAATGCATTTTCTTAAGTTATAAAACTGTTATTAGAGGATATGAAAACATTATGTTCCTTGCTAGAATGAAAGCATTATTGAACCACTTGTATATTATCAGAGGAGTTTAAGACCTTAGGAATCAACACTGTTAAATTTAGAGACTGTATAAAGAACAATTAAAAAAAAAAGAGAGAGAATCAGAAACAGATATGACCCTGATCCAGACCTGAGATTAATATTCTCCAATCCTTGTTTTTACCAGCATCCATAATCTATAACTAAGAAACAAAAGCTTTGAAGGATTAGAATTCTAGATACTTAAAACAACTGTTTCCCTGGAATGTTTTAGTTGGACCTTCAACTCTTCACAAGGAACATTGTTGAGGGGTCCTTTCACTAAGCTGTGGGAAAAAGGGCCCTGCGGTAGCAACAGGGGCCGTTTTTCCCACATGAAAGGGCCCTTTTTACAGCAGCGGGTGCCAAAACAAAATGGCTATGAGGTAACCCTTACAGTGTGGCCATATGGCAGGGGGCACTTACTGCCACCCACTGAGGTGGCGGTAAGGGCTTCTGCGGTAACCCGGATGTAACCAGGCAGCACGCAGCGATGCCCGATTACCGCCGGGTTAGCACCGCAATACAGAATACAATTTTTTACAGAGCGCTGGAAATGGCATGTGCTCCAGCCAGAACTACCGCCAGCAGTCATATTGGGCCAGCGGTAGTTCTGAATTAGCGAGCGGTAAACCCACGTTGGGGTTACTGCCAATTTGTAAAAGAACCCGTGAATAAGCTTCTGTGAGAGAAGTAAGGCTGAGTGGGTTTAGACAAGGAATATTTAAGTTTCAAAGCCTAACATTTTGGAACAGTTTACCCTTGGAAATATGTTTAACGCGGTAGTTCCGGATTAGCGAGCGGTAAACCCACGTTGGGATTACTGCCACTTTGTAAAAGAACCCCTGAATGAGCTTCTGTGAGAGAAGTAAGGCTGAGTGGGTTTAGACAAGGATTATTTAAGTTTCAAAGCCTAACATTTGGAACAGTTTACCCTTGGAAATATGTTTAACTGGAGTTATCTTGATTTCAGGAGGAAAGGGTTTCAGAAGGCCTTGGACTAATATGGTATGGGTCATATGTATACAAGCAGTAAGGACTTTGGGATATAATTCTTGCTGGCAGTTATTTTTTTGGTGGGGATTTTTGGTGAACAATTGTGGTTCAGGATAAAGGTCACAGTGATACTGTAAATTGTTGATGTAGGCTACAGTTTAAGAATATTTCTGGTATTATTTGTATGGTGTGGATTGGTTTTGCAATTAAGAAAGACATAGAGGTTCATTTTCAAAGAACATAGACTTACAATGTTGCATCTGTTACTATGGGGCTCATATTCGAAAGAAAAAAAACATCTAAAAAGTTGCATAAAACAGCATTTGGATGTTTTCTCACCAACAATGGCGTTCCTGGGGGGGGGGGGGGCGGTGGGTGCGGTCTGCCCCGGGTGCACGCTGCTGGGGGGGTACCGTGCGCCTGTCTGCTCCGCTCGTTCTGTGCTCCCTGTGCCCAGGAACAGGTTACTTCCTGTTCCGGGGCAGAGGGAGCATGAAACGAACGAAGCCGACAGGCGCGCGGCACCCCCCCCCCCCCCCCCCAGCAGGTAAAAATGCACCCGGGGGTGTCGTTTTGCCGGGGGAGGGAGAGGTGTCATTTCGCCGGGGGGGGGGAGGGCGCTGCACCCAGGGGGGCACATAATAATAATAATGTGGTAATGTGGTCCGCCCCAGGTGTTAGCCGCCCTAGGAATGCCACTGCTCACCAAAACGTCCAAATCAGTATTTTTGAAACCCATTTTCCAGACATTTTTCTATGCAGTTTGTCTGAAGTGCATCCAAATCTCATGGGGGTGTGTTGGGGACATGTTAAGGGTGGGATTCAAGCATTCCTAAGACCTGGATGTTTTTTTAGCCATAATGGAACAAAACGAAAACATCTAGGACTAAAACTAAGACATTTTGAGCTAGACCTGTTTTAATAATGATTAAGCCCCCCCAAAGTGCCCTAAATGACCGAATGACCACAGGAGGAATAAAGAAACATAAGAATATAAGAGTTAGCCATACTGGGTCAGACCAATGGTACATCTAGACCAGTATCCTGTTTTCCAAACAGTGGCCAAGCCAGGTCACAAGTACATGGCAGAAACCCAATTGTGGCAACACTCCATATTACAAATCCCAGGGCAAGCAGTTGCTTCCCATGTCTGTCTCAATAGCAGACTATGAACTTTTCCTCCAGGAATTTGTCCAAAACTTTTTAAAACCCAGATACGTTAACCGCTGTTACCACATTATTATTATTATTATTTATTGCACTTGTATCCCACATTTTCCCACCTATTTGCAGGCTCAATGTGGCTTACAAAGACCTGATATGGCGTCGCTATGCCAGGGTAGTGAATACAATTGGTGTTACAAAGAAGTCAAGGAAAACAAGAGGAATTGGTGAGGTAGTTATAGAAAGATACAATCTGATAAAGGTGGATAGATGTTGTGGTTTAGTTAGTTATGGGTTTTCGTGGTAGGCCTTGTTAAAGAGGTAGGTTTTCAGAGATTTGCGGAAGTTACTTAGTTCATTGATCGTTTTCAGGTGAGTTGTGTTAATAATTCGCATGTTCCCCCACCTATTCTGACCTCATCCTCCCCCAGACTGCTCTTACACAGTCCAGGAATTAACGGACTCCATAATCAGAAGGACTCGCTGGGATATAAGAAGATAGTTTATTTCAATCTTACCAATAGCAATACAGGCAAATCAGGTATTCGTATGGTTTGAACAGCAGTCCACGTCAGGTCTGTCACCCTCCTTCTCTTGTAGCCTTCCTTCTGTTGTAATACCCTTCTGACTCCCATTTTTATACTATTCTTACCCTATTCATTTCAATGGACCCTAGCTTTGTCACCAGGGTTCTTGGACCTTATCAGTTGATCGAAATGACTTCACATACTCTCAAGCTCTAAGTATAAACATGCTCAGAGCGCATCTTATTAGATGACTTTGCATTTTCCCCAAACGTTCCCTTAGCCCCCTCCTTTGGATGTTCTCACCCGGGGTGCAGCTGACCCAGTACTATCTCTACATAACCATGGCAATCTTGCTCATGACGTCTTGCAGGTGCCAGTCTCAGGATTGTTTATAGAGTAGATTGCCCCTACCCTTGCCAGCTCTCAATTACCTCATCTCAGCACTTGCCACAGTGAAATGTAACTGTGTCAAAGCTAGCTCTCTTTTGTATCAGAGATGATTTTGATTTTAAGAAGCTTAGCTCTTATTATGAGCTATTGGCCTGTATTTTACTGAGAACAAGGGCTAGCATAACTCTTCAGTTGGGTGCATTCCGCAGCTGCATACTCAAATAGGAAAAGGTGGCCGCGTGTGTTAGTTTGTATTTTAATCCTTTACAGCTGGGGAAGTGTAGGTTAAGAAAGGTTCGGGAAGATCTTTTAGCATTTCTGGGTGGAAGGTCCACGAGGTCTAGCATGTAAGTCGGGGCATCTCCGTAAATGATTTTATGAACAATCGTGCAGATTTTGAACGTGGTCCGTTCTTTAAGAGGGAGCCAATGTAGTTTCTTTCTCAGGGGTTTTGCACTTTCATGTTTTGTTTTTCCAAATATGAGTCTGGCTGCAGTATTCTGGGCTGTTTCACGTTTTTTGATGGTCTGTTCTTTACAGCCAGCGTAAAGTGCATTGCAATAGTCTAGGTGACTTAATACCAATGACTGTACCAGGTTCCGAAAGATGGCCCTTGGGAAAAAAGGTTTTACTCTTTTGAGTTTCTACATGGAGTGGAACATTTTCTTAGTTGTATTCTTCACATGATTTTCAAGTGTGAGATTTCTATCAATGGTATCTCCTAGAATTTTCAGATTGTTTGAGATGGGGAGGGAGAACTTTGGGGTGATTATGGTGGTGAACTTGTTTGTATTGTGTTGTGAGGTGAGTATGAGACATTGTGTTTTTTTCTGCGTTGAGTTTAAGCTGAAATGCATCTGCCCAGGAGTGCATGATTTGGAAGCTTTGTCTGATTTCGTCAGTGATTTCCTCCGGCAAAAAGTTCTAGAGCTTAACTATTCATTGAGTAAAAAAATGTTTTCCTTCTATTTGTTTTAAAAGTATTTCCATGTAACTTCCTTGAGTGTCCCCTAGTCTTTGTACTTTTGGAACAAGTAAAAAATAAATTTACTTCTACTTGTTCTACACCACTCAGGATTTTGTAGACCTCAATCATATTTCCCCTCATCTGTCTCTTTTCCAAGCTAAAGATACCTAACCTCTTTAGCCTTTCCTCATACGAGAGGAGTTCCATCCCCTTTATCATTTTGGTCGCTCTTCTTTGAACCTTTTCTAATTCTGCTATATCTTTTTTGAGATATGGCGACAAGAACTGAACGCAATACTCAAGGTGCATGTAACTTCCTCGAGTGTCCCCTAGTCTTTGTACTTTTGGAATGAGTAAAAAATTGATTTACTTCTACTCATTCTACACCACTCAGGATTTTGTAGACCTCAATCATATCTCCCCTCATCCGTCTGTTTTCCAAGCTAAAGAGCCCTAACCAAGAACTGAATGCAATACTCAAGGTGCAGACGCACCACAGCGCGATACAAAGACATTATAATGTTTTCGGTCATATTCATCATCCCTTTTCTGATAATTCCTAGCATCCTATATGCTTTTTTGGCCACTGCCACACACTGAGCAGAAGATTTCAGCAGATTATCTACAATGACGCCCAATCTTTTTCATGAGCGCTGACCCACAAGGTGGACCCTATCATCAGGTAACTATCATTTGGTTTATTCTTTCCAATGTGCATCACTTTGCATTTGTCCACATTAAATTTCATCTGCCATTTGGATGCCCAGTCTTCCAATTTTCAAAGGTCTTTCTGCAATATTTTACAGTCTGCACATATTTTAACAACCTTAAATAGTTTTGTATCATCTGCACATTTTGATCACGTCACTGATCGTTCCGATTTCCATATCATTTATAAATACGTTAAATAGTACTGGTCCCAGTGCAGATCCCTGCAGCACTCCACTGTTCACCCTCCTTCATTGAGAGAAATTACCATTTAACCCTACCCTCTGTTTTCTGTCCAATAACCAATTCCTAATCCACACCAAAACCTTGCCTCCTATCCCATGACTCTTTCATTTTCTCAGGAGTCTCTCATGTGGAACTATAAAAAGCTTTCTGAAAATATAAATACATCAACTGGTTCGCCTTTATCCACATGTTTATTCACGCCTTCAAAGAAATGAAGCAAATTGGTGAGACAAGACTTTCCTCGGCTGAACCCATTCTGACTCTGTCATATTAAAACATGTTTGTCTACATGTTCTGTAATTTTATTCTTTATAATAATTTCCACTGTTTTGCTCGGCACCGATGTCAGGCTTACCAGTCTATAATTTCCTGGATCACCCTTAGAACTCTTTTTAAAAATCAGTCACATTGGCCATCCTCCAATCTTCAGGTACTATGAACAATTTTAACAACGGGTTACATAACAAGCAATAATGAGCTTTAATTGGCAACAACTAGAATTTACACTCACAACTCACTAAGTAGTGTGCCTAACTTCTAATGTGTGCAGGCAAAAAGATGCATGGTTATAGGTAGGGAAATTGACATTTTCTGGGCATTCTGAAATTTACGTGTGTAGTTATAGAATATTGCCCTCTATGCCTAAATCTACATGCAGGGATTTATGCCACATTTTTGTTGATATAAATGGAAGCGCATAGTTTTAAGCACTGCGATATCAACTAAGCATATTCTATATACCGCGTCTAAATCTAGGCACAACTTATAGAATACACTTAGTCAGAAATGTTTTCTGTGTGGATTTTTTAGGCACCATATATAGAATCTCCCCTTAAAGGGCAAAGACACACCTTTAGCTATGCACGTATTGTGGTGCGCTTCAGCATCCACTCGGAATATGAAGGAAGGAGACAACCCAAAGTGATATCACAGGAGTGGGTGAAGCTCATCACCCCCCATAGAAGTACAACAGTGAAAAGCACTGACACTAAAACCAGTAAAGTGTGCAAATACAGTCAAAACAGTTTCAGGAGCAAGGTCCAATAGCTGGGCATCCAAAATGAACTAGACTTTGAAGGTAGGATGTTATCCTTTCACAAATAACATGGCTTGCAAGCTTGAATGCAATCTGTTTATTCAATATGCACAATTCTGAGACACTTTGCATCTCATTATTATTTAGGGCCTCTTTTACCAAGTCACACTAACAGTTCCCGCACAGCAAAAACAGTATCTGAATTCAAGAGAGTTTGGGACAAGAACATAGGATCTCTAAGAGTTAAGGAGAGTAGATGGCATGGATGGGCAGACTTGATAGGCCATATGGTCTTTATCTGCCTACATTTCTCTATGTTTCTAGGTTTATTCCACTGACACCTGCAACACACATTATGCTTATATGCAAAACACATATATGGTTTCAAGCCCAGCCAGTACCACAAAAGTAGGGGATGCCAAATAAAGCAGCCATAGAAGAAGAGAAATAGAGGTACTGCATCCCATGACAGTCTTTATGGCTACCTTCATTGATATAGTAACATAGAGGGGCATAATCGAATGGCGCCGGCGATCTATTTTGGCGGCAGCGCAACAGCTGGCCGTAAACATATTATCGAAAAAGATGGCTGGCCATCTTTTCTTTCGATAATACAGTTTGGCCCAGCCAAATGCCAGTGTTCGCCGGGTTTGAGATGTCTGGTTTTGTTTTTCAGCAATAATGGAAAAAAATGCCGGCGATCTCAAACCCGGCGAAATCCAAGGCATTTGGTTGTGGGAGGAGCCAGCATTTGTAGTGCACTGGTCCCCCTGACATGCCAGGACACGAACCGGGCACCCTAGGGGGCACTTCTAAAAATTAAAAAAATATATGCAAATACCTCCCAGGTGCATAGCTCCCTTACCTTAGGTGCTGAGCCCCCCAAATCCCCCCAAACCCACTCCCCACAACTCTACACCACTACCATAGTCCTTATGGGTGAAGGGGGGCACCTACATGTGGGTAGAGTGGGTTTTGGGGTGGTTTGGAGGCCTCAACACTTACCACCACACGTGTAACAGGTAGGGGGGATGGGCCTGGGTCTGCCTGCCTGAAGTCCACTGCAACCAACAAAAACTGTTCCAGGGACCTGCATACTGCTGTCAGGGAGCTGAGTATGACATTTGAGGCTGGCATATAGGCTGGCAAAAAAGGTTTTTATTTTTATTTTCTTAGTGTGGGAGGGGGTTGGTGACCAATGGGGGAGTACAGGGAGGTCATCCCCCATTCCCTCTGGTGGTCATCTGGACAGTTGGGACACCTTTTTGAGGCTTGGTCGTGAAAATAAAAGGACCAAGAAAACCCGGCGAAATACTGATTAACGCCTGTTTTTTTTTTTTCATTATCCGCGAAAGCCAGCCATCTAGTAGCCACGTCCATGCCTGCCCATGTCCCGCCTTCACTATGCCACCGACACGCCCCCTTGAATTTTCGCTGGCTCGGCGACGGGAAAGTGGCGACGGTGTCAAAAAAACAGCTTTCGATTATACCGATTTCGCCGCTTTTGAGAGATTGCTGGCCATCTCCCGATTTATGTCGGAAGATGCCCGGCAATCACTTTTGAAAATAAGCCTGATAGTAACATAGTAAATGACGGCAAATAAAGACCTGTACGGTCCGTCCATTCTCCCCAACAAAATAAACTCATTTTACATGGTATGTGATACTTTATATGTATACCCGAGTTTGGTTTGTCCTTGCCTTTCTCAGGGCACAGACCGTAGAAGTCTGCCCAGTACTGTTCTTGTACTAAGTTCTGAAGCTAAAGTCGAAGCCCCTTAAAATTTACACTTCAGCCCATCCCTATCTATTCAGTCACAATCAGGGTGTAGACCGTAGAAGTCTGCCCAGCTCCCGTTTTGTTTCCCAATTACCAGAGTCTTAGTGGCCAGAGTCTTCCTGCACCGAGCAAGGATTACCATTTCAGTATAGCTCCACTTGTTTTGGGGTAACAATGCCTAGATGATGTGGAGGAGCATAATCGAACGGGAACGACAATCTCTAAGGGTGCCCATCTCTAAGGACGTCCCGGTGAAGGGGCGGGGAAACCCTTATTATCGAAGCAAGATGGGTGTCCATCTTTTGGTTTGATAATACGGTTGGGGACACCCAAATCTCAACATTTACGTCAAATTACTGAAAACAGAGATATCCATCAATGGCAATATGTATTTTTATGAACTAAATAAGTTTTCAGACTTCATGATTTTCAATAATAGTAATTTATATACTTTTAGAGTACAAAGTTGAATAAGTTATTAACTGGTAAGCATAAATAAAATCCACACTAATATTTCAAACCGCACACTGGTTTTAATTGCATAGCATTATAGCAATCTACAGAAATTGCTAGAAAGTATAATATATGAAGTAATACTACAGCTGTCACAATAACAGTGCAAAATAGTTAGGCATATGAATCATTTTAATTAGCACTGGAGGTCAGGGATTCAATTTATGACCTTGCTGATTTATTCTTGTTTCTATGTTAGCTCTTGTTTCCAGTAATCTGTCTTTTGTCTCTTTCTAAATAAATTAATTTGAGTCATTCATTATCATTTTATGTCTGGATACCAATTAAGCTGTTCTAGAGTTAAATCTTTGATGACCTAATATCTGACATCATAAATTTAGGACTATATATTTTTTTAAGAGGAAGAAAAATAATCACAACATCCTAAATCAGGTGTAGACTGTTAGTTGTTGGAAAACACATGGCTAAACTACATTAGACTAATCGAGTCTAATAATAGTCTTCATTTTCTTACTGACACATTGTGCATCTGTAGGTCACTGATAATTCAGCTGTATGCAATGTACTGTCCTATAGATAGCAAACATTCTGTTCTCTTGGCAATATTATCCCACCTGTTTCATAGATGTTTTTCCACATGTTCCTTCTTAGTCACCAGTTAGGAACATAATGTTAACTGCTTAATGAGTTTTGTCCATTAGTTAAAAATTAACTTACAGTAAAGAAATCATGATTAAGGGGCCTATTTACAAAAATTTGTTAGCTGTAACAGGCTGCACATTAAGGCACTCAAAAATCATTGTTAATGATGAGCGCCCACTATAGCATTAAGTGATAATTTTGACATCCAAATTTGGGCACCAGATTTTGTATCTGCTGAAACCAGGTGTAATTCCCGGTACCCAATTTGGGTGCACATCCCTAGTATTCTATAACACTGAAGATCAAGAAGAAGTAGAGGACAACATGATTGTCAAGAGGGAGAATTCAAGTCGAAATTCTTTATTAGGCACCAAAGCTAGCAACCCAACACAGGCTAATGTTTTGGCAGAAAAACCACCTGCCTCAGGCGTCACAGGTCTTACAGAGTAGTCAACTATGTATATGTGGAACCTATGGGTAGGTATATTCCTCTCAACAAATAACAAAAGCTATATGAAATACTGCCAACAAAACAAACAGCGTTCTAAGAAACTGTCATCAGATTGTCAGCTCTGGTGCCTAATAAAGAATTTTGACTTGATTTCGCCCTGCTTGAGAGTTGTGCTTCCCTCTACTTCTTCTTGATCGTCATTCAATCCGTAGAGAGCATCTTCCTATTCTAAAACATTGAGCACAAATTTTAGGAATGCCCCTGGCCCACCCATGCACCTCCCATGGCTATGCTCCATTGTAGGTTGTGCAGTAAAGGATTTGGGTGCACATTGTTAAAGATAGCGCATAGCAAGATGTGCTATTGGCACTAATTGGCATGTTAGTTGGATACACATCTTGGATTGGTGTTGAATTTTGGGTGCCATATATAGAATCCAGGGGTAAATACTTATCTTACTGTTAGTACAAATTACAGCAGTGGTAACTTGCAATGCTGTAGTTTGTCATTATTGTGCTTGAGCTTCTGGACACACGTGTGTTGAGGCAGCCATTAAGACAAAGCTTTAAAGATTGTCACCAGCTAAATTATCCCACGATATTCAGTGCTGGGCCATGATTGGGCACAGGCACTGAATATCGGGGGATAATTTGGGGTGGGCAGGCTGCTGGAACTTATGTGGGCCTGGCCGAAATTCACTTGGAGCTGCATAAGAGTTATGCAGCCTCGGCTGAATATCGGACTGGGGCCCATACAGTTTTGGGGGGTTTGTTTGTTTTACCATAGTACCACAAGCTGCTGCAAGAGGTCGTGGCAGCCATTTTCTTTAAGCGGCCGCAAGGGGCAGGAGTGAGGTGCCTGCGCTTCTGCCCCCAATGTCCACCATGGACCACCAGGGCTACAGGTAGGCCCAGGGAGAGGGCCTACCTGGATGGCTGGGAGGCCTCCAGGGCTGGGTTTTCTTGCCACAGGGTGGAGGGAGGGGGAAGGAAAGAGGACCATTGTCAGGGGCAGGAGGGGGCTCAGGGGCTTTTTTATTACAAAATCCCAAATGCTTTATGGGCCCCGGCCCAATATTCAGAGCCGGGACCCACATAGCTAGGCCAGCCAAAGTTAGGACAGCACTGAATATTAGCAGTACCTGCATAACCCCAGGTTCCTCCTTAATGCCGCCCCCCATAAATGTAGTTGGTAATGCTTAGTATGGTTGTTTCCATGCTGTGATGTTGTCAAAAGTCTGACTGGTTTTGATGAAAGACATTTGGTCTTAATGATAAAGTTTACAAGTTGGCATTGAAGAATGGATTCAGTAATTTTGCCAATGAAGGGAAGATTAGCGATAGGGTGAAAATATAAGACACCTGCAAGCCTGAAGGCTATTGGTTTACATTCAGATACAGTAGGTATTTTTCTGTCCCTTGAGGGCTCATAATTTAAAAATAAATCACTAACAGCTGAAGTTGGATTTGAATCTGAGTCTCCTGAGCCTCAACCCACTACTCTAACCATTAGGCTAGCCCTCTGCTTGCATTAACCTCTGTGAGGCCATTTTATAAGACGTGAACACCAAAAAACTGAAAACATGGGACCAACACCCACTCCTGTGTAATAAAGAAAATTTTAAAATCAACACACATACAGTATGTGAAAATGAGGAATAATGAACAAAGAACTCACTTAGCTGTGAACATCTCCTGGTGAAAGCTAAATAATTAACATGTCCAGGTGTAACACTTTCACTTTTCATAGCTCACAGTCTCATTGATGTGAAAAAGCCTTATAATTATCAGTCTCATATTCTCTCATGAAAATCATAATTCATATTGACTTCAATATATAAAATGTGTGGAATTTATTGTAATGTCCGTTGAAGCCAATAAATCACTTCACATAGTGTGCGTAAAAAAAGTATAACTTAGCTTTAGCAGCAGGAGCAATCACAGCAGGGACCTGTTTCACCTCCCAGACTTCTTCAGGGGAACTTACAGCCATCTCTGCATTTCAAATTCACTCCCCTTTTTTTACACATCTAATTTACACATTTAAGTTCCAATTAAGTCTAATTAGTTCCAATAATTGCTTGTTAAAATGACAATTATTGGCACTAATTAGCTCATTATTCAATTAGGGCCCCTTTTACCAAGCTGCGGCAAAAGGAGGCCGGTGCTGGCATTGGCACATGTTTTACATGTGTGCCGAGGCCCCCTTTTAATGCAGCTGGTAAAAGGGAAGTCTTGCTTTCCTGCAGGAAATTGCCATGTGGCAAGTAAAGTACTTGTCGTGCGGCCATTTCAGGGGGAGCCCTTACTACCACTCAATGGGTGGCGGTAAGGACTCCCACGTTAACTTGGCAGTAACCGGGAGTACTGCCCGATTACCACTGGCTACAGCTGGAAATGACATCACACTAGGGGTGGGAAGAACTGCTGGGCTGCTGTGGTAGCCGGTAGTATTTCCTGTATAGCCGCTTAGTAAAAGGAGCCCTTAAATTGTGCGTGCAAATTAGTTGTGTGCCCAAATTTTCATGCACAATTTTTTGTCTTTTATAGAATTAGGGGGTAAATGCAATTCGCTGTTTGAATAGTAGCACTGAATGCACAGTATATATTTTAATGCCAACCATGTTCTCCCTGATTTAGAATCAGTGTTCAAGGTGTTTAGGTGAACATTTTATGAAAAAAATGGTTCTACTATGTCTTTTGCAATTTTTTTTCTTTTGAAAGGATGGAGGATTTTTAAGGACTCCTATGGGTTTAATAGCTATGGATTGTAGACACCACTAGTAATATGAGATCTTTTTATGACAAAGGAAAAATATATATTTTCTTTTAAAGCAAAGATCAATAAGAAGTGGAGCATCAACCATAACAATGAAATAAACTACACAGATCTAGTAATATTTTAGAGAACAGAACCCTTAGGGGTCCTTTTACACAGCCGTGGTAAAAGGTGGCCTGTGGTAGTGTGGGCGCATCTTTTAGGCGCGCGCTCTGGGCCATTTTTTACCGTGGCTTGGAAAAAGGCTAATTTTTAACGGGCCAGTGCTAATATTAAAACTAGCATGTGCCTATTTATGGCCTGAACCCTTACCGCCACTCATTGACCTAGTGGTAAGGGCTCATGCACGACCCATGCAGTAACCATGCAGCGTGCTCCAACATGGGCGCGCTGCCAGTTACTGCCAGGAACGCCCCGTGGTATAAAACAGAAACATATTTTCTACCGTGGGATTCAGCATGCGCAAAACTCAGAATTACTTCCGTGGGCACATGCTACCCCAGCGGTAGTGGCAATTGGGCGCATACTACCCACGCGTTAGTCCTCCTGCGCCTTTGTAAAAGGGCCCCCTCAGTGTCCACCACTCACTAAAACACAATGTGAGCTTATATTGGATCTTGTGCAGTCATTGGTACTACTGTTCACTCTGTTTATCTTATTATCCAAAATGACTATTATCTTAATCAAAGCAACTAGAAAGGGTAATACAGTATATACAAAAGGCTTACAAGGGCGAAAAAAAGCAGAACTGGGCCTTTAAGACTGAGACAACAGGAGTCCTTTATTGAGATCAGACCCGACACGAGCTGTGTTTCGGTGTAAACAACGCCTGCCTCAGGGGTCTAAGTTTAATGTGAAGATATGCAAGTAGGGAACTCAAATCCCCTCCAAAACAATTTGAGAAACTGTCAGTGAAAACCGACGGAGCTCTACAGGAGTTTCACAATTTACTTTGGCGGTTTTTACTAACCGACGGCGTTCTACTGGAGTAAACAGCAAGGGGACAAATATCATTTTCCAGGAAAACTAGATATCAGTAAATTTCCCAAACAACAGGTGACTAAAATTGTGCATATATTTGGAGTAAATTCTCAAAAGGTCACTTAAGGTTAGGTGCAAAGATGCAGGGTACTATGCATGAATTCTATAACAGCAATAATGCATAAAATTACCACGCAGGAATGCTAAAAGATCTGCACGCACATTCCTGAATCTTCACTTTCCCAGCTGTAAAGGTCTAAAATACAGATTAATACACGCGTCCAGCTTTTCATACATGAGTTTGCAGCTGTGGAGTGTTCTACCATTTGACCTGAAAATAGTTCACAAACCTAATTAACTTCCGTAAAGCACTGAAGACTCACCTCTTTAACAAGACATACCATAATGACTCATAATAGGAACTGTAATGCACCATCACTTACTTAATATTTGGAATATTTTTTCCCTATACCGGATTGTTTAATTTTATTATGTCTTCCATGTTCTATATGTTATACCAATTGAATGTTATCTCTTTTTACCTGATTGTTTATTATGTCATCTATGTTCTCTATATAATACCAATTATATCTGTACTGGAATGGCGTAAGCCATGACGGAAAATTGTAAGCCACATTGAGCCTAGAAATAGGTGGGAAAATGTGGGATACAAATGCAACAAATAAATAATAAATTAATTATAGAATCCTAGTGTAAGCAGACATTTATTGGCCAACATTTAGGCATGATCACTTATGCCATGCCAATGGCTTTTGTAAATGACTGCACCAAAATGCAGTTTCATGCATAACGGACAACATTCTATAAGCTTAGGGCCAAATTCTATAACTGGCGACTAGAAAATCAGCACCAGAAAACCACGCACTTAGCACAATTTTATATACTATGCCTAAAGTTAGGCGTACTTTATAGAATACGTGCGTGTGCCAATCTTGTAACTAAAATTTAGGCGTACCCATTTAGGCCACCTAAAACCAGGCCTAAATAGGTGGCCTAACTTAGCCGCAGTTCAGGTGTATTTCATAGTAGTACGCATCTGAATTTAGATGTCTTCCACAAAACGTCCAAATTCTGAACAGAAAAGAAGGTCATTTTCGAAAAAGAAAAATGTCTTTTTTGTTTTTCAAAAATACTATGGACCTTTTGTATTTTGGACGTTTCGTGATTTGGACATTTTTTTTTTGGGGGGGGGAGGGGCATTTTGGAAAAAAAATAACGTCCAAGTGCAAAACATACAAAATCAAACCATTGGGTTGTAGGAGGAGCCAACATTTTTAGTAGACTGGTCCCCCTGACATCCCAGGAAAGCAATAGGGCACCCTAGGGGGCACTGCAGTGGATGCAAATAGATCTCATGTATATTCATTGGGGAAATTCTGAAGACCTGCCTGGGTTGCGGCCCTCCAGGACCCAAATTGCACACCCTTGGTTTAGACAGTTGGAAGGGAAAACCTGATAATTATCAAATAGACTGTATATAATATTGCTAGAGGAATACTAAAATTAGCAAATAAGGTGAAATTCACAGTTTTATCTACTGTCATGTTTTACTTTTCTACAAAAATTAAGAAGCCATAAAACATGTTACCCTTTAATTGATTTGAGAGAAGGTTATTTTATTCAACCACAGCTTCTGCCTTGAGAACCCCAGTGGACTTAGAGCACATATTTTAATTGTTTCTCACTCTTAAGGAAGACGATGCAGTAATTCTTGTTCCAATTTCCTTATATCCATAGACTTATGCTAATGAATACTAATACTTTATTAATACAGAAAAAGAAGTGAAGAACTTCAAGGTTAAACTGTGCATTTACCAATCCTTTCATGTTTAAGAGATTCACAAACACTAAAATCAATCAAATTGATAAAGTGTCACCAGAGAGCAATTTCTTTGTAATAAATTCTTTTTGATGTTCATCCTTAACATCACCAAGCAGCATTATTACAGCTTTTGGATGACAGAAGTTATTCCCAATTACATTTCAAGCTTCTTAACTAACTGTTTCATGAAACATACAAGACACATCTCTGTCTCTTTTATGCATTGTTCGCTCCCAAGCATAAATATTTTTTTGCAGGCTGATACTATATTTCTCAGGAGCGTGTTACTAAATATGTTCACGTCATGGATGTTGCTATAAAAGGAAAAGAAACAACAACAAAAAATAAAGCTGTGAAAGTCAATTCTATAACGGGCACCTAATTTTAGGTGCCAATTGCACACATTAATTTATAGAATAGGTTCACTTACCCACCTGAATGGCATCACAAATTTCCATTTATACATATATGTGCTAAGCACTATTCTATAAAATTTATAGAATCGCTCTCATTGGGAACAGGGGCATGCATGCTAACCATTGCTTTATTTTGATTTATTTTAGAGGAATTTGGGAGGTTTTTCATATTGGGCTAGATTCTACATATGGCACCCAAAAAATCGCACAAAAAAATCCCCGTTTAAGCGGTATTCTATAAGCCGTGCCAAATGTTTGGACCAGTTTATGAAATGTTTAAGAAGAAAGGTAACACATAAATTTAGGTGCCACCATTTGCACCAACGAAAACAAGGTGCAAACGCACATGCTTAAATTTACATGCAAAGCACCGTTCCACGCCCCCTTTGTCAGGTACAGATCCCACGCTTACATTTACACATGTAAGTCCCATTAAATCTAATTAGTACCAATAATTGCTTGTGAAAAAGCCAATTATTGGCACTAATTGGCTTGTTATTCTATTAAATTGTGTGCACAAATCGGGAGCACGCCTAAATATGCACATGCAATTTTTGGTGACTTTTATAGAATCAGGGGGGTTATGTATATTATTTAAGGTTTTCTTTTTGTTTTCTTGCATTTATTTTTGTATTTTGTATTCAGCCTACATTGGTATACCATAGGGCATTTATGTTGAAAAAGAGATACCAGTTTGGAACATCCAAAATTTGATATGCATTTCACAAAAGCCTAAGTAAAGATGGAGCTGAGGGAAAAACACATGTGTTTCTTTTCATGCATAGCAGGAATAGCCACATTACAGAGGACATTATTGAAAGAAGCCCATTTAAAGGTTTTTGTTTGCTAGCCCTAAAGAAGTAAGCACAATTCCTTCCTCAGCTGTTCTCTAAAACCCAGGTTAAAAGAGGAGTTAGTTGGCAGGTGTGATTCTAAGTAGGTAGAAATTAGGTAGCAGTATTCCAAGATTTCTGAACCGTGAGTTTAGGGAGAGTTCATATTTTCCAAGTGGGGTTTTGAAATCAAGTACCTGTCTATTTGTGTTAGGAACCTACAACATCTCTGTTGCACTCGAGTTCAAGAACAGTTTGTTACTTTTCCCCAAAATCTCTGTTGCACTCGAGTTCAAGTAGAGTTTGTTACTTTTTCCTATTTCTTAGTGGCCGTTAGTCTTCTCAAAACTGTGGGTAGATGTGGTTCAGTGAGTATGAGTAACTGAGCAACATCAAGATAGGTATTAAGTTTTGGGTCCATCAACCAAAGCAGCTCAACTAGAGGTTTGAGGTAGATATTAAATAGTGTGTAGGGCATTCTGTTTAGTTCCCCATGTTGTTTATAGGAGGTTTTCTTTCATTTTATTTATTTTGTTAATTTTGGGGGGAGGGGCACTATTCTTGAAGAGTGCACGCTATTTGTGAAGAATATGCACTATTTTTCAGTAAGGTATACATGCATACTTTATTCTTGCACTGTTGATGGAAGACAAAGACCATAGGATGTATCTAATCTGCCCATCCATACCATCTACTATTCCTTAGTGATCCAGTGTGCTTGTCCCACGCTTTTGTGAATTTAGATGTAGTGTTCGTCTCCTCCACCTCCACTGGAAGGCCCTTCCACACATCCACCACACTTTCCATAAAGAAGAATTTTCTTAGATTACTGTTGAGTCTATAAATTGTGTTGGGAAAAATATGCATTCAAATTTCCGCCTAACATCTGTGAAGATACTTTTCCTATTAAAACCTATGCACATTCTTTTCTGGAACAATTTTCAAAGGCATTTCTACGTATAAAAATGAATTTTTGGCACAGAAATGAGACTGTTGAAGATAAAAGTGCACATATATAGGGGAAAAATACTCCCATGTACAGGGTTGGAGTGATCTGTGTACCTAAAGCCATACTTTTGGGATGGTTTTGTTTTGTAAATGTGTGAAACAAGCTGAAAAATGTCCAAAAAATATGAAAGATTCAGAAAATTCTGAAAACAAACCAAAACTATTTTGGCTATATACAACCCTATAAAATATGTAATTCCAGGTTGAAAGAAATAATAACCCTTTTGCGTTTCAAACATTCAGGTTTTGATGCTGCCAACTACATTGATGCATGTGATCATTTACTCCATTTTGAAGACAGAAGAGTTAACTTGAGAGAACCATCATATTATTATATTCTAGAAATAGCTTCTCAGGGGCATGTATTCTAGTAATTTTAAATAACTGCTAGATATCGGCATTTTAGTGAGAGGTGTAGGGTGGGGAAATTTATCAAGTCTGAAAAACATGGTATTACTAAGCAGGTAGTCCATTTCCACAAGACGCTGGGAAAACCTTAACAAAAACTATGAAGATTTGCTTTGAAATTCATTTGTCCTGAGCATCAAGCCTTTCTGTCACTGCATTCTTTTCCTAAGTGCTTACACTCTATTGCTTCTTCAATAATCTGATTTTATGTGCCAAAATAACTGTGGCTCCTAGAAGAAATGTCTGTTTAATTGACAATGCACCACAGTAAGCTAGCAAATCATGTAAGAAATATGAAGGCGTTAAACTCTTGCCTTATTTTTTTTTTCATTGTGCTGATATTTAGAGAACATTCCAATCAGTTTGCTAATTATTGTGTTTCTGTAGAAATTCAAAGAGCTTTCCAATATAGATTTTTCTCAAGTAATAACACACGATGCTCACAAATAGCTTCCTCACCCCACCAAAACAAAGCCAACTGAATATGGTATCCACCCAGTTTGTTTGGGGTTTTTTTTTAGATTGAACTGTTCATTAAATTGTAAAGAAAATCAATGTGTGAGCAGGATGTCTTCTTTATTTATGTCTCATGTATAAATCAATAGTACCTGAATGCTACTGCATACAAAATATTAGTTAATTGGAAGCAAAAAATAATGAATAATAATATTTACATTGCATTATTGGTATGTGTACACAGTGGCGTAGCAAGGGCAGGGCGGTGGGGGCGGTCCGCACTGGGGGTCAACGGGTGGGGAGGGTGCTCTGCTGGCGAGTCCCTACCAGCTCCATCCACCCGGCAGCTGTGTGGTGCGGCGCCTCGCGTCTGCGCTGCTGTAAGAGAAGAAAATCGCCTCGTCGGCCCTTCCCTCACTCTCTGTCCCGCCTTCGAGGAAATAGGACGTTACATCAGAGGGCGGGACACACACTAAGGGAAATGCCGATGAGGCGCCGGGTGAACGGAGCTGGTAGACAGGTGGGAACTGGGTCGGGGAGGTGCCGTGTTGCCATGTTACTCCGGGGGGGGGGGGGTGCACGCAGCAGCGATCCGCCCCGGGTGGCAGTAAACCACAGAACGCCACTGTGTGTACACAGTAATGTGGAGCGGCGTTTTAGAAATGACATCCAAATTGAGGGGGCCCTTTTACTAAGCGCGTGTGCCATTTTCAATGCTACAAAAGTATTTTCTATTTTTGTAGCACTGGGGTTTATCCGGTGGTAATCAGGCAAGGCTAGCATGGGAGCCCTTACCATCACCTCATTGGGTAGCGGTAAGTGCTCCCCCTCCCTTCAAAATGGCCATGTGGTAAGTGGTTCACTTACAGCACGACCATTTCTTGTTCAGAAAAAAAGACAGCCTTTTATCCGCTGCGGTAAAAGGGGGCCTCAGCGCACATCAAAGACATGTGCCGATGATAGCAGGCCCCCTTCTACCACAGCTTAGCAGAAAGGGGCCCTGAGGAATTTAGATATTAAAGTTGGGATATCTGATGTTCTACTAGTATCTTAGATTGAGATTGATGCATAACGTATGCTTGAAAGTGGAGCCCAGATAGGGTTCACTGTTCATCCCTTGAAAAAGCCATGGGTGAAATGGAACCCCGTTGGGAATATCAAGTTAAATGTTCTTTTAATTTCATTTTTCCACACTCCTGGTTTGTGTTTTATGACGAAAAAGACTATTTAATAAATATATTGAGTGAAATGATATAGTGATTTTGAAAAACTGTTGTAAAAATCGGAGGTTTTTTGACGAATGATGACGTGTTACCTGTTGTGACTTTACGTCACAGAAGTTCTGGAAATCGCCCCCAGGGTTTTTTGAGGTCTTTTCCTCCATTATAAAAAAATATATTGTGTATTATAAGGGAAGAATGTGAAGGGGTGTTAAACACTATTGGGGAGATTCTATATACGACGCCTAAATAAATTGATGCGGAAATCAGTGCCGACTAATCATATTCTATAAATAGCACCTAGATTTGGACATGGTATATAGAATACGCTTAGTTTATTTATTTATTTATTTATTTATTTATTTATTTATTTGCTGCATTTGTATCCCACATTTTCCCACCTCTTTGCAGGCTCAGTGTGGCTTACATTATGCCGCCATGACAATCGTCATTAACGGATTGAGAGGAACAGAGTATTGTTTCAGCTAAAGGTACATAAGGTATCAAGACCATTAGAAATAAAGAAATAATTAATACACTACAGATATGCAGAGAGTAGGATAAAGTATAACGATTAATTAATAACAGTATGTGAGTGGAGGAGTGGCCTAGTGGTTAGGGTGGTGGACTTTGGTCCTGGGGAACTGAGGAACTGAGTTCGATTCCCACTTCAGGCACAGGCAGCTCCTTGTTACTCTGGGCAAGTCACTTAAACCTCCATTGCCCCTTGTAAGCCACATTGAGCCTGCCATGAGTGGGAAAGCGCAGGATACAAATGTAACAAAAATAAAAGTAACCGATTTAAGGAATTCAGGGTCAATTAGTTCTAATACAGATGTGAAATGAGTCTCTTGTGAAGGATTATTATTATAAGTCTTGTTGAATAAGTTAGTCTTCAGCGACCTCCAGAAGGCTGTCGGATCATGTGTTGCCTTCAAGGCATTCGGCAATGCATTCCAACGTTGCGTGCAGATGTAGGAGAAGCTAGTTGATATCTCAGCACCTAAAACTATGCACCTCTATACCAATGAAAATATGGCATAAATCCTGGTGTGTAGATTTAGGTGCACTGAGACATATTCTATAACTACATGTGTAAATTTTGGATAGCCCATGAAATGCCCATTTCCTCACCCATAACCACGCTCCCTTTTGCCTGCATGCATTAGAAGTTAGGTGCATTGCATTACAGAATGCACTTAGCAAGTTGTGCGTGTCAGTTCTAATTATTGCCAATTAGTGCTCATTATTGCTTGTTAAGAGCTGTCACCAATGCTGATTAGCTTGTTAAGCCAATTAAGTTATGCCTGTTGTTAAAGAATACTCTTGAATTTTGGTGCAGGTCTCTAGGCACGCTATATGGAATCCGGGGGTATATGACTGCTAGTATCTTAGAACACGCGGGTTGTTGAAACGTTGAAACCTTCTGCTCAGTGTGCAGCGTCAGCTAAGAAAGCAAAAAGAATGTTAGGTATTATTAGGAAAAGGAATGGAAAACAAAAATGAGGATATTATAATGCCTTTATCTCGCTCCATGGAATTAGAAAAGGTACAGAGAAGGGCTACAAAAATGATAAAGGGGATGGGATGAATTCCCTATAAGAAAAGGCTAAAACAGCTAGGGCTCTTCAGCTTGGAGAAAATACGGCTGAGGGGAGATATGATAAGAGATCTATAAAATAATGAGTGGAGTGGAACGGGTAGACATGAATCGCTTGTTTACTCTTTCCAAAAATACTAGGACTAAGGGCCACACAATGAAGATATAAAGTAGTAAATTTAAAACAAATTGGAGAAAATATTTCTTCACTCACCTTGTAATTAAACACTGGAATTCATTGCCAGAGAATTTGGGTGAGGGAATGGGCTCTAAGTGCTATATAGAATGCTTAGCTTGGAGCGCTCTTTATAAAATAACACTCTTTGCCAATTTTTTTCAGCCCCCAAATTTAGACACCATTTACTGAATCTAGGCCTATGCCACATTAAGTGTGCCACTTACAGAATAGTACTTAGGAGGTATATTGATATTTATACACATGTGTTCACACACATTCCCACGTCAGTCAATATTTTGTATATCTCTATATATGGCGCCTGAAAAATCAGCACCAAAAATATTTCCGCCTAGGCATATTCTGTAAACTGCACCTAGATTTAGGCACGGTTTATAGAATATGCCTAGCAAGTTAGACTGTGCTTAACTCTAGCCGTGCATAGATTTTCATAATGCCCACAATCCGCCCATTCCATGCCCATGGCCACACCCCATTTTTAGCAGTGCGCATTAGAATTTACACGCACCACTTTACAGAATATACCTAGCAAGTTGTGCATGTAAATTCTCTAATTAATGCCAATTAGTATTGATTGCTTGTTAAGTGGCAATTATCAGCACTGATTGGCTTAAGTAATTAAATTGCGTGCACAAATCCAGAATATGACCGGATTGGCGTGTGCAATTTTGGTCACGGAGTATAGAATCTGGGAGGTAACATCTAAATGTAAACACCTAATTATACAACTCCCTCCTTATATTGTAACCCTCCAGGGACAGGAAAATGCCTAGTGTACCTGAATGTAATTCACCTTGAAACTACTATTGATAACGGTGTGAGCAAAATCCAAATCAATAAATCTCGTTGACACTGTCAAACATGATATTCAGTGGCATTTTCCAGATAATTCAGCTGAATACCACTGACTGAGCCTATGAGAGCTAGTTATGTGGATAACTGGATATTCAGGTACTGTTACCTGGCTAACCAGCTTTGAAAATTGACCCCCCCCCCCCCCCAAGTTTTAAAAAATCTATGTATAAGAAGGTTATGTATTTGCTACTTGCCAGTAAGCACTCACTTTTCTTTGAATATGGGGCAAAAGTCTCACAGCACTCTCTTATAAGGGGAGAAGTGGCCCAGTTGGTAAACAACGAACAAAGTCCAAGTTCATGATTTTAAGACTTACCTCTGCATTGGAATTTCAATGTACTACTACTACTACTTGACATTTCTAAAGCGCTACTAGGGTTACCAGCGCTGTACAATTTAACATAAAGGACAGTCCCTACTCAAAGGACAAGTGAACAGTCAGTCCGATAGTGGCAGTCAAATTGGGGCAGTCTGGATTTCCTGAAAGGTGAGAGTTAGGTGCCGAAAGCAGCATTGAAGAGGTGGGCTTTAAGCAAAGACTTGAAGATGGGCAGGGAGGGGGCTTGGCGTAAGGGCTCAGGAAGGTTGTTCCAGGCATAGGGTGAGGCGAGGCAGAATGAGCGGAACCTGGAGTTGGCGTTGGTGGAGAAGGGTACTGAGAGGAGGGATTTGTCCTGTGAACGGAGGTTTTGGGCGGGAACATAAGGGGAGATGAGGGTAGAGAGGTAGTGAGGGGCAGCAGACTGAGTGCATTTGTAGGTAAGAAGGAGAAGCTTGAACTGAAATGTAACCCCAGGCAACTTATGCTATGGTCTATATGCTCAGCTGTGTTGCATGCCCAGGAAAATGGGGTTTATTTTTTTAATTGCCACCAATTTAAAAAAAAAATCCTACCAGACTCGATGCTTTCTCTCCTAGCATCACCCTACCAGACTCCTCCAGCCCATACTTTACCCTATCCTTGGGTCTACTGAGGAGAGTGTAACCCCTAATCATGCCTGCTCTGCCAGTGCTCTACGTCAAATGGCACTTTTATATTTATTTATTTTATAAGGATTTATTTACCGCCTTTTTGAAGGAATTCACTCAAGGCGGTGTACAGTAAGAATAGAACAAACATGAGCAATAGGCAATTACAGCAGTAGAAGTACTCAAATAACAATACAAAATATGGCAAGGTATACTATTTACAATGTCAACACGATACATAATAGAACATTTTAATTGGAGGCAGGGATAGTGCTAGGCAGACTTATACGGTCCGTGCCAGAGCCGGTGGTGGGAGACGGGGCTGGTGGTTGGGAGGCGGGGATAGTGCTGGGCAGACTTATACGGTCTGTGCCCTGAAAAAGACAGGTACAAATCAAGGTAAGGTATACACAAAAAGTGGCACATGAGTTTATCTTGTTGGGCAGACTGGATGGACTGTGCTTTTTCTGCCGTCATCTACTATGTTACTATAATGAACAGTAAAGCAAAGATGGAATATATAGATAGGTTAGAGAGTAAGAAGAGTTAGAAAGTAAGGTGACTGATTTAAAGAAAGTTTCACCCGAGGTCAGAGAGATGGTTAAATATTATCTCAGCTAGTGTAGGAGTGGATAAACATGTCCTGCTGCAGTATGTGCAGCCCGAGTCACTCCTTGTGTGTGTGAGTGAGACTAACAAGTTAGTTACTTGTTCCATTAAAGGCCTGGTCGAAGAGCCAAGCTTTCACCTGCTTCCTGAAGTCATCTATTTCAATTACTCTTACAAGTATTTTTAAATGTAGCATTTTCTCCTTTGCATATATTTGGGGTTTTTTTTATTGGCTGCTATACTCAATGAGAAATGACAAGTGCGAAATGACAAGTGCAAAGCAAGTGATGTTTGTAAACTATCTTATATATTTTTGTTTAGGAAAATTCCTATGACCTTCAAGCTAAACAATTTGTGCATGAAATCAATTTGTTTTGTTGCTGCTGACAATGCATAAACCTTGAACTACATGTCTAAAATAGTTGGCTAGCACAGCAAGTCCAGTCTGTTCTAAGTGACATTTACACTGGGTCTAAAGGTCCAGACGGCTCACTTGACTTACTGGCTGACAGCAAGCTGTTGATCACTTCTGGCATTTTACACCACTGCAAATCAGTGACAAGAACAAAAGGGACAGACTGAAAATGTGAGTCAGATTATAAATGTGACAGTGAGTAAGTGTGTGTCTGTGGGGGGCAGGAGTCAGACTTAAGTCACCATAAATGTACCTCGTCAGAGAATATATTAACATTATTTCTTGCTTTGCATTGACCCAGCTGTTAAGTGCATCCTCATTATAAAGCTGGTATCTGGCATGCCTTCTTTTTACTGGTGCCAACTGACTGCTTCTCCCTCTCTTTCTTATGGGGGCCGCTACAAGCATGGCAGTTTCTATGGCAGGCCCCAAGTGGAGTGAAGTTGCCACTGCCACTCCTGGCTAAACTGGCTGCTTAACTGCAATGAAATAAAATTTTTCAAGACAAATCTCAACTTTTAAAAGTTTAAGGATGCAGCTTTAAAATATGTATAGTAAATATGGGGTTAGTGTTGTGCATTAAGGGTCCTTTTACTAATCCGTGGTAAAAAGTGGCCTCTGGTAGTGAGGGCGCATGTTTTAGGCACGTGCTGGGCCATTTTTTACTGCGGCTGCAAAAAAGCGTTGTTTTTTTTAAAGGGCTGGAAAATGGGCAAGCACAGTCATTAGCGCAGGCCTATTTATGGCCTGAGCCCTTATCGCCACCCATTGACTTAGCGGTAGGGGCTGACACGCTACCCGCATGGTAACCATGCAGTGCACAAACTGCTGACTACCACCAGGAATGCCCCCGCAGTAGAAAATAGAACATTATTTTCTACCATGGAATTTGGTGCACGCCAAACTCAGAGCTACCACCAGTGCACCCTTCTACTCCACTGCTAACTCCAGACTCCGTTCCTTTTATCTTGCTGCACCTTATGGCTGGAATAGACTTCCTGAGCCGGTACGTCAAGCTCCATCTCTGGCCATCTTCAAATCTAAGCTAAAAGTCCACCTTTTTGATGCTGCTTTTAACTCCTAACCCTTATCCACTTGTTCAGAACCCTTATTTTATCATCCTCACTTCAATATTCCCTTATCTCTTGTTTGTCTGTCCTAATTAGATTGTAAGCCTCTGTCGAGCAGGAACTGTCTCTTCATATTCAAGTGTACAGAGCTGCGTACGTCTAGTAGCGCTTTAAAATGATAAGTAGTAGTAGTAGTGCTAACCCAGCGGCAGTGCTGATTTGGCATATGCTACCCATGCATTAGCCCTCCCACGCCTTAGTAAAAGGGCCCCTAAGCAAAAAAAAAAGAAAAAAAGCATATGAGAAACAGAGGGAAAAATAATCCAAATCCATAAAACACTCAAACTGTGTAAAAAAAGAGGAAAATGCCACTTGCTTGGTGTCAATGAAGAAAAGATCTCAGTGACAAATACAGAAAAAATCGGGGAAATGTAAAGCCTGAAAAAAAAAATCGCCATCGCAGGTCAAAAAAATTCCATTTTCCACATAAGATATATGGGGTTCAAAAAACCCATATTACCAGTGTCCATAAATCACTACAATGGTATAACAACAAAACACTAAAGCGGCCTTTTACAAAGGTGCATTAGCATTTTTAGTGCACAATAAACACTAGAGACACACATAGGAATATGTGGGCATTTCTAGCGTTTAGTGCAACCTTATTTTTAGTGTGCGCTAAAAATGCTAGCGCCTTTGTTAAGCACCCCTAAATTAGGTCTTAGAAACATTTCAAAACATGCTTAAAAGCACTTAGCTTAGAAAGCACAAATAGAGAAATTCAGGGCTCCTTTTACTAAGCGGTGGTAAGCCCAATGCGGGTTTACCGCTCGCTATACAGGAAGTACCGCCGGGCTACTGTAGCAGCCCGGCGGTACTTCCCACCCCTAATGCACCATCATTTCTGGTGCTATAAAAATGTGAGCTGCCCGGTGAAGACCGCGTTAGTGCGGGAGCCCTTACCACCACCTCAGTGGGTAGTGGTAAGGGCTCCCCCCCCCCAAAATAGCCACACGGCAAGTGCTTTACTTGCCACATGGGCATTTCCTATAGGAAAACAAGACTTCCCTTTCACCAGCTGCAGTAAAAGGGAGTCTCAGTGCGCGTGAAAACCATGCACCGAAGCCAGCGCAAGCCCCCTTTTACCTCCACTTGGTAAAAGAGGCCCTCAGTGGCTATAAAGCTCAAAGCATTATCCTCCGGATTCCGTATATGGTGCACAAAATTATGAGTGCAGCTTCGGGCACATGTCCAATTTGTGCACACAATTTAATTGAGTAATGAACCAATTATCACCAATAATTGGGCACTAATTGGCAAAAATTAGAATTTATGCGTACATCTTGCTAGGCGCTAGTCTATAAAGATGAGTGTGTAAATTCTTGTGCTGGATCTGAAAAGAGGATATGGTCATGGGAGAGCGGGTTATGGGCGGTCCAAGAATTTGCATGCAGGGTTACAGAATACGGCAGATCCATACCTAATTTAGATTGGTGTAAATCTTTATGCCTAAAAGTTAAACACAGGTCTCTGCACTAGGCACTGTTCTATAAAAGGCACCCAATTCAGTCTTTCTGCAGCTAAGGGAAGATGAGAGAGCAAATGCATCTCTGGAAGAAGCTATGGCAAAATGGGTGCCTGTCAGGATCTAAGTTTGAGGGGCCCTTTTACTAAGCCGCATAAGCATCTACGCCTGCCCAACATGCGCCAAAATGGAGTTACCGCATGGCTACCACTTGTCTCTTGTGGGGACACACACATCTGAAAAATAATTTTTATTTTCGGACGCGCGTATTGGATGCGCAGCAAGTGGCATTTGGCGCGTGTAGGTCATTACCGCCCGGTGACCGCATGAGACTTTACCGCTAGGTCAATGGCTGGCAGTAAGGTCTCAGACCCAAAATGGATACACACCAATTTTGATTTTGCCACACGTCCATGTTCGGCAAAAACAAAAAAAAAAGGCCTTCTTTACAGGCACGCTGAGAAATGGATCGGCGCGCACCCAAAACCCGCGCCTACACTACCGCAAGTCATTTTTCAGCGTGCCTTTGTAAAAGGACCCCTGAGATGTGTCACTAATTTTGCAGTCTTTGCACCAATATTCCTGCTGCGGTTTGATGTCCGTGAAGCATAATTGAATTGAAGAGTATGAAGCACTGTATATATTCAAACTTTAATTGCATGAAAAATATTTTTAAAGTTTTCCAGTTATTGGCAAGAAGTTTTTTGACCCATGATTACAGTAGTCACTAAAAGCTAATTACCACAACCTGTCACTGGCAGAGGCCGTTTTCAAGTCCAAACTTAAAGCCCACCTCTTTACCACTGCTTTTGACTCCTAACCACTAATCACTTGCCCTATCCTTTCATCCTCACCTCTTTATTCCCTTACCCTTATTGTTCTGTCTGTTTACCTGTCTTATCTAGATTGTAAGCTCTTTGAGCAGGGACTGTCTTTTTGTGTATGGTGTACAGCGCTGCGTATGCCTTGTAGCGCTATAGAAATGATAAGTAGTAGTAGTTAGGAATCCTTTGCGACATCTGAGGTCTTTTTCTCCTGCCATTTTTTATTTTTCTTTGTGGACTGTCTGTAGTTTGTTGTTCACTTGTGGGTATCATTTGTGATATAGTGTGAATCCAACTCGGAGTGCCATTTATAGAATAGCGCTTAGCGTTCATTTTTTCGGCGCCATATATAGAATTTGGTCCTATGTGCTGAAGAGAAAAAAAGGCAGTTTAGCAACTAAGCCACTCTCAACAGGAGCCCCGTTTCGCTGGGGAGAGCAATCACGCTAAAAAGAAAACCAACCTACACCAGCAGCAACCCAGGTGGAGTTTTCCTCTTTTTTTACACAGTTTGGGTGTTTTATGGGTCCTTTTACTAAGCCACGTAAGCGTCTACGCATGGCCAAAGTGTGCCAAAATGGAGTTACTGCCCAACTATCGCATGGCTCTGACGGTAATTTCATTTTTGACGCGCGTCTGATACGTGCATCTGAAAAATATTTTTATTTTTGGGCGCGCGTGTAATGGACACACGCAGGTCATTATCACCCGGTTATCGCGTGAGTCTTTACCGCTAGGTCAATGGCTGGCGTTAAGGTCTCAGACCCAAAATGGACGCACGGCAATTTTGATTTTGCCACATGTCCGTTTTCGGCAAAAGAAAAAAGGCCTTTTTTACAGGCGTGCTAAAAAATGGATTGGTGCGCTCCCAAAACCCGCACCTACACTACCGCAAGCCATTTTTCAGCGCGTCTTAATAAAAGGACCCCTGATTGATTTGGATTAGTCTTACTCCCAAACTAGAGTATGTGGCATATAAGCTCAGTCTCTCAAACTGACTATTAATGCTTCCTGTAGTACTTGTATTATACCAAAAGAGATCTTCCTTCTCTAGTTCATAAGGTGCAACAATGTACAGGCAACCATGGGGTACCTGAAATTCCTTTTAATCAAACCTGTGGCTCTCAAAATAAGAGGAAATATTTCTCGAGTATGATGAATCAATTATTACTTCATCAGAAGTTTCCCAGTGAAATGAGTTCTGTATGTTCCCACTAAAGACGAACGGGAGGGGAACTTTGCCTTCAGCATTTTAACTTTCAATCTGCTCAGCTTCAAAGTCTAGCCTCAGGTTATTGCACAAACCTTTAACTGTTCTATTTAAAAAAAAAATGTACAGGTACTATATGCTGTGTGCTTTCCCTTCCTCAGAAAATGATGTTCATTCTGGATACTTATTTCAAGTGATATTTTCTAGGCCTTTCTTCTCATAAGGAAATACGATCACCAGTTTAGGGAAGAAACATTCTGGTAAGCCTTTAACCATAAAGAGGTGAAAAACAACTTGTATATTGCCTGCACACTTGAAAGTTATTCAAGTCATGTAAAACTTGTACAGTAGAAAGCCCATTATCCGGACTATTCTCTGTAGAGGGTGGTCCGGATAATCATAAATGCGGAGAATTGGACAAAACATGCCTTTTTTTTGTTACATTTGTACCCCGCGCTTTCCCACTCATGGCAGGCTCAATGTGGCTTACATATTGTATACAGGTACTTATTTGTACCTGGGGCAATGGAGGGTTAAGTGACTTGCCCAGAGTCACAAGGAGCTGCCTGTGCCTGAAGTGGGAATCAAACTCAGTTCCTCAGTTCCCCAGGACCAGAGTCCACCACCCTAACCACTAGGCCACTCCTCCACTTTTTGCCTTTTTTTCCCATTTCCAAGCAGCGTCCCCGCAAGCAATGATAGCAAGGCTGTTTCTTCTGCCGCGTCCCTGCAAGAGCAAGGCAGAAAAGGGCTTTTTTCTGCTGTGTATGAGTCAGGAAAGGACAGGGCTTTTCTCTGCGCGGACCACGAGAATTGGCTGGGAAGGTATTGGTGGATAATGGGTCCAGATAATTGGAAATCCGGATGATTGGCATTCTGCTGTATTTTTCTTTCTGTGGAGGACTCACAATCAGTTTGTATCTGTATCTGAGGCAATAGAGGGTAATTAACATGCCTAAGACCATAAGGAGCTGTACTGGGATAAGGCTCGCTGTGTTCTCAGGCACTGATCTAACCATTAGGCTACTCCTCCACTCTGTATTGCAGTTGATCCTAGATGTTCCATGAGATTGGACTTTGGTGGGGGCTAGTTTATACTGTTCAGGATGGGTAACATCAGGGCTTTTTTTGAGGGGGTACTTGAGGATACTGAGTACCGGCACCTTTTCCATTGTCTGCTAAAATTAACCAATGGACCCCAAGTTTTAATGAAAGAGCTCAGGTTCTACACACCAATTCTGCTTTGTAATAGATTCTGTGACTGGTTGCAGGGAGCCTTACTATTGTGGGGTGGGTGGGTCCCTCAGTGATCACCCCACCCCTGAAGGGTGGCCTAGCATTTGAGTACCGGCACCTTTTTTGCTGGAAAAAACACACTAGGTAACATTCAAACAGCAAAAAGGATCAGTATATTAAAACTGGTTTGAACCAGGGGTCCCCAGGACAAGGGTTATATATGATATTTTATATCGCTGAAAGTATCAGCGGGGGACCCTCAATGGAGCTAGATAAGAATGTGTCACTGTGTTGTACTGCCATTGCTTTCTTCACATGATGGAGCTTGGGAACCCCACCAGCCTTGCTACCTCTGCTGCTGCTGCTGCTGCACATCAAAGAATGGAACTTCCCTGAGCTAGATTCAGCTAAAATAAACTAATTGCATATAGGAGGCAATTTTGCACAGCTAAAGTACACAGGTACGTTCGTATCCAAGTATCATTGTCCTAGTTTTCAAAGGGAGCCTATCCAGGGAGTTTCCTTTGAAAACTGCTTACTTTTCAGGTACACTCTGCTTGTTGTTTCTGTGGACAGCAGAAAGGTAGCAAAACATCACAAGGTCGGAACACAGCTTTGCCTATTAACACACAGACGGTGTTTAATAAAACAGTTTTCGGTTGATAAAGTGATTTAACCAACCAGAAATGGCTCTTGGCCAGTTAACTGGTTAGTGCTGCCGAAAATGTCCGGTTAGCATCTCTCTCAAAACCAGCTATTTTTTTTTGGGGGGGGGGGGGGAATGCAGGGGTAGAGTTAGCACTTGACTTGGTAAGTACTGATAGTCCACACTTAGGACCAAATTCTATATATGGTGCCGAAAGACCTGTGCTGAAAAAATAACACTTAGCACTATTCTATAAATGGCGCTCAAAGTTAGGTATCACTTATTAGAATAAGCGCTTAGCACCGGGATCTGCGACTACTTTTAGGATCAAGCATATACATCAACTGAACCCTGGTATAAGTTGTCATGCCTAAATTAGGCATGGATCTCCCTTATTCTATAAATGTGCATAAATTGCAGCAATGCCACTGATCCACCCATGTTCCTCCCATGGCGGTGCTCCCTTTTTGGAACTACACGTAAACTTTCTGCATGGATCTGGGTGTGAAAATATGTGCACCGATTAGCACCAATAGTTGATTTTTAGGTCCCAATTATTGGCACTAATTGGCTCATTATTCAATTAAATGACACCCACACCCACATTTGTACACACAATTTAAAGCACCATTTATAGAATTTGGAAGTTCACCAGCCAAGGTAACCACATAAATAGGTTGCACAAATATCAGTCCTATCTTTGGGGCCCTTTTACTAAGCCGTGGCAAAAAGTGACCTGCGGCAGTGTGAGAGCATCTTTTGGGCATGTACCGGGTCTGTTTTTGCAATGTCCTGGAAAAATGACCCTTTTTTAAGGGGCTGGAAAATGGATGTGCGGCAAAATAATGTCCATTTTTGACCTGAGACCATACTGCCACCCATTGACTTAGCGGTAAGTCTTACGCGGTACCCAGGTGGTAGGCATGCAGCGTGTGCTCACTGCTGTTTACCACCAGATAAGCGCCACATAGTAGAAAATATTTTCTACCGCGTGTTTTCGGCATGGGCAAATTCAGAATTACTGACCGGGGCACATGGTAAACGGGCGGTAATGCTGATTTGGCATGCACTGGACACGCATAGGCCCTTACGCACCTTTGTAAAATGGCCCCTTTATCCGGTGCCCCATAGCTGGTTAAGTGCTGAATATTGCCTTTATAGAGGGAAAAGTAGCCTAGTGGTTAGTGCAGCAGCCTTGTGACTACTACTACTATAAATCATTTCTATAGCGCTACCAGTCGTACGCAACACTTCACAATTGAACATGAAGAAGAGCACACCCTGTCATAGTGCATTTTAATCTGCAGTAAGCACTCATTATTGCTTACTGCAGCTTAGTAAAAAACTGTCGTAGTGTTTATTACAATGGGGGGGGGGAGGCATGCACTGAAGCACAGCATATGTAGGAGCTACCACTGTAACAAGATTTTGGTTTAATTTACCCCCAAATTGTTTTGTCCCTTGTAGAGCAAAGTGTGCTCCAGCTATGTGAAATATCAAATATCATTCAAAAAATAGATTGAAGAGGTGGCCCACAGATTAACTGGGTGCTGGACACTGCCATGCTGAAGCAGCTGAGTTCAGTTCCTGGGTAAGGTCTTCTGCTACCCAGATCAGGTGGAGTTGGAGATGTGATAGCTGCTGCCATAGCAAAATTATTGGTTACATTTAGAGCCTATGATTGATTGAAGGGTTCAGAAAGAAACCTTGATGCATGGCCCCCAACTGAGGACTGTAGCTTCAGTAACTGAGTTGTGAGTCTTCTTCTTCTTCTTCCAACATTTATTTCCTCTCTACTGATAAGCGCATTTCAATGCTCATTGGTTGGATTCAGCAAGAACCTACATATCATTTAAGGGCCATCCTTGAGCAGTCAGAAGAACATAAAAGTGATATATGGTTTGCCTCTTGTCACAATCTCAGATCGCAGGTTTATCAGATTATCTTCATTCTCTCCTGTTAGTTCTTGACTTGATGATGGATACAGAAAGAATTTAGGATCTTCAGGTGGCCCATTCTTTTTCTGCCCCTGCAGAAAGTAGAAAAGTAATTCTAATCTTCATGCTGAGCCCTTCAGCATCACCGCCAAGTTATGACTATCACAACTCCCTGCAGGTAATCATAGGGGTGGTGTTAATTGGCTCTGTTGTAGTGAGGGGTTACCTACATGAGATCAGATTTTTTTCTATTTTGACATGACGTGACTTACTTAGGGTGTCTAGTGTCCTTTGCCATTTCCTCCTGCTAGATGTCTAGCAATGCTATTCCAGATTTTACATGGCAGTTTGAGTTAATGTCACTGCAATAATTCAATACCGGGTCCATTTTAGTTACATAGGCAGAGTGTTCCCATACCAGGCAAGAACACATAGTGCTGGCATAACAAAATGCATCCGTAGAGACTACGTTCATAGTTGGGTGAATTCTCCATTCTGAATTTGCAAGTTTACATTTGTTGTTTTGGTACTAACCATAGTTCTCTTTTTTTATTTTTTCCAAGGGCAATCAAATGTTAAAGGTAAGTGTACTGTCCATTTTTACTTTAACGCATATTGGACTGACACAGTAAATCAGATGTTCATCTTTCTAACTGATGTAAGTTCTTGCTTTGCACTTCCATTGGGCAGGTGGAAGGGGTAGGCCTGAGGTTTACTTAGGTTTGGTTGAAGCTGATCAATAATACTGGAGTCAGCCATACTTGTTAATGCAGGGGTGGTCAACCACAGTCCTCATGGGTCTTCACTTAGTCGGGTTTCCAAGATTACCACATGCATGAGATTGATTTGCATGTACTACTTCCATTGTATGCAAATAGATCTCATGCAAATTCATTGTGGTTGCCCACTACTGTGCTAATGCAGATTGCAAAGTGTGCTTCAGCTAGGGCAAATATCCTGTCTGTGCAGCAAAATAAGATTGGAGAGGCAAAATAAAAAAAAAAAGGGAGGGGAATATCAGGTAGCCAAAAATGGTAGAGGAAATTGCTAGGTGAAAAAAAATGTATTTGTTAACCAAAAAGAAACTGAGCATGAGAGTACTATAAAGACCTTTCACACAGCTCACAGACATGCTTATAAATATCTATTTCACCAAAATATATATGCATTCCTCATCTCTGGCTGTTTACAGACTGAAATATATTTACTAGTAAAAGTCTAAAATGAAGCATTGCCATAGTCAGCAATCCAAAATGTTTTCAATCATCCCCTATTTCTAATACATGGGCTATACATTCACATATCAAAAGTCAGATGTATATAGCCAGTGCTATTTTTCTCTCTGATAATCTCTGAGCTTTCCTGGCCTGCCTTTAGGTTTATTTCAGTCTATACAATATTGACATCACAGAATGGTCCCCCGGGGCTTTTCCTTTCAATATTAGTAAGTAGCATCTTTATTAAACATACAAAGGAATAAGCTGCCAAAGACCATTCTGTGTGTTATTTGATTTTCACTAGCTTAGTTAAGGAAAAGCCAATGGTTTTGAGGAAAATCTAATTTGCATGTCAAACTAAAATTAAGCAGTAATTCAACTAGTCACAAATTGATTCTCAATTTTTTTTTTTTGGTATAGAAAGTTCACTTAACAGTATGTTTACTAAGGTGTTTCTAACTCGCCGTTAAATTTAAGGCGCATTAAACGCTAATGCGCTTATATATTTCTATGGGCACATTAGCGTTTAATGCACGTAAACCATTTACGTGCATTGAAAACGCTAAGGTGCCCATAGCGCACCTTAGTAAACATAGGCGTTAATGTCATGTATTTAATTATACTTTTGCTTTTGGATGGTGCCAATGAAATGACAAAGCAATCCATAGATATTTCCAATGGTGTGCAAAATCTGGAATAAGCAGCTCTTAATAATGTTTTGAAGCTTTGGTTCACAATTTTCCACATAACTGCAGATGTTAAGGTAGAGCCTCATACATATTGGGCTAGATTCAGTAAATGGTGTTCAAAAATTGATGCAAAACTTTTTTTGATGCTATTCTTTAATGGACACTTAAAGATGAGCGCTCGTTATAGAATAGCATTGAGTGCCAATTGTGGTGCCCAAATATCGGTTGGAATGATGTACATCTGATTTACTGTGTCAATCCAATGTGCATTAAAGTAAAATTTGACAGCACACTTTCCTTTAAAAATTGATTGCCCTAGGGAAAAAGAGAAATACAGTCAGTGTCTTTGTTAAGTCCTGTCTGGTGGGTGCCACTTTACAAAACCAGATCACTGTATCAATGATTTTATGGTGAGAATACTAAAAGGAAATTTTAAGACAATCCAGGAACGTAAGACCTTTGAAATCAGAATGCTGAAATATTTTGACACCCACCAGACAGGACTTAACAAAGATCTGGGTTTTCTAGCCCATTATAAACCATAAACTTCTAGTACATGTATATAATATGTAAACCGTTTGATTGTAACCATAGAAAGGTGGTATATCAAACCCCATCCCCTTTCCCTTTCCCAATATTTGACTGGGTAGTAGATAAAACATAAAGGAAAAACAGAGAAGAGAGAGAAAGTTTTGAAAACAATAGAGCACTCTGTACAACCATGGGTAGAGTTAATGCCAGTGAATTTTGGTCTAATGTTCTATTAGTTCAGCTGTTGTCATATTCCTTCTCATCTAATTTCTTTCAATTTTGGGGTGACGTTAGCAGGGCAACGATGGATAGAATTGCACCTGAGAAAATGAAACAGTTCTTCTAGGAAACCTTCCCCTTGGTTTACAGATGAAATTCTGGAGGCGTCAAGAAAGGTTCTGGGCTAAATCTAAATCTGAGGACAATAGAGGAGTCTATGCAAGAAGTCTAAGCACTCAATTAGGAAAACCAAAACTGCTTACAATGTAAAATACATGTGGGCCCAAACTAAGCATTAGGAAATTACACTTCTTAGTTAATTCCATGCCCAACACCATTTCAGTAACCACTGTCATACCTATCCCATCTGCAGACCAGCTTGCAAGCTATGTTGGGCAGAGAATTATTAAAATTAAAAGCGCACTAAGTGGTACTAATATTTTCTTCACTGACCATATTAGTTTTGCTCATGGTTTTTCCCAGGGGCATAGCCAGACAACAGATTTTGGGTGGGCCTAGGTGTTGGGTGGGCCTGTGTCCTAAGTGGGTGGGCCCTGGCCCACCCAGGCCCATCTGTGGCTACGCCACTGGTTTTTCCATAGACTCACATGCAGATAGGATTTGCGTTGCAAATTGTACAAAGAGAGACTTACCGACCTGAACATGTACTGTATACCTTGGAGGAAAGGAGAAGCAGGGGTGACATGATACAGGCGTTCAAATGTTTGAAAGGTATTAATCCGCATATGAACCTTTTCCGGAGACGGGAAGGTGGTAGAACTATAGGACAAGAATTGAGGTTGCAGGGGGGGCAGACTCAGGAGTAATGTCAGGACGTATTTTTCACGGAGAAGGTTGTGGATACGTGGAATGCCCTCCCGCGGGAGGTGGTGGAGATGAAAACGGTAATGGAATTCAAGCATGCATGGGATAAACACAAAGGAATCCTGTTTAGAAGGAATGATCTATAGAATCTTAGTGGAGATTAGGTGGTGACGCCGGTATTTGGAGAATAAAACCGGTGCAAGGCGGACTTCTATGGTCTGTGCCCTGAGAAGGGCAGGGACAAATCAAACTCAGATATACATATAAAGTATTACATACCATGTAAAATGAGTTTATCTTGTTGGGCAGACTGGATGGACCGTTCAGATCTTTTTCTGCCATCATTTACTATGATTTGGTCATCCTTTTCTCCGCTAGTATTCTTCTTTGCATTGTCTTCTTGATGCATGTCCTACTTATCTAATGAAGTCGGCATCTGACCTTTTCATCAGTTGTCTAACTTTTCTTTCATGCTGTCTCAGGGCTTATTCCCTACAGACAAAGGATGAATAATCCTTACGCCTATTCCTTAAAACCCCAAGACAAACATGAGCGAAGTACTTGATTATAGGCCAGTAGCCTCCATACCACTGTTAGTTAAGGTTATGGAAAGCCTTGTTTCAAGTCAGCTCATGGACTATCTGCAGGCTCATACTATCTTATATAGCTCTCGGTCAGGGTTTAGACCCTCACATAGTACAGAGACAGTACTTACCACCCTGATTACCAACTTCAGAATGGACCTAAATCGGGGCAAGAAAATCTTGATCCTACAATTTGATATGTCTAGTGCTTTTGATACAATTGACCATGATATTATATTGGGCCTTATGGATCAGTTTGGCATTTGTGTTGAAGTCCTGCAATGGTTTGCTGGTTTCTTAAAGTCTAGTCAATATAAAGTTAAGTTATCTGGTAATTTATCTTTGCCATGGCTCTCTGTATGTAGAGTGCCCCAGGGTTCCCCGCTTTCTCCCATTTTGCTTAACATATTTATGGCCCCCTAGATTCATGTGGCTTTCTAGATTCGCATGGCTTTAACACCTTCATTGCCCCTGGTACAAAATAAGTACCTGAATATATGTAAACCACTTTGAATGTAGTTGCAAAAACCTCAGAAAGGCGATATATCAAGTCCCATTTTCCTTCCCTTCCCTATTTATGCTGATGATGTTACACTTACCGTTTATGGAGAACGTAAATTAAGTCCTGCCTAGAATTAAAACTGGCTTAGATTTGATGGAATTTTAGGCTGCTGCTTTCAAATAGAAGCTAAATAGAGACAAAACCAAGTTTCTAATTCTAACTAATTCTGCTCACCCAATGACTAACAAATATTTCTCTGTTGATAATCAGGCTCATTTTTGAAAGAGATGGACGTCCATCTTCTGACATAAATCAGCACTTGGACATCCATCTCTCAGAGATATCCAAGTCAGTATAACTGAAACTCGATTTTGGACGTCTCTAGCGGAAGTCCATCGCAAGGACGTCCAAATCTGAGGGGTCGTATCGGAGGCGTGGTGAAGGCGGGACTTGGGCGTTCCTAAGACTTGGACGTCTTTAAGCCATAATGGAAAAAAGCAGAGACGTCCAAGACTAAAACTTGGATGTTTTCACCTGGACCTGTTTTTATTACGAATAGGGCATAAAAAGGTGCCCGAAATGGCCAGATGACCACTGGAGGGAATCGGAGATGACCTCCCCTTACTCCCCCAGTGGTCACTAACCTCCTTCCACCCTCAAAAAACATCATTAAAAATATTACATGCCAGCCTCTATGCCAGCCTCAGATGTCATACTCAGGTCCATGACAGCGTATGCAGGTCCCTGGAGCAGTTTTAGTGGTGCAGTGCACTTCAGACAGGTGGACCCAGGCCCATACCCCCCCCCCCCACCTGTTACACTTGTGGAGGAAACTGTGATCCCTCCAAAGCTCACTAGAAATCCACTGTACCCACATCTAGGTGCCTTCTTCATCTGTAAGGGCTATGGTAGTGGTGTACAGTTGGGGGTAGTGGGTTTTGGGGGGGCTCAGCACACAAGGTAAGGGAGCTATGTACCTGGGAGCATTTTATGAAGTCCACTGCAGTGCCCCATTGCTGTCCTGGCGTTTCAGGGGGACCAGTATACTAGAAATGCTGACTCCTTCTACGTCCAAACGGCTTGCATTTGGACGTTTTAGACTTGGATGTCTTTGGTTTTGAAAATCGCTGAAAATCAAAGATGTCCAAATCTAAGGCCATCCAAAGGACATCCTTGGTATTTTCAAAATGAAAGATGGACGTCCATCTTTTTTCAAAAATGACCTTTTCCCCACCTCTAAATTTGAACGTTTTACAAAGACATCCAAATTCCAACTTAGACGTTTCTTTCGAAAATGCCCCTCAATGTGTCTTTCTCTTTTTCTGCCACCTTGAAAATCCTGGGAATAACTATCAACCAGTATTTATCATTTGAGCCAGAGGTTTCTGTGGTAGTTTCTAGTGTCTTTAACTCCCTATGGAGATTAAAAAGACTGAGGTCTTTCTTTTCAAATTCAATATTTCCTTCTTTAGTACAATCCTTAGTGTTGTCCAAGTTTGATTATTGTAATGCTGTTTACTCAGGTTTGAAAATCTCTCTTATCAAAAACCTTTAATCAGCCCAGAACACTGTGGCCTGTCTTGTATGCAAAGACAGTTTAGCAAATCAGCCCCTCTTTTAATCAAGTTGCATTGGCTTCCTATAAATACATGAGTCACCATTAAACTGTGCACCCTTGTTTGTAAAATTTTGTTTGGTCTTCTACTTCATTATATATGCAACACTTGCTGCAATAACCGTCACGCAATGCCCATCCTGCATTGAGAGATTATCTACTTCTCCATTTTCTGAATTGCAAGAATCTCCATTATAAATCAATTCATGATGCTAGTTTCTCATACCAAACTAAGCAATGGAATTCCTTCCTAAAATCAATTAAGTGTGTTTCTGATTATCTAAAATTTTGTAAATCATTGAAAGCATTTTTATTTAGTGAATTCCTTGCCATTGTTGATCATTATAATTCTCTTAGGTAGTTTGCTATTTTCAAATGAGTCATTCTGCTGCTTTGATGATATACCTCTTATTGTTTAATCCTTATTATACTTTGCTCTAAAATTTGATGCAAGCCATATTGAATCCAAACTTGTTTGAGATAATATGGGGTATAAATGTGATAGATAGATAGATAGATAGATAGATAGATAGATAGATAGATAGATAGATAGATAGATAGATAGATAGATAGATAGATAGATAAAATATTCATTCCCTTATCACCACCGCCAATCACTTCATGCTCGCTACTCCAGGACAAGCAAGATCGAATAAGTACACCCTCAGGGCTGCCTTAAATTTGGGGAAAGGCAACTCTTCACAGATCGATAATGGAAGTGAATTCCATTAGGCTGGAGAAAGGTAGAAAAAAGTGCTATGTTCTGTGTTGAACAAAGAGTTCTCTGAGGAATATAGGACATAATGGTTGCTGCCAGATAAGATGGTGCCTTGTTGCAAAGAGCTTTATGAGTCTGAGTCAATGTCAAAATTTTATGGTTTATTCTATAGTTAATTGAAAGCTAGTGATGGTGAATAAGTAGAGGAGTGATCCAATCAAAACATATCGCATGGGATAATAATCTAGTGGCATTATTTTGGATAGACTGAAGCCTTTTTAGACTTAAAGAATGAAGACCCACATAAATCGGTTTACAATAATCAAGTCTAGATATAACAAAGGCATTGATTAAAGTAGCACAAGCTGAGTCATCAATATAATTATGAACTGAACAAATCAGATGAGGTACATTAAAGCAAGACTTTCAAACAGCAGAAATTTGAGAATGGAATGAAAATTGGTAATCCAGATGACTCCTAAATAGCGAAATGAATCAACCAGAGCTATTGGTAGACCTTTAATGGTAGGGGCAAGGATGAGTTACAATGGTCGACCTGTTATCCATGATCCAATGATTTTAGAGGGGTTAAGAATTAGGTGGTGTTCCTGTAATCATCGCGCAATGGAGCTGAGGCATGATTGTAAAGAAAAAGGTCTGGGGCATCAGGATCCTGCAGGGAAAGCAGTCAGATGTCATGTGCACAGAAATAAAAATATGCCACAAAACAGTATTCCTGAATGAGGGTAGCAAGTGGGATGAGAAAGATATTAAAGAGAAAAGGAGACAAGACTGACCCCTGGGGAACTCCACAAGGAATTGGGTGTGAGGGGGATGAAGAGGATAAAGTAGTTACTGTAAAAGAGCATCCTGACAGAAAAGAGCAAAACAATTGGAGGTCAGTGCCCGCAATTCCTATGTCAGCTAGTCTTTGCATCAAGAGTGAATAGTTGAACATAACAAAAGTGATCCAGAGAAATGATCAATACTACTCAGCTCGAATTAAAGGCATTGTGCAAGTGGTGTCATAACTGTTTCTGTAGAGTGGTTAGACCTGAAACATGCCTGTTGGAGATGAAGAATCTAGATGTGTGTGTGTGTATGTATGTATATGGAGAGAGAGAGAGAGAGAGAGATTTATCTATCTAGATCCTTCATCTCCAATCATGTTTTAGGTCTCTCCAAATACATGCAGCGGTGGCTGGGGGAGGCGGCCTATATATATGAGAGAGAAAGAGAAGGAGATACAGATATAGATTTATCTATCTAGATTATTCATCTGCAACAGGCATGTTTCAGGTCTGACCACACTACAGAAACAGTCATGACATCACTTGCACACTGCCTTTGAGTGAGCTGAGTAGTAGTGATCATTTCTCTGTGCTGATCATTTGCCAGTAAATATATATATATATACATACACACACACACACACACTGGCATATGATAGAGAGAGAGAGAATGAATTTCCCTCAAGATATATGTAAAAATTAAAACTACACAATTTGTTACTAAAATTAACATCTCAATCCATATCTATGTATATTCCTCTCCATATATATCTATCTATACATATATGTCATTACTATTATATATATATATATATATATATATATATATATATATATATATATATATATATATATATATATATAGCTATTTCAGGGGGCATCATTAAGATCATATTGAACTGTCCTTTGGGTGTGTACTGATATAGGATTGATTGCATTTAATATTTATGCTACATTTATCAGTTCATATTCATGCTATGTAGGGTAAATGCATAAAAGTTCATGACTATCGTTAATATCTATGTAATTGAAATCATTTACTAATGACAAGTGCTGTCTTTTTTTTCTTTTTAAAGATTCTGGTAAAAGTAACCATGTGGGATTGAGTTAACAGGCAGCTAATATGATTTCAAAGAAAAGTCTTTTTGCTTTCCCCCCTGTAAACAGCCATTTGCTTCATCAGTGAAGATAATAGCTTTGTTCTTTCTTTCCAAGGTCATTGAAGCCATCCAAATGATGTGAGCTGGTATGGTTGCAGAGTTTTCTTTACCTCCAGGCAAATATAAAACAACAAACTCAGCAGCAACTTGGCAAATGCTGTCAACAGATTTGGACTCTAGTAAAATGACTGCAAGAAAGTTATGTTGATGCTACATTTAGAATAGTCTGTGACATGCTATTTGTACTGAAAATTATACTTTCATATGGATCTACTGTAGACTCTCGAGTTTCGTTTTGCAAGTCTCATATTATAAATCCTGATTATAATTTTAGTTTGATCATAGGAATAATTCACTCTGCACTATCTCACTGCTAATAAAGGGGTCATTTTATCACCCAGTGGTAGGGCTACTGCTGGGTTTGCATTCAGCAAATCAGCCCTACCACCGGGCTCACCCAGGAGCCCTGTGGTAGATCCTGCTCTGTGGCAGGCGTGTAGCTGTGGGGGCCACGGGGGCCTGGTCCCCCACAGATTTAGTCCAGGCCCCTGGTTTTGCTGAAGGGGGTTCCCAACCTTTTTCAGCGCCCGTCTCCAGCGTGCTGCATTTGTTGCTGATCTGTGCTTTCTTGAGTCCTGATGTCCTGCTCGTTCCTTTAAGTGAACCTGAGCATGGACTCAAGAAAGCACAGGTCAGCAGCGAACGCAGCGTGCTGGAGACCGGCGCTGAAAAAGATTTCAGCTGGCGGGGGTTGGGGACCCCCGCCAGCAAAGGTACCTTGTGGCGGTGGGGTGGGGGGAGATTCGGAAGCGGCTGGGGGAGGTGGCCTAAAATGTGCCTCTCCACTTTGGGCCTCTGGACCTCCCTCCCGCCGAGGTCTGGCTATGCCACTGCTCTGTGATGCACAATTTCCAGCACTAGAAAATTTTTTTATTTTCTAGCACTGGTGGGTGGGAAGTGGACATCATTGGCAATCATCAGGTTACCATCAGAGCCCTCGCCACTTCCTAATTTTTTAATTACCACATGGCCATTTACTGCGTCCTGCAAAAAAAACAACACTTTAACCCACGGCGATAAAAGATGGCCTTGTTGCATGGCAATCCTACACACCAACACCAATGTATTCCTGGGGGTTTCACAATACAATATGAAGGGGTTTAGGTAGGATTTGCACCTAAGTCCCATTATGTGAAGTCTTCTGCACTGATCACTAGGCTGCCCCCTGCTCTACTGGGATGTCTGTGTGGCCAGTTTACTAGTAATGCTGCCAGACAGATGTCCCTATGGCTTGTTTTTCTACATTTTTCCCTGAGACTTATTTTTTTATTTCAAAAATGGTATTTACAGATGGACATTTTTGGCATATACACATCTAGCCCAAAGCCATAATCAAACCAGAAATTTAGACATTTTTCTGGTTCGAATTTGGCTGTGAGCTGGACGTTTTCGGACTTAGACTTCATATTGAAATTGCCCTTTCATATGTGCATATACTAGTGTATAATTCAATGAAAGGTCTTTTCCTTGTATAAAACAGATTTTACATATAGAAACCTTTTAAAAAAAATTATCCCTTAATTCCCACTTGCAATTTCACCGAACGGTCAAAATAATAACTCGAGTGACCTTAGGGTGGTGGACTTTGGTCCTGGGGAACTGAGGAACTGAGTTCGATTCCCACTTCAGGCACAGGCAGCTCCTTGTGACTCTGGACAAGTCACTTAATCCTCCATTGCTCCATGTAAGCCGCATTGAGCCTGCCATGAGTGGGAAAGCGCGGGGTACAAATATAATAAAAAAAAATTTTTTAAATAATGACCGTGGTGATAAGGATGAAGGAATTTTATACAGATCAATTAACTCTTTCCTCTCTTTATTTTCAGCCCTAACTAAAGGCCTACTGGTTTGGTGATGTGGCATAAAATAATGCATGTGCAAAACTGGTCCAATGGAAGAAAAGCTACCATGTTTTACCTCCAGTTCATAGTGCGTGTTCTAGAGATGTTTATTTGGGGTTGTGTAGCAAGGCAGCTCAATATCCTTCCAGGCATTAAGACTACCATTTACTTTGAAATGATATATCGGGCTTCTGCTGATAGATTTGCTCTTTTTTTAGGCCAATTCAAATAATAAGAAACAAGGTAGAAAGCTTTCTTCTTCCACACTAAGGACCAGATTCAGGAAATCATGCTGAAAAATTTGTTGTGGAAAGAATTATGCATAGAGCAGTATTCTATGAAGGGCATCTCCACTTTATAGAATACTGCCTGAGGGATCCTTTTTAGAAAGCTGCGGTAAAAAGTGAGCTCTCTAGTAAAAAGTGGCCCATGGGAGTGTGGGTGCATCTCGGGAGTGGAGGAGTAGCCTAGTGGTTAGTGCAGTGGACTTTGAACCTGGGGAACTGAGTTCAATTCCCACTGCAGCTCCTTGTGACTCTGGGCAAGTCACTTAACCCTCCATTGCCCCTGGTACAAAATAAGTAAACTGCTTTGAATGTAGTTGCAAAAACCTCAGAAAGGCAGTATATCAAGTCCCATTTCCCTTTTTGGCACATGCTGGGCCACTATATACCACGGCTGGGGAAAAGGCCTTTTTTTAATGGGCCAAGAAATGGGTGTATGCAAAAATTAACTAGTGCATGCCTATTTATAGCCTGAGCCCTTACTACCAGCCATTGACCTAGCAGTAAGGGCTCATGCGTTATTCGCATGGTAACCATGCAGCACGCACCAATGTTGCCATGCAGCTGATCACCGCTGGGAATGCCCCCCATGGTAGTGCTGATTTGGCACATGCTACTGGCGCCTTATCCCTCCCACAGTTTGTTAAAGGGCCCCTACGAGCCTGATCCACGCCTAACTTAAGTTGCCTGCATTTACGCCTGCTGAAAGCTGTACTCTGTTACTAACTGGTATTCTGTACTATCAAGAAATAGTAACAAAGTAATAGTAACATAGTAAACGACAGCAGAAAAAGACCTGCACGGTCCATCCAGTCTGCTGAGGAGGAAGGAGGTGTTTTAGAGAGCTCTGCTGACTTCCAGTGGAAAGGGAGTGAGACCTAGCTCCCTCCCCAAAGATGAGGAGGGTCCCTGGGGAGAAGGCCTCAGGAAAGTCCCAGGCTATGGGGCCTCCTGGGGCCCGGGACCAGAAGGCCGAAAGGAGTGGCTCTCTCCCTGGTTTGACTACCGGGAGAAGGGAAAGGAGTCCAGTGGACCGAAGGGAGAAGCAGCCCAGTGGAGGCCACCAGAGCATTTCCCCCTCCATGGCCCAGCTTGCGGAAGGTAAGCGAGAAGACAGTGGAGGGGGGAGGAAGATAGTACAGGCCCCAGAAGGGCGCTTCCAAGGAAGGGAGAAGGAAGAGGCGATGGAAGTTTGCCAGAAGCCTTTGCTGGAGGCAGCTGAGAGTGAGAGTGAGGAGAGTGGATCGTCAGATGAGGAGTTCCTTGAAGTGAGCTATGACCCTGATGATCCAGCAAGTAGTGTGGTAAATATTGTAAGACGAATTAAGCTGGTGGAAAAAGAAGTAGTGGAGCTAGGAAAACGTCTGAAAATGGCAAGAACTATGTGTAAATTTGCCCCAGCGGAGCACAGACAAATGTATGTTAAAGAGGAAGCCCGGATATCAAAGTTGTTGGGGAAAAAAGAACACTTGTTGAACTGTTTAAAAAAGGGCTCTGTGAATCCTTTGAGGGAGCTCTATGTTAACCGAGAAAGGATGGCTTCAATACCACAGTCTGGGGGTTCAGGAACACTACAGTTGCAGCAAGCTTCAGTGTCTTCAGCAGCATTAGACTCAAAAGAGTTGTCTGGGTTCAGAGGTGACCCCACTTTAAAATACATGAGACAGTTGGCAACACAGTCCAGAGCACTTACCCAGCAGCCAGAGGATAAGGAGGCAGCGGCAGGACATGGCTCTGAGGTGGGGGCTGGAGTAGAGATCCTACCTGTGGAGGGGAGGACAGAACTCAGTAACTTTTCAAAACTCCAGATAATGGAGGCAGCAGAGGGAGACGCAGGTAGCAGCCTGTTTTCTACAGAGGTGGTGGTCGAAGTCTCAGAGGGCTTACCTGCAGTTGTGCAAACAGCAGAGACAGTTGCCGTGAAGGAGGCCCTGGTGGAAAAGGGTCAGCAGAGGCAGACTCCGGTATTTTTGGCCGGGTCTGCAATGACTGAAGTGGAAACCGAAGTAGCATGGCATCTGGAGAAGCCCCGCCCACGAAGTCCGGGAGCAGGGGAGGTCTTCCCTGAGCATGGAGTAGCTGGCGGTTTACAGGAGAGGGGTCGGAGAGAGAGAGGAATAGGAGCGGGCAGCAGCTGGGAGCTCATTTGACCAGCTGTCCATTACAAGAGGTGAAATCGGGGGGTGCTAACAGCCAGCCTGTGGCGGAATCAGGAACAGACAAGCCATGCCCCCGGGAAGCGCCAGCCATTGGGAGAACACAGGAGGGACTGCACCAGAAGCAAGGGGGAAGTAACCCGATTGTTGAGAGACTTTCGTTGACTACAGAAGTGGACATGGCAAGTCTAACAGATGTGCAGCGGGTGGTGGAGCAGACCTGCCAGCAGGACGGCTGGGAGCGAGGAGCCAAGGGGAGCGGCGGAGTTCCGGAGGCTTCGCCCCTGGTGCCGGAGGTTGGAGGGAGTTCGGGGGCAGAGCGAGCAGGGAGTCTGGTATCGCCAGCTGCAGACCTGACTGGGCAGGTGCCAGAGTATCGCCAGGAGACAGAGGAGAGGAGGCGATTAGCCCAGAGGCTGGAGCCTGCAGTGGCAGGGACGAGCAGGGACGTTCCAGGAAGTGGAGATGGGCAGGACAATCAGTTGGAGGCAGCCCAAGCCGCAGAACTGACTATGGACGTTGCTGGATGTTTGTCTGAGAGGGAAGGGGACGGGGGACAACGGGAGGGGGAGGGGGCGGTGGATATTGAGGAAGGGAGAGGGATGAGGGGAGGGGCAGAGGGACAGAAGGGGGGGGAGGCAGAGGGAAGGGCTGGAACAAGTGTGGAGGGGGGGGCGGTGGGGGCTGGGGTCCAAGTCCTTTGCGGCAGTAGTCCAGGGAGGGGGAAGGAGGGAGGGGGGGAGATTGGGTGGTTTTGAGGGCCCAGGGAGGGGTTGGGGGGGAGCGGGGACAGGGGGTGGACAGCTGCCTAAGCGGCGAAATGTGGTACAGCTCAAATGGATAGGGGAGGGGGCAATGCCCTCCAGGGATCGGGTCTTGAGGCTGGTGATGGGGATGGGGTTTATACCCGAGGACTTTTACGCGTGTATACACCCCATCAACATCCCAGAATATGACTTGAGCTTCATGACCCAGAGGGGGATGGAAATATTCTGGGAAAGGTACGAGGGGGTGAGGGGAAAGGGGGAGTGGCGGGACCTCAGGGCCATTCCAGTCAGCAAGCCGGACCTGGTGCAGATCACCCTGCTCGTGAGAAATGAGTCTATCTCTGGGGCAGATTTAGCCTACTGGCTACAGAGGTACGCGGAGCTGAGATCCCCACTTACAAAGTTACCGGATCCAAGCAGGGTTTGGGCAGGAGGTTGGGGAGCCCTGGTCAAATTGAGACAGGAGAGCCATGTGGTCCAGCACATTCCTTCGGCTGCCTTTATCGGTCGTGACAGGATACTGTGCTTTTACAAGGGGCAGCCGCGGCAGTGCTTCAGATGTGGTTCGTTTAGGCACTTCAGCATGTCATGCCCAGTGGTAAAGTGTGGAAGATGCGGGGATCAGCATGCCACAGAGGACTGCACCGCGATCAGGTGCAACCTCTGCGGCGGGTTAGGCCATGCATATCGGAACTGCCCTAGGGCGGCCCATAACGAGTGGGATATGTGGGGGAAGGGACGGGGAGGGGGGGTAATGGAGGAGGGGATAGGGCAGGGGGTGATAGGCAGGGAGGGGCAAGGGGGGGGAGAAGGAGGGGATGCAGGAGGGGGGGGCGGCAGGGGGCTGGGTCAGGAGTGGAGCAGGGGGGAGAGGGGGAGTGGGTACAAGTGCCACAGAGGAAAGGGAAGTTTCGGAGGGGGGGGGAAACTAGGGGTGGGCAGGGAGGGGTCGCTGCAGGGGAAGAGGGGGGGAACAGATTTCAGGTGTTGGAGGAGGAGGAGGAGGATAGGGAGGTTGGGAGGGAGGAGGAAGAACAGGGGGAAGGAGAAGAGGTGGAGTTAATGGAGGAAGAGGGGGCGGCAGGGGGGATTGGAGAGGGCAAACGGAAATATGAGGAAGCACTGGAGGAGGGTACTGGTGGTAGGAAGAAGGGCGGGAAGGCTCTGGGGGGAGGGGGAGGGGTGAGGGAGGAGGAAGAGGGAAGGGAGGGAGGGAGGGGAAAGGGGAGTAAGAGGAAAGCTGAGGGGGCCGGGCAGGTGGTGAAGGCCCAAGTGCAGGCTTGGGGGGACAGAGTGGAGCTAGAGGAGGATCTGGAGGACTTGGAGGACTTGGGGGAGGTGGAGGACTCGGAGGAGGAGGTAGGGGGCGGGGGTGAAGAGGGGAGAGGGAGGGATCAGGGGGTGGGTCCGGATAGAGCAAAGAAGAAAGGAAGGAAGAAAGGGGGAGGGGGGGGTAAGGTGCAGACAGGACGGCTGCGGGGGGGGGGAGGGGGATCTGGCAGGGGATGATGTAGACCGCATAGCAGAGGACCTGCTTCAGGGTAAGAAGGGGGTATCCCAGGAGATAAGGAAAGAAGTTGGGAGTGAGCAGACCCGTGACTCGCAATGAGGATGGCAGGCTTAGTGTTGACATTTGCCACGCTGAATGTGGCCAGCATCGCCTCTCCGAAGAAGCAGGGTTTAGCGTATGACTGGTTCGCGAGGGTCCAAGCAGATTGCTTCCTGCTCCAGGAGACTCGGCTGCGGTCCATTGAGGTGATCAGGCGGGCAAGGCGGGCCTGGAAGTGGGGTCCCTCGGTGTGGGGGTTGGCGGGGGAGAGGTATGGTGGGGTGGGGATCTTATTTAAGTCCCACCGGGTGAATATTCAGCGAGTGGTGGAGCTGGGGGTGGGGAGATGTCTTGTTGTGGATGCGATTTGGGAGGATAGAGCACTGAGGGTGGTGAATGTGTACGGGCCCCAAAGCAAGAAGGAAAGGGTGCTCCTCTTTGGGAAGATCAAGCCCTACCTATACACTTCGCGCCAAGTAGTCTGGGGGGGAGATTTTAACACCATATTGCGGAAAAAGGATAGTGGGGGACGATCGGTACAGGTGGGCTATGACGGGGTGAGGCTGGCAGGGATCATGCGGGAGGCGGAGCTGGTAGACGCGCATGTGGCCTTCTGTGAGGAACAGGAGGGGTTCACGTTCTTTCGAGGGCAGTGTAAAAGCAGAATCGATAGATTCCTGGTAAAGAAGGGGGTTTGTCTGTGGGGTCCACGAACCGTGGACGTGGACTTTTCAGACCACCACATGGTCCTCCTTCAGGTGGGGGGGGCGGCAGCGCAGAGGCCAGGGAGGGGGTTATGGCGACTAAATTTAAAGTGGTTAGGTAGCGAGCAGGTGCGGGAGGAGTACCGCCGGTTTTTGGAAGATCAGGTGTCAGTGCAGGGGGCATTTCAGTCATTGGGGGAGTGGTGGGATACAGTGAAAAGACGAACGCGGGGATTCTTTCTCAGACAGGCGAGAAGGGAGGGGAGGGAAAGGACAAAGTTGGGCATGGCAATAAAGAAAAAGAGGGACACATTGATTTCACAAGGGGGGAGGGAGGAAGAAATACATGATCTCCAAGCACTCCTGGAGCAGGTACAGTACAACCGCTACACCTCCTTGGTGTATGAGCGGGACTTCGGGAAAATGTGTAGCCCGGACCCCTTCGCATGCTGCCGGGAGCGGAGGGCGCGCAGGGTGATGGAGGGGGTGCGGGATGCACAGGGGGTCCTGCAGGACACCAAGGAGGGGATTCTGGGGGCAGTGAGGGACCACTTTGCGGCGTTCCTTTCAGCCCAGCAGATTGATATGGAGCAGATGGAGTGTTATGTGGAAGGAACCCCGGGGATAGGTCACGGGGGACCCCAGCTTCAGGCCCTCTTGAACCCGTGGACAGAACAGGAGGTGGAGGAAGCCATCGGGGCGCTCCACAGGAAGACCTTGCCGGGGCCGGATGGGCTAACAACTGAGTTCTACCAGGCCTTTAAGGAGCAGCTGGTGCCGAACCTGGTGAGGGTATGGGGGGCAGCCCAGTTGGAGGGTTCCTTGCCTAGTTCCTTGACAGAGGCGGCTCTTATCCTACTAAGTAAGGGGAAGGACCCGGCGATGCTGGCCAACTGGCGGCCTATAGCACTGCTTAATACAGATCGAAAAATCTTCGCGCGAATGCTATTCCAGAGAATGAGGCAGGTGTCTGGGGATTTGCTAGCAGCCTCGCAAGCATGTGGGGTTAAAGGGAGAGGGGTCTTGGAAGCTGCAGCGTGGGTGCGGGAGGGGGTAGAACGCAGTAGAGTGGGAGGGCATGGTAGGCTGTTGGTAACACTCGACCAGGAAAAAGCGTTTGATAGAGTGCAGTGGGGTGTCCTATGGAGCATTCTGGAGCGCTATGGGTTTCCGAAGGGTTGGATAGAGCAATTACAGCTACTCTATCGGCATGCGGGGTGTTTTCCCCTGGTTAACGGGTGGAGAGGGCAGGGGTTTGAGGTAGGGGCAGGGGTCCGACAGGGGTGCCCACTCAGCCCGCTGTTGTATGCATACGCCATCGACCCTTTTATAAGACGGCTGGAGAAGGGGGGGGGGGCGGAGGGGCTGGAAGGGGTGGAGGTGGGGGACAATAACCAGTTAAGGGTCGTGGCGTATGCAGATGACGTTACAGTGTGGGTAGCGGACCAGAGGGAGGGAGGTAGATTGCAGAACCTGATCCAGGAATACTCGCAGGCAACAGCGTCGCAGGTCAATTTTCAAAAGTCCAATAGCCTGTGGGTTGGGGATCAGGGGCTGCAATTTGAGTTGGGAGGTAGGTTTCCTACAGCTGTGGAACGTATACGGGTCTTGGGAATATACTTCGAGAAGGGGGATTATAGGCTCTACAACTGGGATAGGTGTCTCCAAGAAGTGAAGGGGAGGGTGGATAGATGGAAGGGGTGGAAAATGACCATGGGGGAGCGGGTACAGCTCTGCAAGGCACACTTAGTTCCTTTGTTTCTGTTCGTCAGTTACATCTGCCTGCTGCCGGAGAGCCGGTACGCGGCCTTGTATGGGGTGTTCTTCCGGCTGCTCTGGGGCAACAGGACGAATCCGGTAAAACGGAATGTTACCTATCTGCCTAGGAGGGAGGGGGGGGTGGGCATGATAAACCCAGTCCTGTTTTTCAGCGCTTTGTTCCTGCAGTTCAATCTGGGGAGGGCGGTAGGGCGGGAGCCACCGGGGTGGGCTAGGAGTGTCCTGCAGTGGTGGCCGAGATATTGGGACCTATGGCGGGAGGGGGGGAGGGTAGTGGCACTGCGAAGGGGGGCTCCGGGGGGGGTGAGTTATTGCAAGACCCTAGTGAAATTGGTGAGGGTGTGGGGGCTGACGGTGGGGGAGGTGAAGGCAGGACAACGGGGGGTCTGGATGGACAGAGTACGGGCGCAGGTGTTCTCAGCTCCTCTGGCGCTGAGGGACGCGCCGGCCCCACGGATGCAGCAGGGGTTACGGTTGATTGCTTCGAACCGCATCCCGGTGAAGTATAAAGACCTGGCGTGGCTGTCCTTTCACGGTAGACTGTACGTCCGAGGAAATTTGAAATATCGCAATGTGCGGGATAGAGGGTGCCCACGGGAGGAATGTGCTGGAACTGAAGAGACGATGGAGCATTTCCTGGTGAGGTGCCCATTTACAGTCCAGGTCTCTGACCGGGTTTCCTCGTTGCTGCAGATCCCCAGTTTCCGCAACTACAGCTATGCGGACTGGGTGTATGGCCCAGAGGGTGGAGAGGGACGCGGGGATCCGGTAACACGCTTTCTGATTTCGGTGATATTGCGGTACTGCCTCTGGATGGCGCGCTGCAGGGTGTCCCTGTACCAGGAGGTCCGGCCGGCGGAGGTAGTCAGCTGGGATGTGGTAAGGGCGGTGCAGGAAGCGGCGAAGTGGGAAAGGGTGGAAAAAGGGGTGGGGGTGGCTTCGAGGTGGTGGAGACACGTGAGGCTTAAGCCGCCATGAGGGGACATGCTTCCCAGGGGATTGTGTGCCAGTTGTCTGAAGGGGTTGTGGGGGGTCGGGGGGGGGGGGGGTTGATCCATTGTATTATTGAGGAGGGGGTGTACATAGATAGGCAGACCATGTCTAGCTAGGAGCCTGGGGTTTGATTTGCATGTCCTGTTTTTTTCTTTGATTTTTCTAATAAACAGTTTCCACTGTACTATTGAGGAGGGGGAGGGGGTGTACATAGATAGGAGGACCGTGTATAGCTAGGGGCTTGTTTTTGATTTGTATGTTATTTGTTTTTAGTTTTTTCCAATAAAAAGAGTTTTCCAGTCTGCCCAACAAGATATACTCATATGTGCTACTTTATATGTATGCCTGACCTTGATTTGTATCTGCCATTTTCAGGGCACAGACCGTAGAAGTCTGCCCAGCACTAGCCCCACCTCCTAACCACCGGTGCTGTCACCCAATCTCTGCTAAGCTTCTGAGGATCTATTTCTTCTGAACAGAATTCATTAATGTTTATCCCACGCATTTTTGAATTCCGTTACCGTTTTTATCTCCACCACCTCCCGCGGGAGGTCATTCCAAGTATCCACCACTACATTTTTCTTGAGTCTGCCCCCCTTCAACCTCATTTCATGTCCTCTAGTCCTATCACCTTTCCGTCTCCAGAAAAGGTTCGTTTGCGGATTAATACCTTTCACAAATTTGAATGTCTGTATCATATCACCCCTGTTTCTCCTTTCCTCCAGGGTATAAATGTGCAGGTCAGCAAGTCTATCATTGCTTCCATTCTTAACAAAAAAAAAAAAACCATAGCCTATATAAAAGTTAATATGGAGATCTCCCCAAGAATTAGACCACTAACTCTCTTTTTTACCTTGACGACACAAACATTTTTTTAAACCCACCTTGTCAACTCAAGAAAAAAATATTTGCATGCTTGATTGACTTAATTTTTTTTCTTGCTTAATTTGGTATTATGGTCTTTAACTAGAAAACTGGAATTAAGTGGCAAAGGAAGTATTATATATGTAAATCTATGCATTTAGCTATCAGCTGTAAGGTAATGATAGACAGCAACCAGCCTGCTTTAAGCAGAAATGAGAAGAAAAGCAAAGATGCAGTCTTCTTCCTGTCTTTTAATATCAATTTGTTTTTCTATGGTGGAAACATCCCCTCCTTAGAACAGAAATTGATTGAGCCCCAGATTATGCCTCTTTTGTTTTTTTCAAATAACTAAGGGACTCTTTTACTAAGGTGCGGGAAGGGGAGGAAAGGATTTAGGGCTCCTTTTACCAAGCTGCAGCAAAAGGGGACCTGCACTGGCAAAGGCACGTGTTTTGGACACGTGCCGAGGCTCCCTTTTACCATAGCAAGTAAAAAGTAGGTCTTTCTTTTTTTTTTTTAAGAAATGGCCATGCGGCAAGTGAAGCACTTGCCACTTGGCCATTTTGGGGGAGCCCTTACCGCCACCCATTGAGGTGGTGGTAAGGGCTCCCACGCTAGCCCAGCTGTAACTGGGCAGCATGCGGCACTGCCTGATTATCGCTGGGTACACACTGGCTCTATTTATGATGGCACGCTGTAGGTGGGAACTACCTCTGGGCTGCTGCGGTAGCCCGGCGGTACTTCCTTTTTAGGGAGCGGTAAGCCTATGTTGGGCTTACCATCGCTTTGTAAAAGGGGCTCTTACTGCATCATTAAACTCAGGCATTTTCTTTTTTTTTTAATGTTTTTGTTTGCAGATCATGCGGTTATGTTCTTATTAGCGCAGAGCACCTGCAAAAAAAATAAAGCAGGTGTGAATATTATTACTATTTGATCCCAGGTCTGACTTTGCTTCAGGATCTAAAATGAGGGAAAAATTACAGGCCTGTGTCTCTGACTTGAACTCTAGAGTTGAAACACTGCAAAGCAAACAGAAAACCGCAAGGGTGGGGGTCTAAATGACAGAGTTGCATGAATGTGGCAATATGGTGGTCACAGATGTTCTTGAGAAGCAGAACAAAGATGGTTTCTCAGAAAGATGACCAGGTGTCACAGAAAGTGTTTTGAGGAAGATATGGTCAAAAAAATATAGAAATGAGGGGTCTTGCAAGAACATGACTGTCTTCCAGTAAGGGGCATGTAACAATATTCTGTACTTTCAGTGAGATATCACTGATCTGTTAATGGTAAAAATACATGGTGAGGTATCCAATAAATAACAAACTGATGCAGCCTTGGTTGGTCTATTTACTCCTCCCCCTGCCTGGGAATCAGCTGTGAGTGATGTCATCCTAGCTACGGAGCCTAGCTCAGCAACTCCAGGAGCCACAGACACAGGCAGTCCCACATTAGAACGTTGGTGGTGAGAATTATTATATAGGATAACCCACTTAGAAAATTACATACTAAAAAATAAAACACAACTCAAAATATCACAAAAACTGTTTACATATATAACAACACAACCAATCTTCTTCAGATTTCATCTCGCCTTAAATTTTTCAATGTCCTATATCATCCAAAACACAAACAAAAATGTGTTTATAATAAAAGTCATTCTCCTATTCTTATCCTTTTTACTAGTCATACTTGCTTCATCATTCTCTAATTTGTATTACTACCATAAGCGTTAACAAACAAATGACTTTTCGAAAGTCATTGTTTTGTGTCTACAGTTCTTGTATTCATGGGAAACTGGTTCCACAGTAAAGGTCCAGCAATTGAAAAGAGCATTTACAAGTTTTCTCATAATGCACTTTCCTTAAGGCTGGAATATGCAAGCAAGCAAATGCTTCAGATCTAAGTGAGCGGCTTGGAATATAGAGCTTTATAACTGATGACAAATAATGTGCCGAATCATTTTTTAATGGCTTTTTTTTATTAAAATCCTTCTGTTGAAATGCAAGTTATATACTAACTCCAAAGTTACTTCACTAACAGGAGGAAAAAAGGCTTCAGATGCTCAGCCTACTGTCCATATTGTAGATTTGTTGTTTGCTGGACGAACTTCCTCATCAGGCTTTTTAAAAACCCATGAACCCGAGATATATATATGGATACAGATAAGTGTCCTGATTTGATTGATGAATATCAGCAACATTTAGAATATGAACCATTTATACTGAAAAAGGAAATAATTGCATGTTGTAAATTTTAAGAAAAAATAAAAACTACAATAAAATAAAAATAAGCTCAGTAAAAAAAAAAATCAAGTTTAAAAAAAAAAAAGCCACATTGAGCCTACAAATAGGTGAGAAAATGTAGGATAGAAATGTAACAAACAAACAAACAAACAAATAAATAAATAAATAAAATAAAGGCTGATAAGAAAGTTCACCCAGCAAACAAGTCTATAGCATGGACATTAGACTAAGCAACTGAAAGCTTCCCCCCCCCCCCCCCCACTGTTAGCCAAGTAATTTTGGACTAAGTATATAACTCGCATTTCAACAGAAGGATTGTTCCTAAAAGCAAGTTAACTAGGAATAATTATACATTTATTTATTAAAGCAATATTTTAAACAACATTCTTTCCTCAATTGGCAACCTATGCAAATTATACAAAATGGGTTTCAGATATTGAAGTAGAAAAAAAGTGGGAAATCGACCATGGACTCTAGAAATGAGAAGGACAACCTTGATGCTTTAGAGAAGATTTATTTGGTTCACAAACCACATATTTAGAAGACACGGAGATCTGCTATATATTTTTTCTATGGTCTTTTTCAAGACCTTCCCTTTGTATTTTTTGTATTAAAAAGATACCACATTGAAGATTTTATCACCTAGTTATTACCAACAGACTACTGAAGCAGGCCATAGGCCAAAAGACGGTGCTGAGTCTTTTTATCAATACATCTTCTGTAAAGCATCAAGTTTGTCCTCGTTTCTGGAGTCCGTGGTCGATTTCTCACCTTTTTTTCTGCTGCTATTATTTCCTGTGGGATTTTAGAGTTCTCCACCTCAGTGGATTTGTGCTGGATCTTTCATATGTTGCAAACATGAACATCTAGCGATAAATCGAGCTGCAGAATTTTGGATAACTTTTAATGCATGCAATTTTGTAGCAGGTAAGCCTCAATAGAAAGAGTTAAAACAATCAAACCTGCTCAAACATTGATCTAGTGAACAGAATGAGATTTCAATTTACCTAACTTTTGAAACTTTAAAAAGAATTCTTTATAGCCTAACAAATTTGTGATTTAAAAGTCAATTTAAAATGCAAAATAAGAGCTTGTTTTGATATATGTACCTCTTGGTCATTTAAACATATTGTAGATAGTGCAATTTCATTATAAATTTTACAATGAATACTACTTCTGTCTCATTCACATTTAACACTTTATTTACCCATAACCAGTTTGTGAAGTTTCTCCAAAAACTGGCTTTAATCTCTGAATCGTAAGATCTATTCCAGTAACAAAAGCAAAAAAAGAATTGAATGTCATCTGTATACATGATAATGAACTTAAATTCTCTAATTTTCAACACAAGGGGCTTAAATACATATTAAACAATGTTGCAGAGAGGGCCAAGCCTTGAGCCACCCCAGTTTGCAATTTCCTCAGCTGTGATTTCCATTCTCCAAGACAAATTTCTTTCTACCTATCACTCAGAAAAGATTTTAACCACCCCAATACTGTGCCAGAAGATCTGCATGCCTGCAATCAACTTAAAAGAACCAAATGATTCATAGTATCAAATGCGGCAGATATATCCAAAAATATACAAGTGATCTAAACCTTGTCTCAGAGTCTGATGGGGAGGGACTATGTAAAAGGAACTGATGAAAAGAAGCTGGAGGAGAGGTACTGGTAGGAAAGGGTTGCACAGAGTGGAAATGATCTACTCAGTGTCACATTTGCCCAGCGTCATCTATATATGTAAAACTCACCCTCAACGTTCTATTGTCTGCTGACGTCACTGAAGCCAAGGTTCATATGTTCGAAGCTCTGAAGCCATGAAAATCACAGTCTCTGGGCCCCACCCTCGCGTCAAACGTTATGACATTGAGGGCGGAGCAGATTCTCACCTCCAACGATCTACTCAGGCCACAAACTCCGGATTTCCACACTGTAGCTCTGCTCTGCCCTCGTGTCAAAATGCGATGATGTCGAGGGCGGGGCACGAAAACCGCCACCCACACAGAGCTACAACGGACACGCCATGAACCAGGTAAAACCGCGACGAGCCATGCAGCCATGAAACCCTTGCTAGCGCCCGTTTCATTGCGCTCAGAAACGGGCCTTTGTTTACTAGTAATATATAATGTCTTCCCTTTACATTATTCATTTGCATTTTGTATTTCTCAAAAAATTGTAATCTTAAGGTTCTCCACAACCATATCAAAACAATTTCAATAGTCTTAATTACTAATGGACCTCAGTAGCTCAATGTGTAAACTGGCGGCAATTCATTTGTCCATAGACATAAGCTTCAAGCTCTTAATGCGCCCCTCATTGGTCCCTCCACCTTCCCTAAACCATGTCTTTTTCATTTTTAACATAATAGAAAATTAAAACTTAGCTTTCCACGTAGCTTCCTAAGCACCCAAGCATCCTTCTGACTTTTGCTATGGCTTGTTCAACCTATTTCTTCACCTTAACATCATCAGATATGATCACCCCAAGTCCCGCTCTTCTTTTGTGTACAGAAAATGCTTTCCCCCCATACTATACCACTCCCTTGGGGTTTTGCAGCCCAAGTTCATAACATTGCATTTTTTAGCATTATCCCTTAGATTTTTATAAATGGTGCCCAAAATTGCATGTGATCCTGAGATCCATGTGCAAATAAATTAGTTAATGAGTCATTAACAATCAGTAATTGGCTGTTAACAATTACTAATGTTAATTGGCTCTGATTTCCATTTATTATTATTATTTACTGCATTTGTATCCCACATTTTCCCACCTATTTGCAGGCTCAATGTGGCTTACATTATGTCGCAAAGGCGGACACGATTCTATAAAGATCTATGCACAAGTCCTCTCACGTGCAATCTGAAAGTGGGAGTGGCTATGGGAGGGACATAGGCGGGTCAGGGCATTCCAAAAAATTATGCACAGTGTTATAGAAATTGGAGGTGTGCACCAGGATTTACACCAGGTTTCAGTTGGTGGGTGTTAAGGTCGCAGACCCAAAATGGACGTATGGCAATTTTGATTTTGCTGCAAGTCCATTTTCGGCAAAAATTTAAAAAGGACTTTTTTACTGGCGCACTGAAAAATGGATTGGCATGCGTCCAAAACTCGTTCCTGCACTACCACAAGCCATTTTTCAGTGCACCTTAGTAAAAGGACCCCTCAGTGTATATTTAAGCTCTGGAACTCATTGCTGGAGGAAGTGGTAAAAGCAATTAATGTGGATGGGTTTAAATAGTGTTCAAAGTGTCCAAAGTGTTTGGGGGAATAGTCTATAAACCACTAATAAGGTAGACCTGGGAAAAGCGACTGCTCATCCTTGGGATTAAGTAGCTTGTAATCTTACCATTTTGGGGGTATCTTGTAACCTGGACTGGCCATTGTTGAAAACATGATGCAGGGCTTGATGGACTCTTGGACTGACCCAACTCCTATGTTCTTATGTTCATATGCTTAATCCGGTATTGCAAAACCTCTGTTCTTAAAACTTTAACATTTTGCCTTTCTTAGGACCAATAGTCTTACTTTCTGCAGCTGTGCAGTAAATAACTTTCAACAAAGTACTAACAATGAGCCTGATTTTATAACAGAGTGTTTATGTGAAAAGTTCAAAAAGGCATCCATTTTATAAAGGCAACATAACTGCTTATTTTCAAAAGAGAAGGCCGGCCATCTTCTGACACAAATCGGGAGATGGCCGGCCATCTCCTGAACCCGGCCAAATCGGTATAATCGAAAGCCGATTTCAACATTATTGTCCGGCTTCAACCAGGGGCGTATCTGTGTGGGGCCACAGGGGCCTGGGCCCCCGCAGATTTCGCCCTGGACCCCCCCTACCGCCGTTAACTCTCCCCCGCCTACCACCAACCCTTTCCCCGCCTACCGCCGTCACCTACCCCGAGGTCCGCTCCTGCCGGCTTTTTAAACTATTACTTCAGCTGGCGGGGGACCCCAACCCCTGCCAGCCCAGCCGAGGTCTTTAACTTCTTCATCCTCGTGCTGTTAAAGCTGCATGATGCATCCTTCCAGTTGGACGGAGTTTGACGTCGCAGCACGGTTGGTGGTAGGCGGGGGAGGGTTAATGGCGGTAGGGGGGGAGGGTTGACGACGACGGCGGCGGCGGGGAGGCGGCAGTAGGGGGGTTATAATGTGCCCCCTCACTCTAGCCCCTGCCCCCCATACCGCCGAACCTCAGGTATGCCCCTGGCTTCAACTGCATTCCGTCACAGGGCAGGCCAAAGTTGAAGGGGGTGTTTCGGCAGGGTACGGAAGGCGAGACAGAGGCGTGGTTATGAGATGGCCGGCTTCGGCCAATAATGGAAAAAAGAAGGCCGGCTCTGACAGCACTTCGCCGGCTTCACTTGATCCCATTTATTTTTAGGACCAAATCTCAAAAAAGTGCCCCAACTGACCAGAAGACCACCGGAGGTAATAGAGTATGACCTCCCCTTACTCCCCCAGTGGTCACTAACCCCCTCCCACCCAAAATAAAATTTTTTTAAACATTTTTGCCAGCCTCTATGCCAGCCTCAAATGTCATACCCAGCTCCATGACAGCAGTATGCAGGTCACTGGAGCAGTTTTTAGTGGGTGCAGTGCACTTCAGGCAGGCGGACCCAGGCCCATACTCCCCTACCTGTTGCACTTGTGGTGATAAATGTGAGCCTTCCAAAACCCACCACAAACCCACTGTACCCACATGTAGGTGCCCCCCCTTTACGGGCTATGGTAGTGATATACAGTTGTGGGTAGTGGGTTTGGGGGGGTTTGGAGGGCTCAGCACCCAAGGTAAGGGAGCTATGCACCTGGGAGCAATTTGTGAAGTCCACTGCAGTGCCCCCTAGGGTGTGGCACTCTTTCTTGAATCTACACCATTGTACATATGTACAAGGGAACTATGCCCCTGCTGCAACCAAATTACACTCCCAGAAGTGCCTACTGTGCATGCAGTATCCTTTCTTATACACAGGTATATCGCAACAAATTTTGATTTAAAAAATGTCACATTGGCTCAACTTCCTTCCTGCATGTAAAAAAAAATCCTTTACTCATGTAAATCCTTTATAATGTTATTTCCCCTCAAGTTTAAACAAGCACAAAACAAGCGTCAAAGTCCCACAATTTTTTTTTTAAGTTTCTCTACCAAAATTCCGTTTCTACTGGTCTGGTTTTTTTTTTAAATTTCCTATGCCACTTTGCTCAGATTTCTGGGATACAAATTCAAGACTCTTTTGCCACCATTGAGATAGGGTTAATCATTTGATCTTGCTCTCCTTCAGTTTGCCAAATTGTAATAGAGAAATATCATTGCTCCTTCTCAATCATCCCTAAGGAAGGTTTCATGCAACTCATATGTGAAAAAATGTGTGCCAAGTCATCCACCCACTTCAAAGGTCCAGGAGAAGCAGCATCTGTTAATCAGGAGATACTAAATAAATCTGTATCAACCTCTCTGAGTGAAATGAATTCATGTTACAAATAGCTCCCGAATAATTACACAGGCATGTCCAGAGATCAGTTCTTCTGTAGCTTTTTTTTGCCTTGCAGATTCTGTCTGATCCTTTGGGCTTCAGTTCGATCAGAACCTACCCCAGCTCCATGATTTGTCACTTCCAATTACCCAGAGGCCTGACTTCTCCCTTTTCAGCCCTCTTGTATCTAAGGGGGTCTTGTTCTAAATTGTTTACTAAGCGGTTAATGCACAAATTGGAGCTTGTTAACTGCTAATAGCTAACGTAGTGGCATGAGTGTTTGCATGTCCTAATTTGTGCATTAACTGTATATTGTTAGGGGGCAGGAACTACATAATACAGTGAGCGCACAGTAATTAATACCCGCTAACTTTCATTTGTGCCAGGGGCTTAGCCAGATGGCCAACTGTGGGTGGGCCTGAGCCTAAGGTGGGTGGGCATGGAATTCACCTCCCCCCCCCCCCCCCGTTTGCTCCTCTCTCCATCCCTCCCTGCCCACAAACCCCAAATATTAAATACTTGAGCTGGCGGGGATCCCCAAACCCTGCCAACTGAAGATTTCCTCCTCCTCAAGCAGCCAGCACTCTTCCAAATGGCAGCCGACAGCACTTGCCTCAAACTGATGTTGCTGCCGGCAGACCGTGCATGCTGTGCATGCTCAGTGCTTTTGCTTGTGTGAAAACTAAGCATGTGCAGAAGGGCCAGTCTCAGCCTACTACTACTACTACTATTTAGCATTTCTATAGCGCTACAAGGCGTACGCAGCGCTGCACAAACATAGAAGAAAGACAGTCCCTGCTCAAAGAGCTTACAATCTAATAGAAATAAATAAAGTAAGCAAATCATATCAATTAATGTGAACGGGAGGGAACAGAGGAGGGTAGGTGGAGGCGAGTGGTTACAAGTCAAAAGCAATGTTAAAGAGGTGGGCTTTCAGTCTAGATTTAAAGGTGGCCAAGGATGGGGCAAGACGTAGGGGCTCAGGAAGTTTATTCCAGGCGTAGGGTGCAGCGAGACAGAAGGCGCGAAGTCTGGAGTTGGCAGTAGTGGAGAAGGGAACAGATAAGAAGGATTTATCCATGGAGCGGAGTGCACGGGAAGGGGTGTAGGGAAGGACGAGTGTGGAGAGATACTGGGGAGCAGCAGAGTGAGTACATTTATAGGTTAGTAGAAGAAGTTTGAACAGGATGCGAAAACGGATAGGGAGCCAGTGAAGGGTCTTGAGGAGAGGGGTAGTATGAGTAAAGCGACCCTGGCGGAAGATGAGACGGGCAGCAGAGTTTTGAACCGACTGGAGAGGGGAGAGGTGACTAAGTGGGAGGCCAGCAAGAAGCAGATTGCAGTAGTCTAAACGAGAGGTGACAAGGGTGTGGATGAGGGTTTTGGTAGAGTGCTCGGAAAGAAAGGGGCCTCAGTTCAAGGCAAGTGCTGCTGGCCAACATTTGGAAGAGTGGGGACTGCCCAAGGACAGAAAATCTTCAGCTGGCAAGGTTTGGGGATCCTCACCAGCCACAGCAAGAGTGTCACAATTTTGGGTGGGCCTGAGTCCAAAATGGGTGGGCCCCAGCCCACCCAGGCCCACCTGTGACTGTGCCACTGATTTGTGCAGTTAGTGTGGCTTCACTTATCACCTCCTCAACAGGAGATGTTAAGTGCAGCTGCACTAATTGCATCCTGGTTCATCACGCACTAATGCGCGTGTCCATGCATTAATTCCAGAGATCATGCTGGGCACACCCGCAAAAATTAGCATGCAGTCTTGGCACCTAATGGCATCTGTCTACCTGGATTCTGTTATAGAAGACCATTGCAACCAGACATTGACACCCTGGATGTACACAAAACTGCTCTTACATAAGACATAGATCAGGTGTAACTGCGGTCAAATAAATGCAGCAGGGCTGCATCTAGCTAAGGAATCCTTTTACAAAGCGGTGGTAAGCCAACGTGGGCTTACCACTCACTAAAAGGGAAGCACCACTGGGATACCACAGCAGCCCGGCGGTTGTTCCCACCCTAGTGCGCGTCATATCCAGTGCTACAAACATATTTGTATTCTTGTAGCGCCGGTGTGTACCCAGCAGTAATCGGGCGGTGCCGTGTGCTGCCCGCTTACCACCAGGTTAGCACGGGAGCCCTTACCACCAACTCAATGGGTGGCAGTGAGTTCCCCCTCCAGGGCCGCTGAGAGGGGGGCGGGACAAAATTCCCTGGGCCTCCAAGGGGGGCCCGGCGCCGGGGTCAGGCCGCCGGCGCTGCAGTCCCTGGTCTCGCTTGCCTGCCTCCTCGGCTCCAGGCCCCATTTATTCAAAGCGGCAGTCGCAGATCGCGTCTCTTCTGGCCTTCCCTCCCTGTGTCCCGCCCTCGTGGAAACCGGAAGTTACATCAGACGAGGTCGGGACACAGGGAGGGAAGGCCAGAAGAGACGCGATCTGCGAGTGCCACTTTGAAGGGGACCCGGAGCCGTGGAGACAGGCAGGTGAGACCGCAAACTGCAGCAGTGGAGGGAGCGACGGGGGGTGAGCAACGAGGAGCGGCAGCGGCGGGGGGCGGAAGCGGGATGACCTTGCCCCGGGCCTGGCCTAGTCTATCGGCGGCCCTGTCCCCCTCAAAATGGCCACACAGCACGTGTTTCACTTGCTGCACGGCCATTTCCTGAAAAAAACCCAAAGACCTACCTTTTACCCGCTGCAGTGAAAGGGGGCCTCGGCGCACGTCAAAACCACATGCCACCAGCGCAGGTCCCCTTTTGCCGCAGTGTCGTAAAAGGGGATCTAACAGTTTTCTCTAATGTAACCCCTCCCCCACTCCTGGGTTCAAAAAGGATATCGCCTGAGCCGAGTGTTTCACCCAGCGCAGAAGAAGGGCACAAAAAAAACTTATAAATCACAATTGGTTAATAAAAATTTACTTTATTCTAATATGGATTTAAATGAACACAATATATTTCACACCCCTTAATAACCTTAACATTTCATTTCTTTATTTCCTATAGGTTTCTCTATTCTCTATAAAGCTCCACTTCCGTGTTACTTCCCATCAGATAAGTATCAGTTCAACTTCTTAATAAAAGTTAAATATGCATGCAAAATTATATTTTAATATGAGTCCCTTATATAGAGTTGATTCTTTGTTTCTTTTCTTCTTTTTCAGGTTCTGCGCCGGAGACTTCAAGGTAAGTACACTATTTTCCTTTATTCCAAAAAAGTTTCAAAAGGATACTTTGATACACATCTCCTCTGCTGATTTTGTATCTTCTTATTATTCCAATCGTTGGGTACCATGGACTGTAGAGTTGAACCCTGGCCAGGGTACAGGAATCAGGGACTGAAGACACCTACTACTCTAAGCTATAAAAAAAACAATAACCCTAAAACCTAACTAATTCACACAATTTTCAGGTGCTTAATGCTCACACTTTCTATCTAGCTTCCCAAAAAGAACATATAATTAATAATCCCTATTCTATTTCCCTTCCCCAAAGTTTAATTAATTCAAAGAGTGTGCTAAATAATAATTTTTAAATAAGTACGGGCCAAATTCTCAATTTCAGAAATCCCCTTTCTCTTTAAAATCATTTAGGGTCTTTCAGGATAGCTTTTCACTTTTCAGCTCTTTTTACAACCATCCAGGTTTAAAAGTCTAAAGTGTTCCTCAGCTATCACTGGCAATACCTTTTTAACATAACACCCCTTGATAAGATATCAAGATTTATAAGATCCGTTTATTTCCAGTACTAGTGCACTGCCATTCATTCCTCTCTAAAGCCATTAAATACGCGGCAGGCTTTCAATTTACATTACCTACTGATCACCTTTCAAAACACACTCATCAGATCCCTTTTTAAGTACTTTTTTCTCTATTTTTACACAAAATTTCCCCTCAGCTGAGCACAGCTCTTAAATACAGCTCTGCCCTGCTCAGCACTTACCTCCCAACTGACAAACCGTCAAACTTGGAACCCTTACCCTGGCTCACGCTGCTAGCACGAGCTCTGCATTCCAAACCCCTCAGTACATAAACACAGCATTTCCAAATTAAAATGAACACCTTCTACACATATACAAACAACCAGCACTTTAAACAATATAATTTATGTACCTGCATGTCCTTTGAAGTCTAAAAACGTCCCTTTTTCATTCTCCACGCGCCTCCCGCTGTTCTGTCACGAGCTAGCACCCAGCTCGTGCTGCTGTCTTCTGTTCCAGTCCTCACGTGCCTCCTCTCTAGCGCGAGCCTCTCTGCCATCTCTCCCCGGCTTAAATAAAAATAAAAACGCCGGAGAAGTGCACCGGAGCACTTCCCCCTTCCTTCTTAGTCCCACGCTGGCCTCTCTCGCGATCCGGAACCAGCTCTGCCCCTTAATTTCAGCCGGTTCCTTTAAATGAAAGGGATTCCCTGGCCCTGCATCGGCAACGTGTGTCTGACGTCAGACGTCAACGTCAGACACCGACGCAGGACCAATCAGCACTCGGACTCCTCTTTCCTCTTCTTCCCTGCCGGGCCCGAAAACCCCCAGCGACGCCAGGCCTCCCAAAAAGAAATCGCCGCTCTACACGCCGCCACCGCTTCTGCCTCAACCCCAGAACCCGGAAATGAACCAGACGCCGCCGCCCACCAAAACCGCCGATCAGCTGAACAGCTGATCGTCGCTCCCTCAACTCGTCTCTCCTCTCTCCCGCAACGGCCCTGACACCAGCGCACCCCAACAAAACACGTGGCTGCCGGATCTCCCTCCACAAGCAGCCCCAGGTACGTTTATTTTAACCCCTTATGGGTTACATTCGGCCTAGCCAAGTTAAAAAAAAATGTATGAAATAACATTTTTTTTTTTTTTTTTTTTTTTTTTAAATCATTCCATCCACTTCACACCCCCCCACACTTCAATATATTCAACAATTTTCCTTGTAAATCATTCTATTACATTACTTCCATTTCTGTACTACCATTATTTCATAATAAAATGTTCCCTTAGAAATACAGGAATTTTCCCTTTTGTTGCTCTCTCCGAAACTCGTACCTCAGGTTCATGCCCAACAACAACACTTTCCCTTTCTACATCTTGCTCATTTCTCTGAGGATTATCCCTCCTGGTAATAATGAGCCAGGATGTATTAGGTTCACTAGACACTTGTTCATTCTCTGGGAGCTTTTTAGATTCTCTTTCACTCATGATATTTTCCTCTATTGAATCTACGTCAGACATGTCCCAATTGATCTGCTTCAATTGGTTTCTATGCAATATCTTCTTTATACCCGTTTTGGTACAGATTTTATATACATTATTTCCAGACCCCAACCTTTCTAGCACTTGGTAGGGTTCTTCCTCCCATATATTCTGCAACTTATGCCGACCCCCAAAATTTTGTCTCCTTACTAGCACCCACACACCAGGCTCCAGAGTTGAACCACATGCAAGCCGATCATAAGCTCTTTTTGTCTTAAGCCCACTTTGATCTGAGCATCTTCTCGCTAACTCACGGGCCTCCTGTAAGGTCTCTTCATGTGTTCTCAACCACTCTTCAGTGGACAACTCCATCTTTTCCGCATCAAACATCCATTCCTTATATGGCATTAAGGTTTCTTGTCCCAGAAATAAATAGGCGGGAGTATACCCGGTGTTACCATGTATGGTGCTATTGTATATCTGGCAAACTTCTTGCAAATACTCAGACCACCTTCTTTTCTTCTCAACTTCCAAAGTTTTTAGTAAATGGTGTAAGGTCCGATTAAAACGCTCACATCTGCTATTGCCTTGGGGGTGATAAGGTGTTGTGCGAGATTTTTGTATTCCATATCTCTGGCAAAGTTCCTTAACAATTGCTGCTTCAAATGTTTTTCCTTGATCTGAATGAATTCTTTCAGGGCAACCATAGACCATGATCCATCTCTCTAAGAGTACTTTTACAGTAGTTTTTGCAGTCTGGTTTCGTGTTGCCACTGCAATAGTGAACCGGGTAAACATGTCCGTGATAATCAACACGTTTTCAAACCCTCTTGTATCTTTTTCTAAAACGGTGTAGTCCAACGCAACCACTTCCTGAGGTTTTGTAACTACAAATGGTTGCATAGGCGCTTTCTCTTTAGGCACCATTTCTCTTGCCCATCCACAATTCTTGCAACATTGTATCCAATCACTGACATCTTTGGTCAAATGTACCCAAAAATATTGCTTTCTTATTTGTTTACATGTGATCTCCGTTGCAAAATGCCCCCCCTTATTATGGTATCTCTCCAGAATCTTCTTTTTCTCAATATCTGGCATTACCATCTGTATAATCTCTTTCCCATCTCTATAATCTTCAATGACTCTACACAATATTCCATCTTTGAGCATCAGCCTCCTTCTGTGTTTCCATAGTTCTTTTGATTCTACGGACCACTCTTCATAATCATTAGGCCTTTCTTGTTTTATCTCCAGTGCTTCAATAACAGGCCTTAAACTTGGATCATGTCGCTGCAAATCAAACAATTCTTCTGCCACTACTGCCTCTTCACTACTTTTTGACGCACCAGCATTCTGGACACTTATGTGACCCCTTCGTTTATCTATTTTACTTTTTACGCAGGCAACAACCTCTGTGTTAGACAGGATAAAGAAATCTTTCTCTTCATCGCTGCTGAATTCACCTTCACTGCTCTCACTGCTTGCCTCCTTCTCTTCTTCTTTCTCCTTTGCTTCTTTTTCTTCAGTTTTTACCCCACTTTCCCCTTCCTTATCAGCACTAGGCGCCCTTTCTTCTATCTCCTTTTCACCATCCTTCCCATTACTCTTTGGGGTCTCCACCTCACCATACTCAGTGCTGAGGTGTCCTTCTTCCTTGTTCTTACTACTGGGGTTCTCTGCCCCATCCTTCTCATTGCCAGCAGTCACCATCATATTTCTTGGCAGATTCACTGTAGCTGTTGCAGTTACAAGCATTGTACACGCCGTCATACCTCTAACACTATGACATTTACCGCTCAAAATTTTCTCAGACAAGGGCGGTATGATATATTTCTCCTTGCCTATCATTTTGATGAACCCTAACCTTTTTGAAGGGTCATGTTCTTCAAACTTCCTTTTCTGCACAATATCATGCCAAATTCGGGTAACCCCAACATGTTTGGATTCTGGTGATAGTTGAGATAGATCCTTAAACAACCCTTCCAGGGACTGTAACACATTCATGCCTAATATGCCTGGGATGCAATTCTTCTCAGTTTTACCAGTATTTAAATTATCCCGCACAATAAAAATGCAACAAGATGGCACTTTTTGTCCCAGGCATTCCACAGTGGTCTCGATACATCCTAATACCGGCAAGTCTGTACCATTTGCTGCAGTTAACGTGATCCAACTTGCGTCTTGTAATTGATTTATACTATCACAATACTTATAAAAATGACTTGCCACGATGGTGGTGACATCTGATCCGGTGTCCACAATGCACTGCGTTTTAACTCCTCCAAAGGACACTGTTAATACCGGACTACTCCCGATTGCTCTGTCCTTAAAACTTTCCCGATTGGTGTCCAAATTCTCTTCCTGCACCCTCTGCACTCTTACTGTGGGTGTCTGTGTTTCCCCTTCATGTGCGGATTTCACTAGTGCTTTCCCTTTTCTTTCAAAATTAGCACCGGCACTTGTGGATGGCCGATTGTTCTCCTCTGAATTTCCAGCTTGTGACCCAGATGTCACCCTCCTCTCACTTTGGCAAAATCTGGCTATGTGTCCGGGTTCCTGACATCTGTAACAAACTAAAAGCCCTCGGTCATCCCGTAGAGGTGTTCTCCGATTAGTACCTCCATATGGTGTCGTCCTTTCTCTTCTTGTATCATTAGGACGACTTATGGTTTCTCTTCTCTGCCATTCTAATATTTCATCCTGCTTCCTCCCCATCTGCCCCAGCAGTTTTGAAATCTCAGATAGTGTGGTCACCAGCCCTTCCGTTTCTGTGGAGTCGGGACGCTCTGAAACTTCGCTCTGTCCCCTTTGAAGAATCCTTACTCGAGAAACCCCTGGCTCAGGTATCCGCTCTTCCTCAGACCAACGGATGGCAGCTTGCATCAGATCTGTAAACCGTATTTCCGGATTGTCTTCCCACCTTCTGGTCATCTCTCTTCTCAGTGACACATCTTTAAGGCCTAACAGAAATTGCTCCTTCAGGACATTCTCTGGCTGACTCACTCGAGAACTATCCCGAGCTCTGATCATCTCTAGCTTCTCTTGAAGTTGGTATGCGAATGCCCGGATAGTTTCCCTATCACCTTGTCGCCTATCATAAAACTCCTTTACTCGTATACCCAGAGGGACTTTGTCTCCATATACTTGAGTAAGTAATTCATAGATGTCCTCAACTGTTGGTTCTCTTTCTCTGGCCATATACTTCACTGTGTCTTTAGCCTGACCCTTGATGTGATCTTTTAAAATCTCCAGTTGGTCCTCCGATGGCACTCTCAGGATCTTTAAGGCTGATTTGGCCGTCACAATCCATTCTTCTACCGGGATGTCACCTGCACGGGTGGGAAACCCGTAAAAATCTGGAATATTCTTCTCCTTTTGAAGTACCACTGTAGTGGTCTGCTGTTGGCTTGGTTCACCTCGTCCCCGTCCTTCCATTGAGTTCCTCAATTCGTCAATCTGACGCTGTAGTTCCTCCATGTTCTTCTCTGGAGCTGATATGTGGGCCCAATAAACAAACAAAATTTCCCTCCCCACACAACAGTTGCCCCAACCGTTCAAATTTTACTTTTCACCAGAGATGAACAATTGCCTTTACATGAATTGCTTAAAAACAGTAAATACCTTTTTACCATACATACACATATATTTCTGCCCCTCTGTTTCACTTTGTTGATAAAGTGAAGGCACTATCCTGTCCGTGACGCCATTTTTGTAACCCCTCCCCCACTCCTGGGTTCAAAAAGGATATCGCCTGAGCCGAGTGTTTCACCCAGCGCAGAAGAAGGGCACAAAAAAAACTTATAAATCACAATTGGTTAATAAAAATTTACTTTATTCTAATATGGATTTAAATGAACACAATATATTTCACACCCCTTAATAACCTTAACATTTCATTTCTTTATTTCCTATAGGTTTCTCTATTCTCTATAAAGCTCCACTTCCGTGTTACTTCCCATCAGATAAGTATCAGTTCAACTTCTTAATAAAAGTTAAATATGCATGCAAAATTATATTTTAATATGAGTCCCTTATATAGAGTTGATTCTTTGTTTCTTTTCTTCTTTTTCAGGTTCTGCGCCGGAGACTTCAAGGTAAGTACACTATTTTCCTTTATTCCAAAAAGTTTCAAAAGGATACTTTGATACACATCTCCTCTGCTGATTTTGTATCTTCTTATTATTCCAATCGTTGGGTACCATGGACTGTAGAGTTGAACCCTGGCCAGGGTACAGGAATCAGGGACTGAAGACACCTACTACTCTAAGCTATAAAAAAAACAATAACCCTAAAACCTAACTAATTCACACAATTTTCAGGTGCTTAATGCTCACACTTTCTATCTAGCTTCCCAAAAAGAACATATAATTAATAATCCCTATTCTATTTCCCTTCCCCAAAGTTTAATTAATTCAAAGAGTGTGCTAAATAATAATTTTTAAATAAGTACGGGCCAAATTCTCAATTTCAGAAATCCCCTTTCTCTTTAAAATCATTTAGGGTCTTTCAGGATAGCTTTTCACTTTTCAGCTCTTTTTACAACCATCCAGGTTTAAAAGTCTAAAGTGTTCCTCAGCTATCACTGGCAATACCTTTTTAACATAACACCCCTTGATAAGATATCAAGATTTATAAGATCCGTTTATTTCCAGTACTAGTGCACTGCCATTCATTCCTCTCTAAAGCCATTAAATACGCGGCAGGCTTTCAATTTACATTACCTACTGATCACCTTTCAAAACACACTCATCAGATCCCTTTTTAAGTACTTTTTTCTCTATTTTTACACAAAATTTCCCCTCAGCTGAGCACAGCTCTTAAATACAGCTCTGCCCTGCTCAGCACTTACCTCCCAACTGACAAACCGTCAAACTTGGAACCCTTACCCTGGCTCACGCTGCTAGCACGAGCTCTGCATTCCAAACCCCTCAGTACATAAACACAGCATTTCCAAATTAAAATGAACACCTTCTACACATATACAAACAACCAGCACTTTAAAACAATATAATTTATGTACCTGCATGTCCTTTGAAGTCTAAAAACGTCCCTTTTTCATTCTCCACGCGCCTCCCGCTGTTCTGTCACGAGCTAGCACCCAGCTCGTGCTGCTGTCTTCTGTTCCAGTCCTCACGTGCCTCCTCTCTAGCGCGAGCCTCTCTGCCATCTCTCCCCGGCTTAAATAAAAATAAAAACGCCGGAGAAGTGCACCGGAGCACTTCCCCCTTCCTTCTTAGTCCCACGCTGGCCTCTCTCGCGATCCGGAACCAGCTCTGCCCCTTAATTTCAGCCGGTTCCTTTAAATGAAAGGGATTCCCTGGCCCTGCATCGGCAACGTGTGTCTGACGTCAGACGTCAACGTCAGACACCGACGCAGGACCAATCAGCACTCGGACTCCTCTTTCCTCTTCTTCCCTGCCGGGCCCGAAAACCCCCAGCGACGCCAGGCCTCCCAAAAAGAAATCGCCGCTCTACACGCCGCCACCGCTTCTGCCTCAACCCCAGAACCCGGAAATGAACCAGACGCCGCCGCCCACCAAAACCGCCGATCAGCTGAACAGCTGATCGTCGCTCCCTCAACTCGTCTCTCCTCTCTCCCGCAACGGCCCTGACACCAGCGCACCCCAACAAAACACGTGGCTGCCGGATCTCCCTCCACAAGCAGCCCCAGGTACGTTTATTTTAACCCCTTATGGGTTACACTAAGACATGAATCTAAGTGGCAGCCCTGTCCATGCCCCTCCCATATTCCATGCATCTGAATGCCCCCTTCCATTTACGTGCTATGCCACTTAAGCATGCCTTAACAGGTAATAGCTTTGCCAACACATGCATCTTGACCTGTCTATATATCTGAACTTGGCCCCTGGCTACATTTTAAGAAGTCTCATTGTATTGTAGGAATAGTATTAGCATCATATCTATTTTATTCAAATGTTTAGTGTGTGCTTATCAACTGATCCATTGCTTGTATGCTGATATCATATTATATCTATGTTATTTGAATTTCCTTCCATGATGTCTACTACGGTATTGTCTATATTGTACTGACATTTACCATATTTCTGTTAATGATTGCTCCACAGTGCTGTTAAATGTGTATATTTCTGATACTGTTTCATATTAGTCCCGTTACTAGGTTTCAATTATCTGTTTACCTCCTTGATTGCATTTGTATTTGTTTATATTTGGTCATTCTACTATTGTTATGCTGTTAACAAAATTGTAAGTTTTATGTTAAACTGTACCTGCTGTATATCGCCTTGGGTGAATCTCTTCACAAAGGTAGTTAATAAATCCCAATAAATAAATAAATTGGTGTATTCTTACTCATGCAGTGCTCAAGTTGCATGTAATTGCAGGTACCCAGTTATAGAAATGCTCTTTTATTGCTAGAATGCAAGCTTCACTATTTTGGCCTTTATTCTCTACGAGGAGGTTGGGGAGAACATTAGCTGTGCATCTATCTGCTTCATCCTCTCTCCTAGAATCATAAAAGTCACTTTTAATACATTTAGGAGGATATGTAGCGGTATTATTCAAACCAAGATGGAGGGGCAGCATCTCAGAATATATAGGCTTGATGAAATTTAGGCAATAAGGTCTTACATCTTGGTATTAAAACTTCCAGATAATTTATGAATAGAAATCCATAATTATGGAGGCGTAGTCTTTATTGAATTGGCACTAAGCACACCCCTCTGTCGCACGTATATTGAGTTGCCAGTTTATCAAATTGCATCCTAAGGGGCCCTTTACAGAGCCGCGGTAAGTCCAATGCGGACTTAGTGCATGCTAATCTGGACCTACTGCAAGCCCAACGTGGGCACTAGCAGTAGTTTCAGCCTTGGTGCTCGCCTTTTGCTGTATTAGGGAAAATAGCTAGCTCTTTTCTAGCACAGCGCTAACCCAGTATTAATCGGGCAGCACCACACACTACCCAGTTATTGCCGGGTTAGTGTGGGAACCCCAGGGGCATAGCCAGACAGCCAATTTTGGGTGGGCCTGAGTCCAAGGTGGGTGAGCACAGAATTCACCCCCCCCCCCCAATACCTGGTCCCCCTCTGCTCTGCTTTGCTCCGCTCTCTGCTCTTCGTCTCTTCCTCCATCTACAAGCCCAAAATATTAAATAACTGAGCAAGAAGGTATCTACAAACCCTGCCAGCTAAAGATTTCCTCCTGCAGTCAGCACTCTTCCAAACAGCAGCCAGGAGCTTTTTTCTCGAGCTGGCTGATGCCAAGGTTAGCAGTCTGTGCATGTGTGAAAACTAAGCATGTGCAGAGGGGCTGCTGTTGGTGTCAGCTCGAGGCAAGTGTTGCCAGCTGCCATTTGGAAGAGAACCGACTGCCTTAGGAGGAGAGGGTCTTCAGCTGGCGGGGTTTGAGGATCTCTGCCAGCCATAGCAAGAGTGCCACAATTCTGGGTGGGCCTGAGTCCAAATACCCAGGCCCACTCATGGCTACGCCACTGCCTTAATGCTATCTCAATGGGTGGCGTTAAGTGCTTCCCCCCCCCCCCCCTCCATATAGCCATGCAGTAGGTGAAATCTTACAGATGTCCATGCCATTTTTTTGGCCTTTTTACTCATTATGACCACAGTGTACAGCAAACATGCCCCTCTCCCCGCAACTAGCGTAGGGCCGTTTTTACCGCAGCTTGGTAAAAGGACCTCTAAGTTTTTACTGGAGGCAATAGAGTGTTAATTGATTTGCCCAAGATCACAAGGAGCATCATTGGAACTTGAACCTGGTTCTCATCCCTCTGCTCCAACTATTAAGATGTCCCTCTACTCCAGAGAACTTACCACTAGCAACCCAGAAACGATGGGTTCCATATTCCTATTTCAGTTTACTGAGGCATCAAAGACTATGGGGTCCTTTTACTACGCTGCAGCTAGTATGCCCTTACACAGGTCTCTTGCACACTGACCCCCAAATTCTGTATATGATGCCCAGAGTTGCACACGTTAAATTGGGCACGTGCCCAATTTATGTATACAACTTAATTGAATAACGAGTCAATCAGTGCTGATAATCGAGTGGTAACAACCAATTATCAGCACTAACTTAGGCGCATATATGATATGCGCCTATGATGTTATGCGCACATCCAATGTGTGTCTAACTTCAATTGCGTGTAACTGTATGAGGGCATGCTTAGGGGTATTCCAGGGGCGTTCCCAGGATTTGCGCACATAAATTGTGCCTAGATGTAGGTGCCTGCATTTAGGCCTGCTCATAGGAGGCCTAATTCTAGATGCCTACATTCAGGCATGGTTTTGCGCTAAGTGTGATTCTATAAAGGACACATACCCCTTATAGAATCGTGCTAAGCATGGGGGGTTTTTAACACTGATTTTGTAGGTGCCATTAATAGAATTTGGCCTTAAGGCCATTTTACCACAGTCATAAAAATATTAGTAGCAAATACACTTGTTAGTCTTCGGAGGAAAAGGCCTCGAGGAACCCCTTGACATATAGACAGGTCAATAAGGAGTTGGACTTCCTCACCATCGGCCAGAAAAACCTCCAGTAGTTCTTTTTGACTAACTTTTTTGTTGCCATTAGTGAGGGGCCAGTTTTTAAAATTACTGTATGTGCACTTACCTCCACTCAATTTGTAGGCAGTAACCCCTGACACACACACCCTCAATAAATAAATAAGTAGAACAGATGTGCCTGAGCGCATCCCATGGTAACTCCATTTTTAGCTGCATTATGCTTGGCACCTAATGCAGCTTAATAAAAAGGACCCCTATGTTATTTAAAATTTGTCATCATAGTTTATTATGATTCTAAATGCTATGATCCATAAGTAGTGTGTTTTTTTCTAGCAAAAAAGGTGTCGGAACTCAAATGCCAGGCCACCCTTCAGGGGTGGGGTTGAGGGACCCACCCCACAATAGCCAGGCCCTCTGCAACTAGTCACAGAATCTATGACAAGGCAGAATTGGTGTGTAAAACCTGAGCTCTATCATTAAAACTTGGGGACCAGGGTCAGACAATGGAAAAGGTGCCGGTACTCAGTACCCCCACAAAAAAAGCCCATAGGTGAAAGAAAAAAATTATCTAGCAAACACTGCAAACTGAGGGGTCCTTTACAGCTCAGTTACTGCCTCGAGGTAGAAAATAAAAAATATTTTCAGCCACACCTATCGGATGCAAGTAAAAAATGGAATTACTGGACAATATACAACCTCCCTCCTTTCAACCCTAATGGAGCTTGGAATACATCTACCTTATTCGAACATAATATAACCTTGTATCTGTTCTCTACCGAATTTGGCAAACGCCTTACGGTACTATGTAAGCCACATTGAGCCTGCAAATAGGTGGGAAAATGTGGGGTACAAATGCAATAAATAAATAAGCCGTAAAAAGTGGCCTGTGGTAATGTGGGCGCGTGTTTTCGGAGCATGCTGAGCCATTTTTTACCGTGGCTGGGGAAAAAAAGAGGTTTTTTTTAACGGGGCACTAAATGGCCATGTGCTAAAATTATAAGTAGCACTCGGCTATTTACTGCCTGAGTCCTTACCACCACCCATTGACCTAGTGGTAAGGGCTCACGTGATACATGCATGTTACTCAAGCAGCGTGCGCTAATTTGGGCTTGCTGACGATTACTGCCATGAACATCCCCACAGTAGAAAATAGAAAAATATTTTCTACCACGGGAAGCAGCGCACGCCAACTTCAAAATTACCGCCGGGTGGGCATGCTACCTGGGCGGTGGTGTCTATTTAGTCATGCAAGGATACTTATGATAACCAGTCATATAAAAATGTTCACAAACAAAAACCCTGATTTCACAAAGTACTCCTCGCTGTTTGTTTGTTTTTTCAATCTACTACAGCATATATAAGAGTGAATAGTGAAATGATGTTTTGATTCAGCCACTGCTCAGCTGTATATCAAGCATGTTAAAGAAACAGGAATGGACTTTGGTGTGTTTGGTTTGGATCAGTGAATTGAGCTCTTCCTGAGCCCTAGAATATAAATGATCAAACCTATCTGTCTGATCAGTTCCCCTGCTGGTGCTGTCCTCCCCTTTCCTATTGCTAATGCAGTCATATGTATGCAGTGCACAGCACTTTCTGCAACTGCCACTTGACAAAATGTGCCAGATCGTCACCGTCTCCAGACGAGACAGATTTATTATAATTCAATATGTTCCTCGTGAGCACTCCTTTCTGTCTCACGTTACTGTCTGCACAGCATCCAGAATAATAAGTACAAGCACTTATGACATTGCAGTACTGAACTCTTGCAGCTGAAAAATTCCCTCTCTTGGCCTTGCACCGCCAACTTAACCACAAGCAGCGTTCTGTCGCCACTGCAGAAAATGAACAGGCACGCCCCTTCGACCTCCCTCCCCGTGGAATAACAGAGACAAGCTGTCCCTCCATACGTTGAATCGGAGTGTGCATTACAGTGTCTAGAATAGGTTTCGCTTTGTAGGGGGAAAAAAAGACACACATAAAAGTCCTTTATACATAGAGCTTTTATTTGTAGGTGTTAAGAAATTGTAAATGTGGGTGTTTATTTTCTAACTAATTAGGAATTCTTTGAGGCTACAAAATTTCAGTACTTATTGGGCCATTGATCAAAGTTTTGTCTGGGCATATGCAGAAGATCTGCGCTTACCGCAAAACCTTTATGCACACGTGCCAGGCACATTCGTCCCCCTAATTTTGGTTTACTACTGTGAATTAAGAGGCCCTTTTACTAAGGCACGAAGGTGCCTACACGCGTCCAACACATGTTAAAATTGGAACTACCGCCCGGCTACCGTGTGCCCCTGGTGGTAATTCCATTTTTTTATGTGCACCCAAAACGCGCAATAGAAAATATTTCCTATTTTCAACCGTGTGACGCTTACCCGGCAGTAATTGGCAGTTTACATGCACTGGCCGCTTCCCACCCGGTTAGTGTGTGAGATCTTACCGCTAAGTCAGTGGGTCAGCCTGAAAATGGACACGCGCTGGTTTCAAATTTGCCGCACGTCCATTTTCTGGCACAAAAAAATGCCTTTTTTTCCAGGAACACTGAGCAAATGGACCTGAACACATCCAAAACAAGCGCCTACACCAGCACAGGTCACTTTTAGGCGCACCTTAGTAAAAGGGCCCTAAGTTCACATATCATTTACATACTCATTTCTTCGAGCATCCCTGAGCTATTTTTTGGTGATGGAGTTGTATTCTGGCCTTCTACATTGTGAGCTTTAGTGCTCAGCATTGAGAATTGGCCCCCAATGACTCCAGCAGAATCAAAAATTATTACTACTACTTTTCATTTCTAGTAATACTAATAATAGTAATAGTAGCAGTAATAGTTGGTTCCACAGGAATCATATAAGCACTGAAATTTTGTAGCCGTGAAGAATCTTGAGGGGTCCTTCTACAAAGGCATGCTGAAAAATGGTTTGCGGTAGTGTAGGCGCATGGGTTTTGGGTGCACGCCGATCCATTTTTTAGAAAGCCTGTAAAAAAAGGCCTCTTTTTTGTCAAAAATGGATGTGCGGCAAAATCAAAATTGCTGTGCGTCCATTTTGGGCCTGAGACCTTACCGCCAGCCATTGACCTAGCAGTAAAGAATCTGGGCGGTAATCACCTACGTGTGTCAAATGCCACTTGCCGCACGTCCGTTACGTGCACCTGAAAATAAAAAATATTTTTCAGATGCGTGTAGCGGACGCATGACAAAATTGAAATTACCGCAATGGCCATGCAGTAAATCTAATTTGGCATGAGTTTGGCGCACGTAGGTGCCGCGGCTTAGTAAAAGGGCCCTTTAATTAGCTAGAAAATAAACACCTAAATGTACAATTTCTAAACATATATTTATGCCACTTTAGTGTCATCAGCATAGAAAAGGCTCAAGATCTGAGTAGAATAATTAAAACAAACTAGGGAAGGGGTAAGAGATTACTTGAGGAAGTGGTATTCTTCTGGTGATTATCCAATCATCATCTATTGATTTATTTAGTTGTATTGGTTGCATGTTATTGGTGATTATCAGCTAAAATCTAAAATCGGAAACCCTATTTAAACAACAAGAAGCACTTCAGCTAAAAGCTGATGTATAAGTTGCCCTTTTACTCTCAAAGTCAAATACTGCATACAGAAATTCAATGGCATTGAACTGAAGCAAGATAAAACTTTACAGATCAAATAACAGCATGCCAAAAAAAGAGCTGTGGATTTGCAGGGATAGAATTTTAAGAGGCTTTTTATACAATATGTTTTCTCATGTGTCTTCCAAACTAATTAAAAGAGAGAATAGAGTGCTCATTTTTTTTATTATATTGATCTTTTGTGAGACGGTTGCACTTTGGCTATCACATAGGTAGGTTCAGACAAGGAGTGCCCATTGCATCTTTTGGTACTGGGAGAAGGGTTGTCACCATTGTGCTCTGCCTACATCGAAGAAAGACACATTGATATTTTCAAGGCCTAATTAACGAACGGACAATAGTATCAGTAAGTGTCAAGACAGTTGTTCACTAATGCCAAGTATTTGTGACCTGGATTGGCCACTGTTAGAAACAGGATGCTGGGCTTGATGGACCTTCAGTCTGTCCCAGTACACAATACTTATGTACTTATGTAGATTCTATAAATGGTGCCTAAAAAATTGTCACTGAAAAAATAGTGCTTAGCACTATTCTATAAACCACACTTACAATTAGGCACAGTTTATAGAATAGCACTTAGCTCTGGGAACTGCAATGACATTTAGCACACCCATTTATGCCAATAAAAACCTGATATAAATTCCCGCATGTAAATCCACTAATTCTATAACAACCTGCTTAAATTTTAGGAATGCCCCTCCCATGGCCATGCCCCCTTTTTGGATCCACGCACTAGAATTTCTATGCATCTCATTATAGAATACACCTAAAAAGTTGCACGCATAAATTCTAATTATTGTCATGTGTCAATAATTGCTTGTTATTGTCCAATTATCAGCACTGATTGGCTTATTAATAATTAAGTTGTGCATGCAAATTGGATGTGTGTCCAAATTTGGCATGCAACTCAAAACGCCATATATAGAATCCAGGAGTTATTCTCTTAATTTATAAAGCACAGAATGTTATGCTTAGTGTGCAAATTTGCATCCTCAGTTATAGAATAATGTTGGTTGTGTGCCTAACTTGCACCCCTGTTTACTAAAGCTTAGCTCGAGTTATCTGCAGCAGGGCCCATTTTATTCCTATGGGCCCTACTGCAGATAACTCGCATTAAGCTTTAGTAAACAACTTCCTTAAAGTAATAATTAGCTTCTACTTGGCATTAACTACCAAATTAGTGTTAATTGTTGCTAATTGGCACTAGTTAGCATTGCACATGTAACTGCTCTTAGTCGGGATTCTGCAAATTGCATGTGCAAAATTCATAATGCACAACTGCAAGGAGGGGCATACCCAGCATGTGCATGCATGTAATTTCTTATTTATTTATTCCATTATTTAGCCCATCCTCCCAATAGTGCTCAGAATGGGTTACAGAACTACATTCATAATAAAAGAATACAACATATAACAACATTAAATTAACAATGTTCCAGCCTGATAATTTCCATTTCAACTCATCAAATTGCTACATTTTAACAACCTTAGGAATTCCCAAAGTATCATTAATAGATCTCACAGAGGAAGGAACCTTGTTCCACAACCAGGTCATAAAATAAGAGTAAGTCCGAGAGCGAGAACACCAGTGTTTTGAAAATGCAACATGTTTTAATAGGAAGCCAATGCAAAGAAGAAGGAATAGGTGAGATTTGATCTCGTAATCCTAAATTCTGTTTAAACTCTTATCAGGTAACCAGGGCCATGCCTAGGGTCTCTGGCGCCCCCCTGCAGACCATCACGTGCGCCCCCCCTGACTTTTAAATTTACCTCCCTCCGACGTCTGCGCAGCGTCAGTGAAAGCGCTGCCTGTCTGACATCTCTCCACCAGCCCAGCCTTCCCTTCGCTCGTTGGTTCCCTCTGTGTCCCGCCTTCTTCTGACGTCATTTCCTTGAGGGTGGGACACAGAGGGAACGAACGAGCGAAGGGAAGGCTGGGCTGCTGGAGAGACATCAGACAGGCAGCGCTTTCACTGACACTGTGCAGACGTCGGAGGAGGCGGAGCGAGGTAAATTTAAAGTGCTGGCGAATCGGGGATGGAGGGGAGCGGAGGAGTAAGGTTTTTTTTTAAATACAAAGCGACGGCGTGGCGCCCTTGAAGGCAGGCGCCCCCCTGCAGCACTTACCGCGCTTATCATGTTGGCACGGCCCTGCAGGTAACCCCACAAACAATGCATTGGAATAATCAATGCATGAAATTACATAAGCATAAAGCAAGTGAGCAAAATCAGACTCTGTAAAATAAGTGTGAATCCTGCATAATGGATGTCAATGGTAAAATGAAGAGACCAACTGAGAAATATGTTTAGCAAACGTTAATCCAGCATTTAGCAAAACTCCCAGCCTATGTACTTGGTCTTTTGCCACTATATTTAGACCCTTCCCATGATAAAGGTGAGTAAGAAAACTGATAATTATCTCTACGAATCCATAAGAATTCAGTTTTAGATGCATTCAACATCATCCATTTGCATGCCTAACTATACATTTACAAGTGAGCATCATTTACACCAGCCATTTCGCTTGCACCTAAAGTTAAGTGTGTAAATGCAGACTAATGCTAGTATTATATAACAACCAAATAATTAAATCCAAATCAAAACGAACCCTCACACCCGACTGTGCTATTAACATCTTCAGAGCTATGTCCCATACCAAAAATAAGCAGGTAGACACATTTATTACATGCAGGTGCTTTCTCTATCCCTAGTAAGCTCTTTAGATCTGGAGCAATGGAGAGTCATTTGCCCAGGATCACAAGGAGCCATTATGAAAGGAGAAAACAGATAGAACTAGATGGGAAAAATAAGAATAATCCTCAAATATTCAAGCCCACAAATAGAGGAAAAGAGGGGAAACTATAAACAAAGAAAGAAGAAAAAAGATTTAAAAAACAATGGTGAACTTGATTTTTCTATAGGTTCCATATTTGCACGTTATGACATGTATATGACTCTTATATTTAGTTAAATATTGTATTGGCTATATTTTTCTGTATTTTTTTGTTTTTAGAACATAACCATATGTACGTTGTTATAATTTATATGCATTAGTCTCAATTTTTTAAATATTTTTAAATATTATTGTTCATTTTATTGTACCGTTACTTTTTTAAGCTGTCGGTTATGTTTTTGAGCTCTCTTCATATTTTAGCCTAGTATTTATGCATGTGTATCTCACATTTGTGCTTATTTATACAGCTGTCTATATAGTTTTTAATTTCTTTCATTTTAATTTTTAATTTTTTCTTGTTTATACTTAAATTTGGACTCCTTGTGCAGGCAGTATAGCCAAAACATGGTTAGTGTCAAATCCTTTTAGCAGTTATGGGCTCCTTTTACTAACCACAGTAAAAAGTGACCTGCGGTAGTGTAGGTGTGTGTTTTTGGCGTGCGCTAGGTCAGGTTTTACCACGTCTGGGAAAAAGGGCTTTCTTTCAATAGGCCGTTAAAAAAGGGCTTGCGGTAAAATTGAAACCAGCACGTGCCTATTTGCGGCCTGAGCCCTTAACGCCACCCATTGATCTAGCGGTAAGGGCTCACGCGCTACATGCATGGTGACCGGTCAGCGCGTACTAACTGCTAATTAATTCCGGAAACACTGCGCGTGGAAGGAAATAAAAAAATTATTTGTCCTGGCAGTGTGGGTATGAGCCAAATCTGAAATGACCACTAGGGAGGGGCATGCTAGCCTGGCGTAGTGTCATTTTGGCTCATGATGCATGTGCATAGAGCCTATTGTTCTTTTGTAAAAGGGCCCATGTGCCTTCCCACATATGTCTTGTGAAGTGTTGTCAATAAAGGACCCCTTTCTTATTATTAATTGTCAACATACCCAAAAGAGTTCAGTGCAATTTACAGTATGAAATCAAGTACATCCAAGAGAAAAATTGCATTACTAGATAAAACTTTGCCCTTCACTATGGCTTTACGTATAGAAGTCTAATTCACCAACCACTGTATATACCAAACTTTTATATTTCTAACTCCAACTGTAACATCTGAAAGCGAATGTCTATGATTTTAGGGAGGGAAAAAAGACTTCAGACACTAGATAAATCAACTACTGATTTAGTAGCGGATATCGTGCTGCTCAGTGTCTGTCATTGAAAATCAGTTTTCTTTATCCAAACCTCCTGGTGAGCATCCTCATGAGTCTCAAAAAAACCTCTCCTTCTAAACAATAATCTCGCTTTTTTTCAAAACACTTTTTTAAGGAATAGTTCAGCACTTATCTTATACGCTTAAGACTACTGGGTAACGCCCAACAGTGAGCTCCTGTTTTGCGGATTACTTCAAAAGGAGTGGTTCCCTTCGTCTTTGTTGCTCTGAAAATCACATCATAAGAGGAGTTAGACCTTAAGGAAGTTATAACTATGTTAATATTATTCCTTATGTTGCTCATTATTTACCTTTATATCCATTTTTCTTCCGTCTTCAGTGTTTTACTGTGTTTCTAAAAATGGCAGCTTTTATATAAACTGTTAACGCCTTTTATGAGCTAATCTAATGGGGACGACCCGTATAATTAAAGGGGATGAACCATCTATTTAAAGGGGCCTCTACTTTTTTTTATGAAATATACCTTCCTAATTGGTCCTTTTACTAAGGTGAGCTGAAAAATGGCCTGTGGTAGTGTAGGCGCTGGTTTTGGGCGCCTGCAGATCCATTTTTCAGCACGCCTGCAAGAAAAGCCTTTTTTATTTTTGCTGAAAATGGATGTTTGGCAAAATAAAAATTGGCGCGCGTCCATTGTGGGTCTGAGACTTTACCCCAGCCATTGACTTAGTGGTAAGGTCTCTCAAAGTAACCATGCAGTAATCACCTATGCATGTCAAGTTGGAGTTACCGCTCGATTTTCATGCAGCGGATGCACATAAAAAATGAAATTACCGCATGGGCCACGTTGTAGCCGGGTGGTAACTCCAAATTGGCGTGTATTGGGGGCACGTAGGTGCCTACGCAGCTTAATAAAAGGGCCCCTTAGTGTACCCTGAGTGGCTCTTTTGATAAGCATTTCAAAGGTACATTTCTTTCTTTTCTTTATCCCAGTGAACCTCTGTGAGTGTTTAGTCTTTCTCTACCTTGGTCTTAAAATATGTTAAAATTATATTATTGTAGTCTTTATTGAGGACATGCCATTTTTTATATCATAACCTCATTTACCTTGAACGATTATCTTGTGTGCTTCCATTTCTTTAAAAAAAGAACATATATACTATTAGTAGAAATATATTTGTTTAAAATTTCTCTAGCAGTTAGTAGGCATCCCCAAAATGCATTATTATTAATTTGGTTTGAAAGCATTTATTTGAATAAGCAGATAGTCTGTTTAATGGAAATGTTCCACAACATCAGAAAAAACACATCATCTAGCAGACGTCTAGTACCTTCTTATCAATCATGATTATGGTTTGTGTATTTTCTACTAAGCTGTGAAATTTTAACCAAAATTGCTTGGCAGAGAGGTTGCACTTAAAAAGAGGGAGGGGGAAAAAGGGATAAGGTTAGAATTCCAATCAGCCTTCCTGTTGCATTGTTGGGAGAGAATAATAAGGTTCATGATAAAATATCATTACTGCACGATCACAAGCCAGACAGATGTACTAAGAGATCAATTTTCTTTTCCTTTTTTTATTTTGTTTTTATAAAATATATAACAGCATAACAGCATTACAGTAATATATCTAAGACTTGAAAGGAGAAAAAAGAAAAAAACTAGATGGAAAAAAAGTAAGAATAATCCTCAGATATTCAAGCCCATCAATAAAGAGGAGACAAGTGAGAAAACCACAAAGAAAGAAGGAGAAAACAAAATAAAAAGATAATGGACCCACTATTCAATATAAATCCAGACAGTTAAACAAAGTCAGCAAATCCCCAACAACCATGTAGAACTAGAGACCATTTGTTCTTTAGAGTCCAAATTATTTCTCACTGTGGTTCTTGAAAAGGAATGAAATAAAAGTGGGAGGGCGACCAAGGATTCCAAAGACTGAAAGGATATATAATAATAAAGATGTTTATTGAGGTATAAAGACTCAACACAACGTCGTGTTTCGGCCGTTAGGCCTGCATCAGGAGTCTTAATGCTGAATGCTTTTGAGAACTATTTGATGAAGGCAAATCCTCAACAAAGGAAGGTCTTTAGAAAGACCGTTGTGAAGGTGAACATGCTTCGTCGTCTCCTCTGACACAACACTTGTATAGAATGCTTATTGCAGCACGCTCACCTTCACAATGGTCTTTCTAAAGACCTCCCTTTGTTGAGGATTTGCCTTCATCAAATAGTTCTCAACAGCATTCGGCATTAAGACTCCTGATGCAGGCCTAACGGCCGAAACACGACGTTGTGTCGAGTCTTTATACCTCAATAAACATCTTTATTATTATATATCCTTTCAGTCTTTGGAATCCTTGGTCGCCCTCCCACTTTTATTTCATTTCTTGTTGTTGTCCGTGGGGTGTCTAGAGTTCTCCGCCTTCTGGTGGATATTTTTTCTCTTGAAAAGGAAGAAATATTCAATCTATAAATATTACAAGAAAACTCTCGATCATGCCTTTCTGTTGATGGAGGAAAAGACTTCAGAGACTCTGCTTTCTCGCTGCTTTACTTGCAAATGAAAAAGGTGGATTGCTGTGTATTCTCTTTGATTGCTCAATGTCCTTCCTGAATACACTCTGAGCTAGTCATTAGTCGAAAAACCTCCAGTGGGGGGATTCTCTGCCTTTTAACTTCCCTTCCTCAATCGCTCCACATTACTAACTGTATCTGATATCCTGATTTGACAATGCTAACAAATTTATGAAAGCCACATTGAGCCTGCAAATAGTTGGGGGAATGTGGGATACAAATTCAAATAAATAAATAAATAAATAAATATTATCTCTGTGTATTTATATTGTGTGAGGAAGAATCACCACTTAACTGAAATGTAGCTGTACTGTGCAGGAGGTTTTTCGACTAATGACGAGCTCAGAGTGTATTCAGGAAGGACATTGAGCAATCAAAGAGAATACACAGCAATCCGCCTTTTTCATTTGCAAGTAAAGCAGCAAGAAAGCGGAGTCTGTGAAGTCTTTTCCTCCATCAACAGAAGGAAAGGTAATTCTTTAGAGTCCACAATTTTCTTAACATGTTCTACCTCCAAGAAGAAAGAACTGGCCCCATTTAAACTGACAATACACTTAGCATGAAATTAAAAAAAGAAGGTAACCCCCAAGTCCACAACACATATTAAATCTGGAAAGCACCTATGCTTAACTTGAGTAGCTCTAGAAAAGTCTGGGGAAAACGTGACCTTTTCACTATAAAGTAAGGAATCTTCATTGCGAGAAAAGGATTTAAGAGCCTAGTCCTAATCAGATTCCAATCTACAAGGAACCTATAAGGTGGCTTTCATAACCAACTCATTAGATGATTGAACTGCCATCAGTTCTACACTATCCATTGTCAGATCACGTTCTTGATTGGAGGAGGGGTCTCCACCTAGCAGGCAAATAGCACTTAATATAGGAGAAAATGCTTCAACCAAAACTTCCAAAAATAGGACTTTTCAGCATATCCAGAGCAAAATCAAACATATAAATGGCAAGAGGCGTACTCACTCGCAAATGCGCAGTAGAGACCCTCTCTGTCCCGCCCCCGCGTCAATACGTGATGACGAGGGCGTGACAGAGAGGGAACCTGCGCACCTGCGAGTGAGGGAACCACCATCGCCACCGCTCCCCCCCCCCCAGGGTTGCCGCTACCGCTCCCCCCACCCACCCAGAGTCACCGCCGCCACCCACCCTCCACCCGGCCCAGGTACCTGGCTTCACTATTCGAACAGCCGGAACGCAGCACACAGCTCATCTGAGCTGCCGTTGGCCTTCCTTACCTGCCTGTGTCCCGCCCTCGCCGACGTTACGTCACACGAGGGTGGAACACACGCAGAGAAGAAGGAAGGCCGATGGCAGCTCAGATGAGCTGTGTGCTGCGTTCCGGCGGTTTGAATAGTGAAGCCAGGTACCCGGCCCGGGTGGAGGAGTGGCGGAGGGGACCCCGGGGGGGGGGGGGCGGCGGCGGTGACCTATCCGGGGGGCCTTTCAAACTCCCCCTTCCTTTACTAGCCCGTTTTTACCAGCTCAACGGCTAGTATATTTAGATTTAGAACAATTAGTAAATCTCAAATTCTTCCTCCTCACTAAATTCTCTAGAACCTCAGTCTTATTTATAAGGAAAGCATTGTCCTTCAATAGAGCTGCGTTCAAAGATGTTAAACACTATTTTCTCTTCACTATCCAACAGATGTTCTTCATGCATTTGGTAACAAGTATCCTGAACAGAAACTTGACAGAATGTTCTTTGGTGAAATCACACAGCTAATAAATAGAACCAGTAAAAAATGTTTCCATTCATTAAACTGTTGACTATACTTTACCCAGTTACCTCTGCTGTTGGAGCTAGTAATTGGGCCAAACAAAAAGTCACTAGTGCAGGTATAGAGACACCAAACAACTCCTCCACTGTCCTCTACTCTTCCCTCTATCCCCATCAAGTCCAGCATTCACCACCTCTTGACTCTATCCCAGCACATCAACCTCCACTCAAGGAAACACTCATGTCAAGTTTTCTTGGTGCAGAAGCTGTGTGTTGGATCCCCTGACTCAACTTCAAGCTGACCACAGAATTCTCTCCTCCAAATGTGGACAAAATCGAATTGGCCACATCATCAACTGGGTACAAACAGGGAAGATTGTTTGCAAGGGCAATGAGGAAGCCTCTCTCCAGAGCTCAGCAATACCTCAAGCACATAAGCTACCACTATGAATGCCCCAAATCTCTGCAGTGTGAGAAGCGCATCAAGTTTCCAAGTTCATTAAAAATTTGATATACCACCCTATGCTGGAGAATCAGTATAGCAATAGCAGCAGTCATATACAGACAATAGTACAAAAAGTAGAAGGAAAGCATAGTAGGAACTCCATAATATTAAGAGAAAAAAGAGTGAAAATATAGGGGACCTTTTACTAAGCCATGTAAGCATCTACGCTCACCCACCATGCGCCAAAATGGAGCTACCACCCGGCTACCGCATGGCTCTTGTGGTAATTTTGATTTTGGCACGCAGCCAATATGCGCGTCTGAAAAATAATTTTTTATTTTCGGACGCTTGTTTCGGATGCGTGCCAAGTTGCATTTGACATGCGTAGGTCATTACCGCACGGTTACCGCGTGAGACTTTACCACCAGGTCAATGGCGGGCGGTAAGGAATCAGACCCAAAATGGATGCGCAACAATTTTGATTTTACTGCACATCCATTTTTGGCAAAACTTTTAAGGCCTTTTTTATAGGTGCGCTGAAAAATGGACCTGCGCGTGCCCAAAACCCACACCTACACTACTTCAGGCCGTTTTTCAGCGCACCTTAGTAAAAGGACCCCTTAGTGAAGAAAAGAAATAAAGCTGAGTTATGCGGTCTATATAGAGCTCATTGCAACCATATTCTAGGAAAACACTTAAAAGAGAAAAATTCTAATCAGGACAATCAAGTGGGAAAAGCATACTGCATAAACTAGGCCATCATGCCAGCAGTAGGTAAGCCTCTAGGGCTGATCTTCTCCCTCCTCCTCTTCCTTCCTACATTGCAGTATGACCCTCACTCTTGGTGGAGATCCAAGATCTGGGAGTGATGCATCCACCAGCTTAGTTGGCACCTCCCAAGAAGCCAGTTTTAAATTTCCTCACAGTGCTTGAACCCATGAGACTGGAAACTCATTTGTAGTTTTAAATCTTTTTTTATTCATACCAAACAGACAAAATGTAAATCATAATAATGAACAGTTTCAGCCCAATGTGCCATCCAACCGACAATAATAAGGTATCTATATTGTTTCTATTTTCCTCCCCCTCAACTTCTATCCCTCCCTTCCCTTTCCCCACAACCCCTTCTTACATAGACAAAATACACCCCAAAACCTCTATATTGGTACCAACATTCCCCTGGCATCAGATTCCTCTAAACTGATCCACCTGACCACACTCTCTCAGACCATCCCCCTATCTGATCCTGCTCAGTGCACAACCTCCATCTCATCTTGAATTCCCCCAATGACAAGCCCCTCACAGATGTGCCAAACTCACCCCACCCCACCCCTGGGCATCTTCAGACCCCCACTTACCTCTGGGGCTTACTTGGAATAGATTCTGGAGGTCTAGTGGTGGGGTCAGCCACCACTAGCCCCCAAATGGTGCCTATAACCCTTAGTGGTACTCCTATAGTTTGAACACTAGGTGTCAAACTTACAAATAAGGGAATGAGAAGGGGGGAAAGAAAGAACACCAGAGGTATATGAGGGACATTGAAAGAGAAAGGAGGGAGAAAGATGTGTGGAAGGGGAGAGAGAAAAAGAGAGATGTATGGCAAAAGGGAAGGGAAAGAATATTAATAAGTGTTGAGAGGAAGGAGAGGTGAAGACAGATAGCATGCTAGGAAAGGTAAACAAGGGGATGGAAGAGAGAGAGAGAGAGAGAGAAAAGTTGAGATGGGGGAAGGGGAAGTGGAAGAGGATGGATAGAGAGAGTACTGGGAGAAGGTAAGGGAAGTGGAGAGAGATTGTGTCTGGGGGAAAGAGTGAGGAGAAAGTGATGATATAGTGTGGATAAGCAGGGGAGATAGAGAGAAAGTAGAAGGCAAGGACTCTGAAGGGAAAGTGATGGAGAAAAAAGAAGGGAGAGAGAATAAGGGGAAAGAAGGGAGAGAAAAAATTTTGGGAAGAAAAAAAAGAGGGGGTGAGAAAATATGGGTAAGAAAGGGGAGAATGTGTGTATGAGGAGGAAAAGGAGGGAGAGAGGGAGAGAAGGAAAGGGACTGGGAAAGAGTGTCGGGGGGGGGGGGGGGAGAGAGAGAGAGAGAGAGAGAGCCAGGATGGGGAAAGAAATTACTGGGAGGAAGAAGGAAAGAAGTTGCAATTGGTTGGGGGGGGGGGGTGAATGCAAAATCTGCCACACATGTTTGATAGGTACGTGATAGTGTATACATATTTTCTGCAACTAATAATTTGATGCTTTTGCACAACTTGTTTTATTCCTGATAACAGGCAGTGACAAGGCACACTTTCAAAGCACATATAACCTACACTAACAATTGTTAAGAGGGTGTTAGAATTAATACATTCCTTCAACTGCATGTAATCTGTTGCAGAATTAGATTCAACCTTTCCCCCAGTCACCTGCTTTGCCCTTCTGCAGTGAAAGTTATGTAATGTAGGTATGCCATCTTATGGTACTGGAGAATAATTCTTATTGTAGTCAAGGAAAAAAATAAAGACACTTTCTATTTTACAGTATTTCTAGCACCCTATTTCTGCTAATAGAAAATATTATTTGTCTTTTAGTGAATCTAGCAAACGTCATGACAAAATGGTTCTTCAAAACATTAGCCAGTGAAACTAGAGCACATTTTCAATTCTCCAGGCTTGTGTAATTTCTTTATGTTGTATATATGTGGACATTATAAAATCAAAAGTTGTGCTCACACAAAACCAACCCTAACCATCGACTTCATCTTGTGTGCATGGTGAATAAAGGAAAGGGGGATGAAAAGAGAGAGAGAGAGCAGGAAGGGAGGAGGAAAACAGAAAGAAAAGGTGCCAGCTGGAGAAAGGAATGGAAGGGAGGAAAGAAAAAAGAATGTTACAGAAGGGAAAAGAATGGAGAGGGGAAGGGAGGGGTTCACAAGCCAACTTTCCAAATTATCGGGGGTGATAAGACCAGTGGAAATAACCCCTCCCTGGACACATACAAGGAATTTGCTCAATATTGGGGGTGCTCAGTCACCCACAGAGTCGGCTCCTATGGAGGGGTTTATAGCATAAGGGAGAGGAAGGGTAATAGAGAAAGTGTCAAGATTTCTTTGGTCTGGTTTTACATCATTTAGGAGGCATTTTACAAAGCCTTGCTAGCATTTTTAGCTCGCGGTAAAAATCAGCTGGTAAACGCTGAAACGGCCATAGGAATATAATGGGTATCTCAGCATTTACCGCCAGCTGACTTTTACCACAAGCTAAAAACGCTAGTGCGGCTTTGTAAAAGACCCCCTTAAACCAATTTCTCATTGTTTGTTTCATATAAGCGTGCATTATATTTTTACAAGGAATAAAACAAGTTGTGCAAATATAATGGGTGTCGTCGTAGATAATACACTGAAACCTTCTGCTCCGTATGCTGCTGCGGCTAGGAAAGCGAATAGAATGTTGGGTATTATTAGGAAAGGTATGGAAAACAGGTGTGAGGATGTTATAATGCCAATGTATCGCTCCATGGTGCAACCGCACCTTGAGTATTGTGTTCAATTCTGGTTGCCGCATCTCAAGAAAGATATAGTAGAATTGGAAAAGGTGCAGCGAAGGGCGACTAAAATGATAGCGGGGATGGGACGACTTCCCTTTGAAGAAAGACTAAGGAGGCTAGGGCTTTTCAGCTTGGAGACGAGACAGCTGAGGGGAGACATGATAGAGGTATATAAAATGAGTGGAGTGGAACTGATGGATGTGAAGCGTCTGTTCACGCTTTCCAAAAATACTAGGACTAGTGGGCATACAATGAAACTACAGTGTAGTAAATTTAAAACAAATAAGAGAAAATTTTTCTTCACCCAACGTGTAATTAAACTCTGGAGTTCGTTGCCGGAGAACGTAGTGAAGGCGGTTAGCATGGCAGAGTTTAAAAAGGGGTTGGACGGTTTCCTAAAGGACAAGTCCATAGACTGCTACTAAATGGACTTGGGAAAAATTCACAATTTCAGAAATAACATGTATAAAATGTTTGTATGTTTAGGTAGCTTGCCAGGTGCCCTTGACCTGGATTGGCCGCTGTCGGGGATGGGATGCTGGGCTCGATGGACCTTTGGTCTTTTCCCAGTATGGCATTACTTATGTACTTATGTACCTACCTCTTTCAACATACATACTTTTGAAAAGATTTTATGAATAGCACATGGCATATTCTAAATAAGTACATAAGCATCACTATACTAGGACAAATCAAAAGGTCCATCAAGCCAAGTATCCTGTTTCCTACAGTGGCTAATACAAGTTACAAGTACCTGGCCAGATCCCAAAAAAGTAAAACTGTTTTTATGCTGCTTATTCTAGTAAGCAGTGGATTTTCCCCAAGTCTATTTTAATAATGGTTTATGGACTTTGCTTTTAACAACGTGTCCAAACCTTTTTTTAAAACTGTGCTGAGCTGTGGAGGAGTAGCCTAGTGGTTAGAGCACTGGTCTTGCAATCCAGAAGTGGTTGGTTCAAATCTCTCTACTGCTTCTTGTGATCTTGGGCAAGTCACTTAACCCTCCATTGCCTCAGGTACAAACTTAGATTGTGAGCCCTCCTGGGACAGAGAAATATCCAGAGTACCTGAATGTAACTCACCTTGAGCTACTACTGAAAAATGTGTGCACAAAAATCTAAAATAAAAAAAATACCACATCCACTAGCAACAAATTCCAGAGCTTAATTGAGTGAAGAAATATTTTCTCTAATTTGTTTTAAAATTACTTCTTCATTGTATGCTCCCTAGTCCTTGAATTTCTGGAAATAAAGTGATTCATATCTACCCATTCCACTCCACTCAAATCTCTATCATATCTTTCCCCAGCCATATTTTCTCCAAGATGAAGAGCCCTAGCCTCTTTAGCCTTTTCTCATAGGGAAGTCATTCCATCCCTTTTGTTGTTTTGGTCATCCTTCTCTGTTCCTTTTACTAAGCCACGGTAAAAAGTGGCTTGCTGTAGTGTAGGCATGGGTTTTGGGTGTGGGTAGAAATATTTTTCAGCGCACTTAACAAAAATGCCTTTTTAAAATTTTTTCCGAAAATGGGCATGCGGCAAAATCAAAATTGCCGCGTGTCCATTTTGGGTGTCTGACCTTACCGCCAGCCATAGACCTAGCAGTAAAGAATCTGCGCGGTAACGACTTACGAGCATCAGATGCCACTTGGTGTGCATCTGCTACGCGTGTCCAAAAATAAAAAATATTTTTCAGATACGCATAGCGGACATGCACCAAAAATGAAATTACTACAAGAGGCACGCAGTAGTCGGGTGGTAAGTTCATTTTGGCGTGCATTGGGCATGCATAGACGCTTACACAGCTTAGTAAAAGGGGCCCTAAATCCACTATGGGACTCTTTTTCGAAAGAGAAAAGCATCTAAAAAGTAGCATTAAGCAGCATTTGGCTGTTTTTCTCACTAAAACATCCAAATTCAGTATTTTCAAAACCCATTTCAAGATGTTTTCTGTGCAGTTCATCAGCAGTGCATACAAATCTCAAATAGGCATGTCGGGGGCTGTTAAAGGCAGGATTTGGGTATTCCTAAGACCTGGAAGTTTTCATTTTGTTCCATTATGGCTGAAAACTAAGATGTTTTGAACTAGACCTGTTTTAATAATGACTGGGCTACAAAACGTCCCCTAAATGACTAGATGACCACTGGAGGAATAAAGGAATGACCCCCTCCCTCCCCCCAAAATGTGAAAGAAACAGTACATACCAGCCTCTATGACAGCCCCGATCTTCCCAGGGCCCTCGCTCCAGGTGCCCAGGGTTTCCAGGTGCTTTTTTGGCTAAGGTCCGGTGACCCTCAGGGGGAGGAATGCTTGTTTCGGCCTAACCCCAGGTAAGCCTTTCCTTGGCTGAGAGGTGCCCAGCTCTCCCACCGGCTGCCTTTCAGGTGCTGTGGATGACTTGCAGCTCATATGCATATCCTCACAGCCCTCTCCGGGGTGACTCCCAGGTCCACTCCGATTCACTCAGGGCCTCCGCTCTAGGTGCTCCCACCAGGTGCTGTGGAGCCCAGTGCTCCCACCAGGTGCTGTGGAGGACTTGCAGCCCTTCTTCATATCCCCACAGCCCTCTCTGGGGTGATTCCCAGGTCCACCCCAATCTTCCCAGGGCTCTCACTCCAGGTGCCCAAGGTTTCCAGGTGCTTTTTTGGCTAAGGTCAGGTGACCCTTAGGGAGAGGAATGCTGGCTTCGACCTAACCCTTGGTAAGCCTTTCCTTGGCTGAGAGGTGCCCAGCTATCCCACCGGCTGCCTTTCAGGTGATGTGGAGGACTTGCAGCTCATCTGCACAACCTCACAGCCCTCTCCGGGATGACTCCCAGGTCCACTCCGATCCACTCAGAGCCTCCGCTATATTTGCTATTCAGATGCTGGACGTTTCAAGCAAAACATCTAAAGTTGGACTTAAGATGTCATATCAAAAATGTTCCTCCACATCTTCTCGAGATGTGTTGACTAGAATTGCACACAATATTTGAGGTTAGGTCACACCATGGAATGATACAATAACAAAAATAATAATAACAATATGTCTTATACTTCACAGCAGACAGTGGGGTTCCCTGTTATTCAACTTTGAATAACAAAGTTATTCAAAGTTGTTAAATCGCAACAGGATTGTGAAAAATTGTAAGATGACCTTACGAGACTGGGAGACTGGCATCCAAATGGAAGATAACATTTAATGTAAGCAAGTACAAAGTGATACATATGGGAAAGAGGAACCCGAACTATAGCTACATAAAGCAAGGTTCTACACTAGGAGTCATCAACCAGGAAAGGGATCTAGGTGTCATCGTTGATGATATGTTGAAACTCTCTGCTCAGTGTGCGGCGTCCATGGTTAAGAAAGCAAATAGAATGTTAGGTATTATTAGGAAAGGAATAGAAAACAAAAATGAGGATGTTATAATACCTTTGTATTGCTCCCACACCTCAAATATTGTGTGCAATTGTGGTCACCGCATCTCAAAAAAGATATAATGGAATTAGAAAAGGTATCACATACCATGTAAAATGAGTTTATCTTGTTGGGCAGACTGGATGGACCGTACAGGTCTTTATCTGCAGTCATTTACTATGTTATTATGTTATGTTACAGAGAAGGGCAATGAAAATGATAAAGGGGATGGGATGACTTCCCTATGAGGAAAGGCTAAAGTGGCTAGGGCTTGGATAGCTGAGGGGAGATATGATAGAGGTCTATAAAAAAAATGAGTGGAATGGAATGGGTGGACATGAATCACTTGTTTACTCTTTCCAAAAATACTAGGCCTAGGGGTACGCAATGAAGCTACAATGTAATAAATTTCAAAGAAATCAGAGAAAATATTTCTTCACTTAGTGTAATTAAACTCTTGAATTCATTACCAGTGAAAGTAGTAAAAGCAGTTAACTTAGCAAGGTTTAAAACAAGGTTTGGATAGTTTCCTAAAAGAAAAGTCCATAAGCCATTATTAAAATGGACTTCGGGAAAATCCACTGCTTATTTCTAGGATAAGCAGCATAAAGAGGGGCATAATCGAAAGGGACATTCTCGTTTCAATTTGGACGTCCTCGCAAAACGTCCCCATCCAGGGTCAGGGAAACACGTATTTTTGAAACAAGATGGACATCCATCTTTCGTTTTGATAATACGGTTAGGGATGCCCAAATCCTGAAATTTGATTGATCTTAGAGACAGTCGTCCCTAGACTTGGTCACTTCTGATTTTCGGCGATAATGGAAACCAAGGACGTCCATCTAAGAAACAACCAAATGCAAGTCATTTGGTCATGGGAGGAGCCAGCATTTGTAGTGCACTGGTCCTCCTGACATGACCAACCGGGCACCCTAGGGGGCACTGCAGTGGACTTCATAAATTGCTCCCAGGTACATAGCTCCCTTACCTTGTGTGCTGAACCCCCCAACCCCCACTAAAACCCACTACCAACAACTGTACACCACTACAATAGTCCTTACGGGTGAAGGGGGCACCTAGATGTGGGTACAGTGGGTTTGTGGTGGGTTTTGGAGGGCTCGCTGTTTCCTCCACAAATGTAACAGGTAGGGGGTGCCTGGTCCGCCTGCTTGAAGTGCACTGCACCCACTAAAACTGCTCCTCCCATGTCCAAATGGCTTGCATTTGGACATTTTAGACTTGGACATTTTTGTTTTCGAAAATGGCAGAAAATCAAAGATGTCCAAATCGCAAAACGTCCAAATCCAAGGTCGTCCATGGTATTTTCGAACACAAAAGATGGACATCCATCTTTTTTCAAAAATGACCTTCTCCCCGCCTAGGAATTTGGACGTCTTTGTAAAACGTCCAAATTCACACAGATTTTTTTTTTCGAAAATGCCCCTTTTATATATATATTAGAACCCCTTCATCTCAGGAGCTCTGAATGATGTACCAACACCCCAGACTAGCCCCCCAAAAACAGAAATCTCGTACAAGAATCAGCTCCACCTCTCTCACATGAGAATGCACAGCACTAACACTGAACCACTAGGCAGTCCAGAAAAAGGTACATTGATTAATAGATGAAAAAAAATTCATATGCTATTAATTGACTTTAAAATTTAAATATTATTCCTCTTACAAATTAATTTAGTAACAGAAAGAACATGATCTTTGCCAATTAATTAAAAACTATGACAAATCACTGAATTAATGGGTTAAACATGTAATACATATATTATAATTTAAAGCACTTCCTAGAGTAATGCTTTGCCAGAAATCCATTGCATAATAGCTTAATCAGGATGGACACAGATCGTCATCACTAAATATGTATAGCAAAACAACTAGGAAATTAAAAAAATGGTGTAAAAGAAGGCTAATAAAACTGATTGCACTTACCATGATCTATTATTATTATTATTTATTAAGATTTATTTACTGCCTTTTTGAAGAGAATTCACTCAAGGCGGTGTTCAGTAAGAATAGATCAAACATGAGCAATAGACAATTACAGCAGTAAAGATATTCAAAAACAATACAAAGTATGGCATGGTATACTATTTATAATGTCAACACAATACGTAATAGAACATTAAAACTGATAGCGAAGGGTAAAGCAAAGATGTAACATATAGAAGGGTAAGAAAGTAGGAAGAGTTAGAAAGTAAGGTGATTGATTTAAAGAATGTTGCACATGAGGTCAGATATAGAGTTATGCCTGCAGTGGCTCTGCCATAGCAAACTCAGCTTTGGAATGTGCATTGTTCTGTCTAATCATGCTCTGTTCTGTAACAATGCCCCACTGTCTTTTGTCTCCATCTGCAATGTTAGGGCTCATTGACCTCACGCGCAACCTTCTTTAAATTAGTCACCTTACTTTCTAATTCCTCTTACTCTCTTACCTATCTATGGGGTCCTTTTACTAAGGCACGTTGAAAATGGCTTGCGGTAGTGTAGGCGTGGGTTTTGGACGTGCGCTGATCCATTTTTTAACACGCCTGTAAAAAAAGGCCTTTTTTTTTCCTGAAAATGGATGTGCGGCAAAATGAAAATTGCAGCTTGTCCATTTTGGGTCTGAGACCTTGCCGCCAGCCATTGACCTAGCGGTAAAGACTCATGTGGTAACTGGGCGGTAATGACCTATGCGCACCAAATGCCACTTGGCGCGTCCAAAATAAAAAATATTTTTCAGATGCGCATATCGGTTGCGCACCAAAAATAAAATTACTGCAAGAGCCAAGCGGTAGTCGGGCGGTAACTCCATTTTGGCGTGCATTGGGTGCACTTAGACACTTACGTGGCTTAGTAAAAGAGCCCCTATATGTTTTGTTTTTGCTTATACCCAACACTTTCAATTAAAATGTTCTATTACGTATTGTGTTGACATTGTAAATAGTATACTATCCAGCTTATTTTCGAAGGAGATCACCGGCCATCTTCCGACACAAATCGGGAGATGGCCGGCCATCTGCTGAAGCCGGCCAAATCGGTATAATCAAAATTTCAAGGGGGCATGTCGGCACGGTAGCAAAGGCAGGACGGGGGCGGGATGGGGGCGTGTGTTGAGATGGCTGGCGTTGCCCGATAATGGAAAAAAGAAAGCCAGCCTTGACGAGCATTTCGCCGGCTTCACTTGATCCCTTTTTTTTTCAGGTCCAAGTCCCAAAAAAGTGCCCAAACTGACCAGATGACCACCAGAGGGAATTGGGTATCACCTCCCCTGACTCCCCCAGTGGTCACCAACTCCCTCCCACCCTCAAAAAAACAACTTTAAAAACCTTTTTTTGCCAGCCTCTAATGTCATACTCAGGTCCATCACAGCAGTAAACAGGTCCCTGGAGCAGTTTTAGTGCATGCAGTGGATTTCAGGCAAGTGGACCCAGGCCCACCCCCCCCCTACCTGTTACACTTGTGGTGGAAAATGGGAGCCCTTCAAAACCCACCCGAAACCCACTATACCCACATTTAGGTGCCCCCCTTCACCCCTTAGGGCTATGGTAGTGGGGTATAGTTGTTGGGAGGGGGTTTTGGGAGGGTTTTGAGGGGCTCAGCACCCGAGGTAAGGGAGCTATGCACCTGGGAGCTATTTTAATTTTTTTTTTACATTTTAGAAGTGCCCTGTAGGGTGCCCAGTTGGTGTCCTGGCATGTGAGGGGGACCAGTGCACTATGAATCCTGGCCTCTCCCATGACCAAATGCCTTGGATTTGGCCAGGTTTGAGATGGCCGGCTTCGGTTTCCATTATGGGCACAACCAAGGCTGGCCATCTCAAACCCGGCCTTCTCTGACATTTGGGTGGCCCCAACTGTATTATCAAAAAAAAAAAAGATGGCCGGCTATCTTTTTTGAAAATACGGTTGGCTCCGCCAACTTGCGGAGCCGGCCCCGGAGATGGCCGGCGCTGTTCAAAATGCCCCTCCACGCCATACTTTGTATTGTTATTTGAATATTTTTACTGCTGTAATTGTCTATTGCTCATGTCTGATTTATTCTTATGGTACACAGCCTTGAGTGAATTCCCTGAAAAAGGCAAAATCCTAATAAATAAATACTCTTTGAGATGCACTACAATTGGACATACCAGCATACCAGATCTGTGATAGAATGCACATTTAGCATCCTGGACAGCCACTTCAGGTACCTTGATAGGACCGGAGTTGAGCTCTTGTGCAGCCCTGAAAAGGTATGTGCTATATTTACAGCATGTTGCAACTTACACAATACTGCCACCTAAAAAGAGCTTGCTCTTACTGAACACATGATAGAAGAATACCAGGACAGGGGCTTTGCCTCCAATGATGAGGTACCATCCATTTAGAGCCAGGTACCCACCACTGCTGTTACTACTGCCAGAAATAGACTGATGCAACATGCATCTCAGGTGCAAAGGTGAGCATTTATTTACAAGTGATGGGAACATGCCCAAAACACAGCAGCCAGACTCATATTTGGAAAAACGAAATACGAAAGCGCCAAACCCCAAAGAGAAAAACTACACTGGCTCCCACTTAAAGAACGTATTGCGTTTAAAATTTGCAGCCTGGTTCATAAAATCATTCGTGACGAGGCCCCGGTCTACATACCAACCAGGAACACAAAAAGCTCAGCACACACATTCCTGAATCTCCACTACCCCAGCTGCAAAGGACTAAAATATAAATCAACATATGCATCCAGCTTCTCCTACATAAGCACGCAACTATGGAATGCACTACCAAACGTCATAAAAACAATGCATGACCTAACAAACTTCCGAAAATCACTAAAAACCAACCTGTTCAAAAAGGCATACCACAATGATCCATCCTAAATACCAGACAACGAAACTTATAACAGAACTAGACAAAACCGAACTCTCTATACTTGACTGCTTAATTTACTTTGTCACTTATGAATTTTAATGCAATACCACTTTGTATTTCTCATTCCGGAAATGGCGATTGCCATTACGGCATAATGTAAGCCACATTGAGCCTGCAAATAGGTGGGAAAATGTGGGCTACAAATGCAACAAATAAATAAATAAAATGAAGAAAACATGTCAGTGACAGTGGTTAACAAATCTTTCCCACCCCCATACTGATCTCCCCCCTTCAGTATTATCATATGCCCACCTGTATACTTCTCAATAAACCAGCAGTGTCCGATTCTGTGCTCCCCTTAACTTGCATAGGGAACACACAACGCATAGCCAAAAAATTCTACCAAGCAGGCATGGCTAACTAAAAGTAGTACCCCTGTCCCCTACCATGCTATACACGAGTGACAAGGTTTGACAGGTAGCACACAGAAGATATCCCCCTTCCCCAACACAGACATAACTCTCATCATATATATATGTAACAGCGGTACCCAGGGAACTCATTTTTCAGTTTCTATCTCTTTCAGATATAGGGTGACAACCTCAAAGCTCCAGTACTGAATATGATGAAGATAAACTTCTCTTTCCACTTTATGTTTCATTTCCTTAACTCTAGGAACTGTTTTTATGACAATGATAAGACTGAATATGGGTACAGATGACTTATGGGTATCGAATCAATGATTTTCTCTAGGGTTTTTTCCTCCTGGTATACACTGCTAGGGGCCAATATTCAAAGCGATGCTGCCAGTAAAAGGCTTTTATGTTCAAGGGAGGAAATAGTTATGCAGTAAGTTAAACACTTGCTACATAGCCATTTCCTGAGGGATCCCTTACTACATCCTATTTAGAAGGTGGTAAGGGTTCCAGTGGTAGCCTGTTGGTAGCCGGGCAGCACACGGCACTGCCTAATTACCACCGGGTATGCTGCTGGTGCTAGAAAATACAAAAATATTTTCTAGCATCAAGAATGGTATGCAGTGGGGGTTGGAACTATTGCCCGGCTCCTTGAATTGCCAAGCAGCAAGCCCATGATAAGCTTGCCGCACTTTCGTAAAAGGGCCCCTAAGGGACTGTGGAAATAGTGCAATTTTACTAATTCAAGTATGCTTTTTCAGAATCTGTCATCAGTTTTGATTTTTAAAGGTTGTTTTTTTTTTTTTTTAAATCTGCTGTTTTACACATTGTGAGCACTTAGAAATTTCCTAAAGTCGTTTAAAGTGTTTTGTTCTGTTTTTTCATTGACAATAGTCCCTTAGTGAGGAATGATGACATTTTAAAGCTGTCCTAAATTCAGCCACTTAGCTCCCGTATAACTTTAGAATCCATTTCTGCAGCCCTCTGAGCCCCCTGAAATGGCCTCCCCCTTTCTTCCCCATCCCCCAGCATGCAACTTTAAGTACCCCTTTCCACCCTGCCTAGAGCAACCCCCCCCCCCCATCCTGTTTCAGTAGGCCCCCAGGGTCCAGTGGGGATGTGGGGATGATGAGGGCAGGAATGAAGCCCACTCCTGACTGCTGTGACTTCTTTTGGCAGCCTATACAAGGGGATGGAAGGAGGGGGCTTGGAAGGCTGCAGAAAGGTCTTCTAAAGTTAAGCGGGTGCCAACTGATATTCAGTTCCAGCATCTAGCATCATGCCAGGCACTGAATATCCAGGGTTAAATTAGCTGGCAACGGTCAGCGTATAGCCGCCGGCTGAATATCGGCCAGCTAAAAATGTATAGCTCACATTTGCCATTTTATGTGAGTAACAATAAAAACAAGCTTGATAAGAATTATAATTACATCCTCACGTTCTCATTATATTAAGCAATAGGTCTACATTTCAATTGTAAGACAGAACATAAAATAATAAATGCAAAGACGTGTTCAATCACAGGAGCAGAGAATGTTCAAACTAGGCTACGTAGGTGAAGTAACACATTGCTGGGCTCTGGTATGCCCCCTCAGTGTATAGACCACCTAAAAGACAAGAATAAAAGCCTATTGGAAAATATTAATAGGCTTCAAGAGCTTAATTCTGAAAAAATTGGTGGTTTCTAAAGTATATTACTGAGGGTTACTTGGGGTAAATATCAACTTTAAAAACCTAGGTTTGCATTTCCAGGTAGGATTGCCAGCTGGCCTCAGACTTTTATGACACATTGATTCAGGGAGAAATCTATTTAGAAGGCAGTAAGTGCTTCTGTGGTAGCCCAGTGTTAACCAGTAGATGGGCAGCCAAGAGCGATTTAAATAGGTGAGTGCCTCTCCTGTCTGCTTAAATTGCTTTGAATATTGGGCCCTAAATAAATATATAAAAATAAATACTGTTAACTCTGGTTATTAGTAACTAGTTGTCATTGCATAAAATGGGACCTATGCTAAAACAGCATGACGTTGAGGGGCATTTTTGAAAGAATGTCCAAAAAAGCAATAAACCAAAAAAGTACAAGGAGTCTTCGAGAGTGGGTGTGTCAGCTTGATATTTTATATTGAGTTGATGCGCACACTTTGAAGGCTCCTTGTACTTTTTTGGTTTCTCACTCTTTTGGGTGTGCTTCAGATTCCTTCTTGTTCAGACTCTGAAAGAATGTCCAAGTCAGAATTGGGGCATCTTGCTCATAATGTCCCAAAAAAGTGTTATCTGGTTAACCCTTCCATGCCCATGCTCTACCCATGACACACCCCCTGTTTAGAATATTTTTTTTAAGTAAAGCATGCGTTGACACGTGCAAATAAGCAAATGACCAAGCCCTTTCTTATTCACTATGCCCAGGTTATCTCATGAACATTTATTGTGGATATTCTGACATTCAGTTTGGCTGGAAGGCTTAAGAAACACAATTTAAGTAATGTTTTCTAAAATCTTTCAGCAAATAAAAAAATGAACAGAGATTATTTCAAGTGTATTTATGTTGTTCTAACCAAAATTACATTGGATATTATTAATTTGCAAAGATATAGAAAATTTTTTCTCTTTTTGTGCTATTCTTATCAATAGAAATCAAACAAAATAAAACATGGAAAAGAAAATAAGATGATACCTTTTTTATTGGACATAACTTAATACATTTCTTGATTAGCTTTCGAAGGTTGCCCTTCTTCCTCAGATCGGATCCTGTGCTATTCTTCAAACTCCTCTTATTCACCTATAAGAGCATTCACTCTGCAGCTCCTCAGTACCTTTCCACTATTATCTCTCCCTACATTCCTCCCCATGAACTCCGTTCACTGGGTAAATCTCTCTTATCTGCACCCTTCTCCATCACTGCTAACTCCAGACTCCGTTCCTTTTATCTTGCCTGGAATAGACTTCCTGAGCCTGTACATCAAACTCCATCTCTGGCCGTCTTCAAATCTAGACTAAAAGCCCACCTTTTTGATGTTGCTTTTAACTCCTAACCCTTACTCACTTGTTCAGCACCCATTTTTATCATTCCCACTTTAGTAATTCCCTTATCCCTTATTTGTCCTGTTTGTCTGTCCTAGTTAGCTTGTAAGCTCTTTCGATCAGGGACCGTCTCTTCATGTCCAGTGTACATATAGTAGCGCTATAGAAATAGTAAGTAGTAGTAGCACTATGACCAGGTTATCTCATGAACATTCATTGTGAATATTCTGGAATTCAGTCTGGCTAGAAGGCTTGAGAAACAAAGTTTAAGTAATGTTTTCTAAAATCTTTCAACAAATAAAAAAATGAACAGAGATTTTTTTCAAGTGTATTTATGTTGTTCAAACCAAAATTACATTTTATTTATTTAGATTTTGCTCACACCTTTTTCAGTAGCAGCTCAAGGTGAGTTACATTCAGGTACTCTGGATATTTCTCTGTCCCAGGGGGGCTCACAATCTAAGTTTGTACCTGAGGCAATGGAGGATTAAGTGACTTGGATATTATTAATTTGCAAAGATAATTAATTATCACATTTTTCTTTTTTCTGCTGTTCTTCAGTTTTAATTTCTCACCATACAATTTGTGGTACTTATATTTTATAGTTTGAAAATATTGAAAAGCACTCATCTCTGCACATTAATCTCATACATATTCACATACAATGCATGCAGCCTTTATGTGATGTGCCAGTCCCAGTTCGTGAACACTCTGGCAGCATCAACCTGAATGCAATCCCTTTTGATACTTACTCATCCTTACATAATACTGTTGACTGAGTCATCCCTATAGCTAATCCTTTGTTATAAGTGTCAATGATGATGAATTCGCAGAGTGAAAGGATAGAAGCTAGGCAGATGCTGGGGGAAGCAAATCATGACCTCTCTAAACTGGCATGAAATATAAAAGGACAGCAATATAATGGAAGAACAGAAATACTGATGTTTCTGAAAAGGTATATTACTCACTTTTATAGTCCCATGAATATCAGAGCTACAGGAACTTCACCAACATATATATTAGCTTGGTCGGGTCATCTTCACCAGCTTCACTGCACTCCCAACAAGTATCCAGTATCATCTTGGAAAGCCAATGATCCTTCATTCAGGTCAATCTCTGTGTCCTTTTTAAGACCTAGTCATCCACGCATTAATAGATTTGTATTTGATTTATTTATCTATTTGAAAGATTTATTACTCTCAGTACAATTCTGGACAAGTTGAAAATTACATACATAATAAAATATACAACAACATACAAGGCACTACACTTCTCGTATACTTATCTATGGTGGTAATACTATTTAAATTGCTTAGACAATCAAGCTTGAAGGGACCTTGAGGATCTATAACTTACTTCTCATGGGCATAACATACTAATCCCCCCGCTTTACAAAGTCATGCTAGCGGCTGCCGGTGTGCTAATGTCGCAACAGCCTTGGTCTACAAACTGGGAAGGTGGTAGAACTAGAGGACATGAAATAAATAAGATTGAAGAGGGGGCAGACTCAAGAAAAATGTCAGGAAGTATTTTTTCACGGAGAGAGTGGTGGATACTTGGAATGCCCTACCATGGGAGGTGGTGGAGATGAAAACGGTAATGTAATTCAGAAATGTGTGGGATAAACATAAAGGAATCCTGTTCAGAAGGAATGGATCCTCAGAAGTTTATCAGAGATTGGGTGGCAGCACCGGTGGTTGGGAGGTGGGGCTAGTACTGGGCAGACTTCTACGGTCTGTGCCCTGAAAATGGCAGATACAAATCAAGGCCAGGTATACATATAAAGTAGCACATATGAGTTTATGTTGTTGGGCAGACTGGATGGACCATACAGGTCTTTTTCTGCCGTCACCTACTATGTTATGTTACTATGAATGGGCTGTGTCGGCATTGCCACTCGGCTTTGTAAACAGGGGGTTAACTCCTTATTTAAAATGTAAACCTTTAAGATTCTTCTTAAATATAGGGGTACAAGTCTCAGCTCTTATTTCCTCTAGAACGTACAACCGAAAACTAGATATAGGCTTCTGTTAAACCCAGTGAGAGAATAATTTTACAGCATGTTACCTACTAAAGGTGCTGGTTATAGTGTGCCCGATATTTACACCATGGAAGGCAGTCCGCATAAGTGCCACAATCAGTGCTGAACTCGGATATTCAATGCCAGGCTGTATATGGTGACCGGCATTAAATATCGGGGGGGGGGGGGGGGGGGGGGGGTCGACTCAAACTAAACTGGCTAACTGAACATTCAGCACTGACCGGTTAAGTTTATAGTGGCCAAAGATAAGACTGCTATGTAGACAGTCCAATTTGGCTGCTAAACTTAGCTGTACAATGCTTGAAAATTCACCACTAGCTGGCTATATTATGCGATATAGCTTGTTAGCTGCTATCCCCCGGATTCTATACAGCGTGACCAAAATTACACGTGCAAATCCAGTTGTATTCTGGATTTGCATGCACAATTTAATTACTTAAGAAGCCAATGAGTGGAGGAGTGGCCTAGTGGTTAGGGTGGTAGACTTTGGTCCTGGGGAACTGAGGACCTGAGTTCGATTTCCACTTCAGGCACAGGCAGCTCCTTGTGACTCTGGGCAAGTCACTTAACCCTCCATTGCTCCATGTAAGCCGCATTGAGCCTGCCATGAGTGGGAAAGCGTGGGGTACAAATGTAACAAAAAAATAAATAAATAAATAAGTGTCAATAAGTTCCACTCAACAAGCAATTATTGATACTAATTGGCATTAGTTAGAATTTGCACACACAACTTTCTAGACGTATTCTGTAAAGTGGTGTGCATAAATTCTAATGTGTGCTGCAAAAAAGGAAGTGTGGATGTGGGCGTGAAATGGGTGTACCATGGGTGTTCCAAAAATCTATGCAAAAAGATACCGCACTAGGTATGGGGGTACCACACAAAGTGTGGAGGTGCTCTTAATCCCTACAAAACAATTAAAAGGGAACAGAGGAGGGTGGAGAAGATAGGCTCTTAACAAACAATGGGGAAGATGTATAGTTTCAATTAAAAAATAAAGTTTATTACAACAGGTTGACTCAACACAGCCGTGTTGCGGCGCCTTAGCACCTTCTTCAGGAGTCTTCCAAAGGTTTATCAGGTGCTTGGATGGATAAACGGGGATTGGTTCAAAATGGCCGCCACGTAGGTTGGACGCATTTTAGAGCTCCTGCAAACTTTCCTTTTTCTTTGCTGGTTTATCCTAGCAAACTTACATAGAGATGCGAAGAGGCGAGGAAGGCAGCTGCCGTAGCCCACCAGCGCCCGATAACCCCCACTCGATGTGGCCCACGTGATGCTTTTTTGCAGTGCGCTCAACAAGACGCGAGTACGCCGGTGAGCAGCTCGCTGGGATCATCCGCCGGTGGTGAAGGCGCGCGGGAATCCCTTGAGCTTGAAATATCTTTGAGCCCCGACGCTCGAACGCCTCCTCCCCCTCCAACACAACGCGGGTTTGCTCCTCCACAGGCGGCGTCAATGAATCCTAACCCAGAAAGGGAAATGGACGAAGGTAGACTGAGGGCAAGAGAAGATCACGAAGGAGTGAGCTCCGTGTTGACTGGGACATCAATGGAGGGAGAAACTAACCCCAATCGGGCTGGACGTTTCCTGCAACAGGAGGTAAGAAGCTTTTCAATCATGCTCGATTTCAGCATAAACCTCCCAAAGTTACACTTGATTGCTTATGGAATTTGATAGCAGATCTCGGCAAAGCTCTGCTTCCACAGATACATAAACTTAAACAAGATGTCGAAAGTGTTGAAGATAAAGTTAAATGTTTAAATACGCAGGTGGAAAACCAAGCCAAAGAAATACAGCAGATACAAGAGACTCAAAACGTAATGTTGAAGGATTTAATTAGTTTAAGAAAAAAAGCTGAAAATATGGAAAACTTTACCAGAAATAATAATTTGCGGTTTGTGAACTTTCCATATTTGCCTAATATGGCCCCTAGAGAGACTTAAAAAAATTACCTTATGGAAATTCTTCAAATTAGAGAAGATAATATACCTCCTTTTACCCAAATATTTTATATTCCCTCTGGGACCATACGACGGCAACAACAACAACAAGAGAATCAACCCCTAGATGTGTCTGCATTATTAGAGACCTCCGATACTGATCAAGCACTGCCAGCCACTTTGGTGGCGACAGTAACTTTATTACCTGATAAACTCTGGATTTTGAGATTATTCTATAAAAACCGTGATAAAGTATTTAAGGGACTAAAAATTAATATCTTCCCAGATGTGTCAAGAGAAACACAGCTACGCCGACGGAAATTTTTGCAGAAGAAACAAGAAGTGATTAACATGGGAGCTACTTATTTCCTAAAATTTCTGTGCAAGTGTTTAGTCACCTACCAACAAGAAAAATTTATCATTTTTGACCCATCCCAACTGGAGTTGTTTATTACAGCGAGAAAGACTGATGGAAATAGAATTAAAACGTCTTAAATTAGTCCAACCCACCATTTGTTAGAGATTTTCCTTGTTAAGCTTCACATATTGTACATTTTGAACCCCCTGTTAGTGGACTTTTGATTGAGAGAAGAAATTATTATGTAAAATGTTTTGCTTTTGAAGTATTTTCTTTCTTGATCAATCTTTCCTGTTACAAGACTGGTATGCTTGTAAATTAAAATTGAATACATAAATAAATTTAAAAAAAAACCACCAGAAAACAATGCACATAGGAATTCACAAGAACGGTGGCGGTGCACCACGTAGCAAGCGTAATCGTAGTTACACGTCCGTTCTTGTGGAAAGAGAGAATTGTGAATTCCTATGTGCATTGTTTTCTGGTGTTTTAACCATCCAAGCACCTGATAAACCATTGGAAGACTCCTGAAGAAGGCGCTACAGTGCCGAAACACGGCTGTGTATACCAAGTTTTACTTGGCATAACTAGAGTTAGGGCGCAGTCATGGCCGTTAGGTATGTTCTATAAACTGGCTAGGCATATTCTATAAAGTGTGCCTAAATCTAGGTGCGGTTTACAGAATATGCCTAGGCAAAAATATTTTTGGCACCAATATTTCAGGTGCCATATATAGAATCTAGTCCAATGTGGTAACTGCAAATATCCTCTATGACCTTGTCCACCCTGAGTGCCCCTTGCTCCTTCATGATCTAATGGTCCCAAGGATTCCCTCGCTGGCTTTCTGATTCTGATATACCTGAAAAAGTTGTTAATGTGAGTTTTTGCCTCTGCGGCAAGTTTCTCTTCATATTCTCTTTTAGCGATCTTTATCAATACTTTGCATCTAACTTGCCAGTGCTTATGTTGCTTCTTATTTTCTTCATTCGGGTCTTTTTTCCATTCTTTGGAGGATGTTCTTTTGGCTCTAATAACCTCTTTCATTTCACCTTTTAACCATGCTGGCAGTCGTTTTCTCTTCTTTGCACCTTTGTAAATATGTGGAATGCATCTGGTCTGAGCAATAAAATTGTAGTTGGATCTTTAACTCCATTGTCAAAAGGAACGTTCCATTCTGACTGCAGAAGCATCAAATACAATTAGATTGCAAAGCGTATGAACTATTTCAATTAATTTGAGGGTCAGTGCTATGCAACAGCTAAGAGGATCAAGTCATGCATTTCTTGGTTTGCTATGTAAGTCTAAAAGGATATTTACTGGAGCTTCTGTGTGAACTGTAAATGGAATTTGTGTGTCAAAAAGAATGGCAGTAACTCTGGGACATTAAGGCTGAGCCTGTGGCACATTTGTAGATGCAATAAAAACATAATCATCATTAAGCATAGGGAAGGGGCCTCAGGCTTTGGCTACACATACCTCTTCTGAGCTTGTCATTTCTCTGTCTGTTTTTTGTGCTCTGGCTCTGATGAGACAAGCTGAGTGACACAGAGAGTGGCAAAATAATGGATTTCTGCACACTTCAGACATATTTTTATCCCGGGGTAGAGTAGTCTCCTTTTTGAGGAAAATCTTTTCTGCATTTGTAGAATTTGACAGGGGGAGTAAATCCTGGCTTCCATCTTCCTTTGAGTTCAAATTAATAACTACTACTACTTATCACTTCTATAACGCTACAAGGCATACGCAGCTCTGTACACCAAACAAAAAAAAGACAGTCCCTGCTCAAAGAGCTTACAATCTAAATAGGACAGACAAAACAGACAGAACAATTAAGAGGTAAGGGAATTAAAGAGGTGGGGATAAAAGGGTACAGGGCAAGTGAGTAGTGGTTAGGAGTCAAAAGCAGCGTTAAAGAGGTGGGCTTTTAGCCTGGATTTGAAAACGGCCAAGGACAGGGCTAGACGTAGAAGCTCGGGAATTCTATTCCAGGCATGAGGTGCAGCGAGATAAAAGGAATGGAGTCTGGAATTAGCAGTAGAGGAGAAGGGGACAGACAAGAGAGATTTATCCACAGAACAGAGTACCCGAGGGGGGGTGTAGGGAGAGACAAGAGTGGAGAGGTACTGGGGAGCGGTAGAGTGAATGCACTTATAGGTCAGTAAGAGAAGTTTGAATTGAATGCGGAAACGGATAGGGAGCCAGTGAAATGACTTGAGGAGAGGGCTAATGTGAGCATAGCGACTCTGGTAGAAAGTGAATCGCGCAGCAGAGTTTTGGACTGATTGAAGAGGAGAGAGATGGCTAAGTGGGAGGCCGGTGAGAAGCAGGTTGCAATAATCTAGGTGAGAGGTGATAAGAGTAAATAAACATTTTAGAGGTCATTTGAAAATGCTTGCACAGTTTTTAGACTTCTAAATAGCAGAGTTTACACATGTCATTGTCTAACATACGTAAATTGCTATTTTAGAAAGCTGTGAGTTACATGGGTAAACTCCACAAGATGAGTAGTTTGGAAGGGGCGGGATTAGAGCATTGTTTGGGCAAGACTAAAAACTATATAGGGCCCAATATTCAAAATGATTAAAACGGTCAGGAGAGGCATAAATAAGACCGCATAAAACGCAGTCCTATCTTTACATAGTTCTTCATAGGCAGTTAAGTGCCGAATATCACACTTAACCAGCTACTTTCGTCAGCTTCATGTACCTAGAAATTCAATGCCAGAGCCTGGACGTGGCCTACCATTGAACTTCTATGGCAGCAATTCTATAAAGCAGCATAAAGGGGGAAAGAGAAATGGAACTTGATATACCGCCTTTCTGAGGTTTTTTGCAACTACATTCAAAGTGGTTTACATATATTCAGGCTGACCGAATTTCAGTTTCACTTTTGGTTATGTTGCCGAAACTGACCCAAAATCCTTTTTCTGCCTGGATTCAGTTTGGGCCAAAGGGCTACAGCCATGGTTTTGGTTTTAGGCTGAAACTGACCATTTGTTTTTGGTGCAAGCTGAAAATTTGTGCTTTAACCTGTTTGTCTGTCTCCCTTTCTTCCTCTCCCTCCTCACCGAACAGGAGTTGCCTCCCCCCCAACCAACTGTAGATGTCCTCCTCGGGCCTATCTTACATCCCTGGTGGTCTAAGGGTGTAGTTAGGGCAGGAGTGATCCCCAGTTTCTCCTGCCCTCCTACTCTCAAAATGGCTGCCATGACCTCTAGTGGCAATCTCACAAGAGTGCCACAAGAGGACACAGCAGCCATTTTGAGTGTAGAGCTGACATTGGCAAGAGTGACTGGGGTTACTCCTGCCCTGACTACATCACTAGACCACCAGGGATTGTAAAGTAATCGGGGGGGGGGGGGGGGAGCTAGTCTTTGCATTCTTTTTTTTTGTGTGTCTGTAATGCAATTTCAAGTAATGCAGTTATGATCTTGCATAATAGTTAATATGCTAAATAGAGTGTAACAAATAAATACTTTTGATACAAAAGCTTAGAAGGAATTTAAGTCTGTAAATTTGGGTTAATAAGTTCCTTAGGAATTAGCCTCTCTGTGGAGATATGACATCAGCTTTAACTCCAACTGCAGCACCAAGTCAGCCATTGTAAAAGCACTGTGGCTTTTAGTTTCAGTTTTCATTAGCTGAAGTCCATGTGTGTGGATTGTATTTTGCTTGGAGGTAAAATATGGTCTTTCATTATCTAAATTATTATATATATTCTAGCTTGGATACTATCAGGCTCATTTTCGAAAGAGAAGGACGCCCATCTTTCAACATAAATCGGAAGATGGGCGTCCTCCTCACAGGGTCATCCAAATCAGTATAATCAAAAGCCGATCTTGGATGTCCTCAACTGCTTTCCATCGCAGGGACGGCCAAAAATCAAGGGGGTGTATCGGAGGCATAGTGAAGGCGGGACTTTGGTGTGCCTAACACATGGATGTCCTCGACCCATAATGGAAAAAAAAGGGCGTCCCTGACGAGCACTTGGATGACTTTACCTGGTCCTGTTTTTTTTTATGACCAAGGCACAAAAAGGTGGCCGAAATGATCAGATGACCACCAGAGAGAATTGGGGATGACCTCCCCTTACTCCCCCAGTGGTCACTAACCCCCCTCCCACCCTCAAAAAACATCTTTCAAAATATTTTTTTGCCAGCCTCTATGCCATCCTCAGATGTCATACTCAGGTCCATCACAGCAGTATGCAGGTCCCTTGAGCAGTTTTAGTGGGTGCAGTGCACTCCAGGCAGGTGGACCCAGGCCCATCCCCCTCCCTACCTGTTACGTTTGTGGAAGAAACAGCGAGCCCTCCAAAACCCACCAGAAACCCACTGTACCCATATCTAGGTGTTCCCTTCACCTGTAAGGGCTATGGTAGTGGTGTACAGTTGTGGGTAGTGGGTTTTGGGGGGTTGGGGGGCTCAGTACACAAGATAAGGGAGCTATGTTCCTGGGAGCATTTTATGAAGTCCACTGCAGTGCCCTCTATGGTGCCCGGTTGGTGTCCTTGCATGTGAGGGGGGACCAGTGCACTACAAATGCTGGCTCCTCCCATGACCAAAGGGCTTGCATTTGGTCGTTTCTGAGATGGGCATCCTTGGTTTCCATTATCGCCAAAAATCAGAAACGACCAAGTCTAGGGATGACCATCTCAAGGATGACCTAATGTAACAGAGGGTTAAATGGTGGAAAAAAAAAACCTAAAAAAAAAACTTACTCGGGGTCCGGTCTGGGGCCTCCGAGGTTCGGGCTCCCGGAGGGGGGAAAGCGGGTCGATGGGTCCGTGGGGGCAAATGAGACGGTGTGGTTTGTTGGCTCCCGGGGTCGGTCGAGCATGTCCCTGGGGGTGAAGAAGTCGGCGTTTTTTTGGGCCGATTTTTGGCCCGTTCGTTTTTTTTGCTCCCGGAGACAATTGAGCATGTCTCCGGGAGGGAAGAGGATCCTGTGTTGTAGGTCCGGGGACAATTGAGCACGTCCCCGGACATGTGGAAACGTGCCGGGTGGTCCTTCGGGCCACTTGAGGGGAGGAGCGCTAGAAAGAGCGCCGGGAGTAAGGAGATGCTGCTAGAGGGGAGCGCTGCTGAAGGCAGCGCTGCGGGAAAGCAGCGTCGGGTTTTTTTTTTTTTTTTAAACAGAAAAGGCCGGTTCCGGTGAAGAGGAGGGGCTGGTGTGCAGCCTGTTTGGGCTGCGACGGAAAAGGATGGCCGGAGAGAGGGGAGAACTGAGCGGAGAAGACGTTGAGGGAGCGGAGCAGCGTGTGCATGAGGCGGCGTGCCTCATGCACAAATCAGATCGCACATTTTCGCGTTTAGGTTGAAGCCGGGGCCTAAATTTTGGGCCCGGCTTCGGAGCTTTTTTATTTTAAACTCCGTTTTGGCTCCAGGACGACGAGGACCAGAACCGAAGGCAGGGTTCGAATGAGCGGAAAATCCTGGTCCAGGTAAGGGGTCTTTTGACCTGAAATTTTATTTTGTTTATTTTTAAATTAAGTAAATACGGTTTTTGATTTTTTAAAAATCAGGGGTTTAAGTTTTTTAAATTTGGTTTTTAGATTCATGATCAGGGGATTTTTCTTGATTTTTCTATCAGATTAGTTTTTTTAATTTAAATATTTTTAGGGGGTTTTTTGGAGGGGTGCTAGTTTGAAGGTGTTAATAAAGGGTTAAATTCTTAAATTCAACAGGGTAGATTAAGGAAGGGGTATATTAATTTTTGAAATGGGTTTTTCAAATTTGGGGAGTTTTGGAGGGGTGTTAGAGGGGATAGTGTGCGGCGGATAGGAAAATTGGGGTATTTTTAAAATTTAAAAGTATGGTTAGATGGAGGATTCAGGGTTTTAGTTGCAGGGAAAATTTGGGGTGTTTCGGAGGAAATTGGAAGGAGTTACAGTTTAATTTTATAATTTCCCATTAAACTCTATGGGAAATTATATATCAAAATGGAGATATTGTTTATGGTTGCAGGTCCATCATTGTAGAATACATTACCATCAAATTTTAGTTTTAGTAAATATTTGCTCATTTTTTGAAAACAGCTAGATTTAGGACTTTGTGAGACAGTTAAACCTGAAGAAAAACTAAAGGGTTGATATTCAACAGGGTTTAAAGGGGGGCAGCAGAGGCTCTTGTCCACTTAAACCCTGCTCAGTGGGTTGTCCCCAGATGGTCAGTGTCACTTAAATGTACAGTGCCACTGAACATCCCCTCTGACCACTTAGCACCAGGACAGTTTGTGAGCAATGAGGGAGATGCTGGCAGTTGGCACCAGTCATATTCAATGTCACTGCCCACATCGCTAACTGGGAAGATAAAACAGCACAAAAGACAGTCCTATATTTCCCTGCTTACGTGTGAGGGTGCCAGCGTCTCCCCTAACTTTCAGGTCAGTAGCTGAGCTGGATATTCAATTCTGGTGCCAGGTAGGATTCAGCTTAAATTGATCTTTTAATCTTTCAAAAAGTACAAAGATTAGGAGATACTCAATGAAGTTACATAGAAATGCTTTTAAAATAAATAGGAGGAAATATATTTTTTTCACTCAGCAATAGTTCAGCTCTGGAACTCTTTGCTGGAGGATGTAGTAACAGTAGTTAGCATATCTGGGTTTAAAAAAAGGTTTGGACACATTCCTGGAGGAAACGTCCATAGCCTGTTAGTAAGACAGACATGGGGAAGCCACTGCTTGCCATGGTATTGGTAGCATGGAACGTTGCTACTATTTGGGTTTCTGCCAGTTACTTGTGACCTGGATTGGCCACTGGGCTAGATGGACCATTGGTCTGACCCAGTATAGCTATTCTTATGTTCTTATGTAAATCAGATGACCATCGCTGGCTGAATATCAAAGGGCAGGCAGTAATATTTTAAATAACAGACTACAAGGATGGTGTTTGAAACTATAAAAAAAATGCAATTTCATTCTGATAGTCCTAATCTAGTAATTATGTTGCATTGGTTACATTCACTTTGCTCCTTTAATGAGGCACTTTTTGCATGGAGTACATTTATAGATGTACTTGTTATAAATATATTTTCATTGAGTTAGACAGTCCTTGCAAGCTGTGTATAGTTGATACAGCATAATCAGATCACATATCTGCTTATTGGGCTGAATCATTTCCGTAAGCTGAAATGCACTGTGACCCTCAAGCTGCTAACAGTTGACCTCTATTAACAAGTGCACATCCAACCTCCTCTAATAGCAAAACTGACCATTTTTGTTTACTGTTCGACTTAATAGCAGACTGCTGTGTCCCAATAAAACTATCGCTCACCTTCTGCCCTTCCGTGCTAACATAAAGAAAATCCACTCATTGATCAAACTAACAATGAACTGCTATGGTTTGAAGGACGCTTCCTCACCCCAGGTCATCCCAATACCTCTACTTTTAATCTCTGGCATTTTGCTAAACCAGTAAACACAGGAATAATTATAGCTGCCAGAGAAGAAAAGCTCTGATCACTTTCATTTGCTCTTATTTTTTTCCTCTAATGACGTTTTTTTAGCTGCACCTACTGCTATGATAGGATCTCACTTCCTCAGTCTCAGCTACTCACTCCATCTCAGAACCATAGGAATGCAAGAGATCTAAATAAAAATGGATATCTTGCTTGTATGGTACGACATTAGCACACCGGTAGCCGCTAGCATGACTTTGTAAACCGGGGGATTAGTATGTTATGCCCATGAGAAGTAAGTTATAGATCCTCAAGGGCCCTTCAAGCTTGATTGTCCAAGCAATTTAAATAGTATTGCCACCATAGATAAGTATACGAGAAGTGTAGTGCCTTGTATGTTGTTGTACAACTCGTAGCAGAAGGTTTCAACATGCATATGGCTGCTGACAGCAAAGCATAGAACAGAGTATTAGGGAGTGGAGGTATCCACTCACATTGAGATCCTTTATACAAACTACTACTAATCATTTCTGTAGCCAGTGACGTAGCTACGTGGGGCCACAGGAGCCTGGGCCCCCTCAAATTTCTTCTGGGCCCCTGGTTTTCCTGGAGGGGGTTGAAGTCTTGTCCAGCGCCAGTCTCCGGCGCCGGTGCTGCATTGCCTGCCCTGCTCTTTCTTCCCCCTCACATCCTGCATGCTCCTCAATTTCACTAAAAGGAGTGTACAGGATGTGAGGTGGAAGAGAAAGCAGGGCAGGCAACGCGGCAGCGCCGGAGACCGCTGGAGAAGGCTTCAGCTGGCAGGGGTTGTGGACCCCCGCCAGTCAAGGTATTTGTTGCAGCAGTAAGACAAAGGGGTGGTGAGGTGGCAGCAGCGGAGCAGCAGACCAAAATTGCCCCCCATCTCGGGCTCTGGCCCCCTCTCACCGTGAGGTCTGTCTACACCCCTGTCTGTAGCATGACTAGATGTACACAGTGCTGTACACATTATATGCAGGTACTTTCTCTATCCCTAGAGAGCTCACGATCTCAGCATTTTTTTTGTACCTGGGGCAATGGAGGGTTAAGTGACTTGCCCAATATCACAAGGAGCTGCATTGGGAATCAAGCCCAGGTTGCTAGGATCAACGCCCGCTGCACTAACCATTAGGCTACTCCTCCTCTAATGACATTTTCTTAGCTGCATATACTGCAATGTATGCTCCACATTCCTCAGGAGCAGCTAGATGTGAAAAGCAGTTCTGTAAGCTAGCACCTAGTTTATACAATAGTAGCAGTGCCCCTAAATTGCTTAGCACACAATAGTCTGGAGGACATGCACATGGGCATGTCACAGGTGTGTCACCAAGTGATGCATGCAAGTTCTAGAATACTATCAGTTGCATGCATTGCATGGCACATTTAGGTATGCCCACTTATACTGGTCATTGACCTGTCATTAAATAAGTGTACCTAACTTTTGGGTCACCAAAGCAGCTTTGCACTAATATTTTCTAACAGCTTAGGCATATCTTTAAGGTGTTATAGAATCGGCACAAACCGCCAGATTCTATAAAGGTCACTGAAAATTGCGTGCACAAATTTAGGTGTGATCCTGATTTGTGTGTGCAATTTAATTGAATAACAAGCCAATTAGTGCCAATAATTGACTTTTTAATGAGTAATTATTGGCACTAATTAGATTTAATTGGGTGATACACGCCTAAAATTTACATGTAGTCCAATAAAGGGGGTGCAGAAAGGGAACAGTCATGGGCATTTTTGGGCAGAATGGGGCAGAGTTTTCAGTTAAATGCATAATTACAGAAAAAAAGGCCTTCCACATGTAAATTTAGGCATGGGCATTTGCACCACATTTTCATTGGTGATAATGGTGGCGCCTAAATTTACATGAAATTTTAGGCACAGCTTATAGAATATTGCTTAAGTGAGGGGTTTTCAGTGCCTAATTAAGCACCCAACTATGGAACACACTACCAAACGCAATAAAAACAATACAAGACCTAACAAACTTCCGAAAATCACTAAAAACCAACTTGTACAAAAAGGCATACCACAATGACCCTACCTAAATACCAGACAATGAAACTACATTTGACTGCTTCACTTACTCCGACACCAAGGAACTTTAACGCAATTCCACTTTATTTCTCATTCAGGAATTGAACTCTTTATACTTGAATGCTTATTCTACTCTGTCACTTATGAACTCTAAAGCAATATCACGTTGTATTTCTCATCCCAGAAATGGCGATCGCCACTATGGCATAATGTAAGCCACATTGAGCCTGCAAATAGGTCGGAAAATGTGGGATACAAATGCAACAAATAAATAAATAATTTTAGGTGCCATATATATAGAATTTACCCCAAAGTGTGCTCCTTTATGGGCATAAAATGAGGTGCCAATTTATAGAGTTGCCACCATAGTGACCTCTATATTTGAAAATCAACCCCCTCTATACCCCTACCCCTCACATAGACTCCAGTTCTTGTTCCTATGCTGTTTTTGAAAGAACTCATATCTTTGGCACTTATTCCAAATATTTCACGTTTGATGGACAATTTTACCAGCAGGTTAAAAGCACAAAAATGGGGGCCAATAAGGCTCCTGATGTTATTTGCCTATATGGTTCTCATTGTATATCTATCCACCTATATTCATCATTTTTGGACCCCCAGATTTTTGTGCAATGCCAATATATAGTTTGCATTTATCTAATGTACAGGTGTGGAGATTGAGTTCTATACAATTATGGATTGGCTAAATACCTGTAATCCCAGTTTGACATTTGGGAACTTTCCTCTCTGGTGTATGGTTTCTTTTCTGGATGTAAATATAATTACACAGGTGAACCATCTTATTATGTCCATTTTAATGAAATTAGCTAATAAGAATGATTTGTAATATTTTTCAAGTCATGTGTTTGAACTGTCCAACACTGCAGTACGTCCATAGAGAAAGGAGGCATGTTTTGGGCTGCTGAGCAGAGATGGTGTCCATCAAATAAGGGAAGAAGTGTCTTCAGCAGCAGACTGGCTAACCTACTGAAGAAGGCTTTAAACTAGAATCATTGGGGCAGGGTGATCAAAGCTCCCAGGTAAATGAAGCATTAAATATCTCCACACAAATGGGGAAGAGGGTCAACATCTGGAAAGCAGTATATGCCCGAAGTATGGGAAATAAGGTTTTAGATCTTGAGGCTGTGATATAAAATGCTGATTAGGATTTAGTGGTGATCACAGAGACATGGTTCACAGAGAACCATGACTGGGATAATAGTTATGCTGGGCTACAATCTGTTCAGGAAAGACAGGGTAGGGAGAAAGGGAGGAGGAATGACATTTTAAAGATAATATTAAAGCCAAATAATTGCAGGACCTACAGGGTAAGGAAGAGGCACTGTGGGTCAATCTGGAAAGAGGCAATGGCAAATGAATTTACATTAGTGTGATATACAGGCCTCCTTCACAGACAGAAGAAATGAAGAGAGATTTAATTGAAGACATTCAAGATATAGTTGTGAAAGGGAAGTACTCCTAATTTTAATATGCCAGATATTGATTGGCGTATCCATATTATGGGGGTTCTTTAGAAGCAGGGAGATCCAGGATTCTCTATAGGGGGAACTATTCCAGCAGTTGGCAATGGAACCCATACAGGATAAGGCCATACTGTACTTAGTGCTTACTAACAGAGAGAATGTTTCTGGTATTAGTAGGTGATTATCTGGCATCCAGTGATCACCAGATGGTGTGGTTTAATATTAAGATGTGTGGAGAGGGTTCATTCAAAAGTGAAGGTTCTAGATTTTTAAAAAAACTTAATTTGTTCAGATAGGGGATTACCTAAAGAAATTGTTGGCTGTATGGGAACATCTGGAAGAAGCTGGAAAGCAGTGGGCAAAACTGAAATGAGCTAAAGTAGGGGTCATGCATTTAGGCTGCAAAAACACAAGAGAATGGTATAGTTTAGGGGGTGAAGAATTTTTGTGCACGAAAGAAGAGCAGGACTTGAGTGTGATTGTATGTGATGATCTTAAGGTGGGATAGACAGGGTAGTGCTGTGTTTTCTATTTCTAAGAAACACTGGTCCATTTTTTAATTGCAATTTCAAAAATAAGATCCAAGGAATTATCACTTGTACAGAAAATATGAAAAAACAAATGCAGGAAATTATAAACAAAGGGAAAAAAATTGAATGATATCCGATGTATAAACAGAGTCCACAAAATAGTAGAGAAATTGTCAATAGAAATTGGTAGAAAAAAATGCTAAATTACTCATCAAAATCAAAATTAAGGGGTCCTTTGACTAAGGCGCTAACAGATGTAGTGCACGCTAATCGTTAGCAGGGTCACAGCAAAAGTTTTAGTTTATCACTGAGCTGGGCTCAGGCTGAGGCTGGACTTATTCCAGTAGGCCATAGGGTTTTATGCCACACTTTCATTCTTTATTTTTCTTTGTTAGTCCGGGAGTAAATAAACTTCACTCTCACTCAAAGAAATACTCCAGGTTTGATGCAACAAACATGAGCTTTACTTGAACTCTGCAACAAGCAGTATATCCAAACTTCATATACTCTGGAGACAACAGTCCTTTCAGTATCAAACAGGTCAATTTATATCCAAACAGATAATTAGTTCAAAAGAAAATTAAGTGCCAGTTCAAGTCTTTCCTGTTCTGCTTCTGTGATGGGTTAACCCATCTACCCACCCGGAGCACTTCTCACTCTCCATGGTTAATGCTTTTACTGGCAGAAACCTCCACTTAGTTGGGCCTATCCAGGATACCCACTCTCCTCAAGGATCCTGGCGGGGGTAGAGGCAACCAAAGACCATGTGCTCTGCACAACAACTTTTATTAAATCCGTAACTCCATACATACTGTCATTCAATAACCAGAAACCTTTTCCTCAGTACTTTCTTACAAACATTCCCCCTTGGGCTGGGCTTCTCACTCTTCCTTTCCAACTCAGTTCCCTCCCCCCCAGTGACTCTGAAGGAGGGTCTCTCATCAGTTTAGTAATCCCCAATATAATGGGGGATTACATAAGCATTAGGTTGCACAGTGCACCTGTGAATCCCTTCCCCTTTGTGAATAACAAGCAGCATGTTAATGTGACACCACAGAGTCACATCATGCCAGGCTCCTAGGTATAAAGGTCAAAATGATGGTGCCTTAAAATGTGGAGAATGCGGTTACCATATTTTTTAATGTTTTATTTTTAATAGGAAGGATCTCAAAAGTCATGTAAAATTTGATGAAGCGTACTGGGCTAGGAATGAAAGATAAATGTAACACATTACTAGATGGCCAGAAGCTTGTTTCCTTTAAGCAGCAAGTGTTCTTGTTTTGTCATGAATCTTGCTGTATGAAATACACACAAGACTAATATGTCATCCATGAATAAATCAGTTCTACACAAAAAGTATGGTTAACTAAAGTTGCTAGTAGGCAGCAGTCTACAATTTAAATGGTCTCATATTGTATCTTAAATTTCAAAAAGAACATACAAGGTGTGCAGGTGCCAGGAAGCAAGGGACTAACAGTTCCAACAAATCATTTTATTGTATATATGTGTAGGACCCAACAACCAAGGCAGCACTCAAATCTACTACAAACTTTATTTTTTTTTGGTGGTAATGGCTGCATGAGACGTTGACTCTATGCTCTTCTTATATTTATATGTTTAGGTGTTTGTATTTATACATTTGGGTGTTGTATTATTGAGTACTAAGGTTGGGCAGTCATTAACAACAGAGGAAATATCACTGACATCACCTTTCATTGTCAAAGAAAAAACGGGCAAGATTTCATTTGCCAACAGCAGGTTAGTAAATGACAGCCCCCCTCCCTAGATCTAAATCCACCTTCTTGCCCTCACGTTCGACCCCTTCCTCCCATTGGAAGGGGGCCAATGTTGCTTATGTCTCCCATATTGACACAACAGGGGGGGAACTCCCAAACAAAACAGAAATTCCCCGATATGAAAATTTTCTGACTGCCCATCCCTATTGATTATCTCCAAAATATGGCCATTCTGGGTCCTGTGTGAATGTAGAATAAAATTATTTGTTAGTACTGGTAGTTTCTTGGTTTCTAGCTCCTCCACTCCTTGTTTGTGTTTTCTAGTTATTTATGGAATGCTTCTTCTCTATCATTGATCAGTAGATTGCCAAACATGACATGCCCTCTCCTTGTTCCCTCCTAAATTTGGTTTTATCAGTTCATTTTCAAACAACCTTCTAAGTTCTTCTAGCCACTGCTTCATACCAGGTATCCGCAAAAGTTATAGGAATCCTCAGCACACAGCTATAATGGTAATCATTCACGATCTTATGCAGTTACGAGAGCAATTAGTCTTATTGGGTTATGCACTCACACAAAACCCCTTTCGCCTGACCTGCAACCAGTTGACACTCTTCTCCGATGTATCTTCATCATCAGCGGAGAATTGGACCCAGTATTCACTGTCCAAGTCTTTCAGGGGTTTACCCTGAAAGAAATCACAAACTGCAGGCAGACAGCATCCTACCCTTAAGCCTGGTTTGTGGCGAGACTCCTCAATCTCCAGCCCGCAGGTCGGCTTCTCTATTCTGCTCAGGAGATTAACAGTAACAGTTTTGATCCTGCTCCCCTTTCAAGGGTTTCTTAGCAGGCACCCCTCTTTAGTTTCAACAGGTCACTTCGTGGGGATTTAGACTTCGTTGATTATAGGCTACCAAGGACAAGTTTCACAGCACTGCCCTTCTTTAAATAGTAATTCATGAGCTCCACCCCACACTGAGGCTCCATGAATCAAGACATCCTCCAGTGTAAGATGAACTCACAATTATTTCCACGCAGGGTTCCTCTTACACAGGGCTTCAATATAACAGGGGGTTACACTTGTACACTGAAAAAAACATGCCAAGTGCTATTCTATGAACGGTACCGAAAGGTAGCCATCATTTATAGAATACGCTTAGTGCCAGGATCAGCACCTAACTTTAGATGTGAGGATTTACACCACCTCTAAATGGTGTGGAACCCCATATTCTATAACAGCATGCATACATTATAGAAACACCCCTGATCTCCCGATAACCATCCTATGACCATGTCCTCTTTTTGGAACCATACATAAAATTTACATGCGGATCCCCATGACTAAAAATACACACGTAAATTTCAATTAATGCCAGTTAGTGCCAATAATTGATTAGCACTTAATCATTGGTACTAATTGGCTTGTTATTCAATTAAATTGCACATAAAAATTGGATATGGGCACACATTTGCGCACATCATTTTAAGTGCCATTTACACAGAATTTCAGGGATAGTAGGTTATTGTTGAAATTCAATGTTATCCCTGGTGAACTTCAGTAAAGATTAAGAAGCCCTTTTATTAGAGTGTGGTAAGCAGTGGCGTAACTACGTGGGGCCACAGGGGCCTGGGCCCCCGTAGATTTGGCCCTGGACCCCCCTGCCATTGACCTTCTCAACCCCCCTCCCGCCGCCGCTATCACCTACCTTTGCTGGCGGGGGACCCCAACCCCCACCAGCCGAGGTTCTCTTCTTCTGGCGCAAGGCTTCATTCAGTTTCTGAGTCTGACATCCTGCATGTACACATGCTGGCGGGGGATGGTGGGGGTTGGGGTCCCCCACCAGCAAAGGTAGGCGACGGTGGGGGAGGGCTGATGGCGGGAGGGGTCAAGAGGGTCATCGGTGGGGGGATCAAAGTTGGTGGTGGCGGTGGCGGGGGAGTTGGCAATGGCAGGGGGGTCAGCGGCACCGGGGGGGCTAAAATGTACCCCCTCCCGCCGAAGTCTGGCTACGCCCCTGGTGGTAAAGATTTCTTATTGTGCTATAATGGGACAATTCTATAACTGGGCGCCTCAATTTAGGCATCTACTGTATTTTCCACAGATATTGAGCCTATTCTATAAGAACACAGGCTCATTCTTATAGAATACTATCATAAGTCTGCATCAATGCACCTACATTTAGTCACATCTATTTATGACAGGTCTATGGCTGGCATAAATGGTGCACCTAAAGATGGAACTTAAGGGTGTTCTTATAGTATTCTGTAAGTTACATGTGTAAATATCAGCCATGCCCATACTACTCCCCAGTGAACACTCCCCATGCATTTAGTAACACAGTAAATAATGGCAGATAAATGCCAACTCTTACTACAAATTAAACCAGGTATAAAAATATGTCAGCCGATAATCAGCCCATAGCAGTCAGTGGTTGTTTGGGGTTTTTTTAACGGAGGGCTAAATCCAGGGCTAAAGTTGTGCTGGTCGCAGGATCTAATTGCGGTTCCAGCCAATATTCAAAATAGACCCACATAAAGGATGCAGGTCGTTGTCCTCTGTTCTCCAATTCTCCCTCCCACTACTAAATGGCTGCCACAACCTCTAGTTGAAGATTTGCAGTGGGAGGGGGTGGGTAGGAAGGGCTCAGTCACCTGTTTTGTGTTTTAGTAGTGGGAGAACACAAAACAAGTAACTGAGCCCTTGCTACCCACCCCCTCCCACTGCAAAGCTTCAACTAGAGGTTGTGGCAGCCATTTTGTTTAGAACAGCCGCAATGGGCAGGAGCAAGTGGGCAGTACTCCTGCCCTTTAGACCCCTCAGGACCACAAGGAATCTATAAGGTATGCCCAGGGGGGCCTACGAGGAAGGGAGAGGGTGATAGGGAGGGAGGACTAGGAAGGCTGATGCCGCAAGCTGGAATTTAAGTGGGTACTGACCAATATTCAAATCGGTGCCTGGTTAGCTTTGTAGCTAAAGTAAGGAAAGCATTTTTGTTGTCCTAAAATTAGCTGCTTACTTAACGTGTTAACGGTCTGTATATGGCTGCTAACAGGTTAAATTCTGAATCCTACCAGGCTGCCCCCGCAGTAGAAAATAGAAAAATATTTTCTGGCATGAAAAACACTGCACTGCAAACACAAAACTACGCAAGGTGGCAGGGCGCATCCCACGGTAGTGCTGTTTTACCATGCAGTACCCCTACTACTGCTTTGTAAAAAGCCCCTTAGTTGGATAAAAACTGAGGCTTAAACTATTCATGCAATTACACTCCATATTTGTCATTGGAATGCATGAAACATCACTGTAATGCATAGATGCAATTTGGAATGCAAGAATGGAACACAGGGCATTTTTTAACCGATTTTAGCATTCTTGAACATGTAAAAATTAAAAAAAATCAATGCATTTTAGCTAATTAGACTATTTTCTATCAATTTCAGTGACTTTCAAAGATCTTTTATTTTTTTCATGCTCAGACACATTCAAGGTTTTCAAATGTAAAAAACAAATATTTCACTTTCTTACTTATGCTTCAACACATTCAGTTTGACTTTTTTAGATTTTTAATAGTATTTGGCTATTCTTTTGGAGGTCAAAACGTTTTAATTCAATTGTGGATTATCCACCTTATAATTGAAAGAGAAAAACGCCTAGATTTCGACCCAAATCGGGAGATAGACGTTTATCTCACAAAAACGAATAAATCGGTATAATGGAAAGCCGATTTTGGATGTTTTCAACTGCACTCCATTGCGGAAGCGTACAAAGTTGACGGGGGCGTGTCGGAGGCATGGCGAAGGTGGAACTGGGGCGTGGTTATCGGCCAAGGAGAGATGGTCGCCTTTCGCCGATAATGGAAAAAAAGTATGCGTTTGTAGCTAGAATTTAGGGCACTTTTCCTGGACCCTGTTTTTTCACGAATAAGGCCCCAAAAAGTGCCCTAAATGACCAGATTACCACCAGAGGGAATCGGGGATGACCTCCCCTGACTCCCCCGGTGGTCACTAACCCCCTCCCACCACAAAAAATGATGTTTCACAACTTTTTATTTTCACCCTCAAATGTCATACCCACCTCCCTGGCAGCAGTATGCAGGTCCCTGGAGCAGTTGTTAGGGGGTGCAGTGGACTTCAGGCAGGTGGACCCAGGCCCATCCCCCCCCCTACCTGTTACAATTGTGCTGCTTAATGCTTAGTCGTCCAACCCCCCAAACCCATTGTACCCACATGTAGGTGCCCCCCTTCACCCCTTAGGGCTATAGTAATGGTGTAGACTTGTGGGTAGTGGGTTTTGAGGGGGATTTAGGGGGCTCAACACCCAAGGGAAGGGTGCTATGCACCTGGGAGCTCTTTTACCCTTTTTTTTGTTTTTGTAAAAGTGCCCCCTAGGATGCCCGGTTGGTGTCCTGGCATGTGAGGGGGACCAGTGCACTACGAATCCTGGCCCCTCCCATGAACAAATGCCTTAGATTTATTCGTTTTTGAGCTGGGCGCTTTCATTTTCCATTATCACTGAAAAACAAAAACGCCCAGCTCACAAATTGTCGAATAAAACATGGACGTCTACTTTTTTCGAAAATACGGTTCGGTCCGCCCCTTCATGGACCCGTTCTCGGAGATAAACGCCCATAGAGATAGACGTTTTCGTTCAATTATGCCCCTCCACGTGACCTCTGGAGAGTTCATAAGGTTGTTTGCACTTCATGATAGATTTAGCTACAGCATAACGTGAGTCTGAGGGACAGTATTTGGTGCCACACCCTGTGTTTTAATATAGTCTATGCCTCAGTTTTTATTCGACTAAATTGGTTTTACCCAACTAAATTGGTTTATTTAATTATGTAGCTTTGACCATATTGGTGGTGACTTGATTTTACACTGGTCTGGATATTTATGAATTGTTGTTCCTTTCTCATTTTACATTATAGTACCCTTATGCAACGTTCCAAATACAGTGGGGGAAATAAGTATTTGATCCCTTGCTGATTTTGTAAGTTTGCCCACTGACAAAGACATGAGCAGCCCATAATTGAAGGGTAGGTTATTGGTAACAGTGAGAGATAGCACATCACAAATTAAATCCGGAAAATCACATTGTGGAAAGTATATGAATTTATTTGCATTCTGCAGAGGGAAATAAGTATTTGATCCCCCACCAACCAGTAAGAGATCTGGCCCCTACAGACCAGGTAGATGCTCCAAATCAACTCGTTACCTGCATGACAGACAGCTGTCGGCAATGGTCACCTGTATGAAAGACACCTGTCCACAGACTCAGTGAATCAGTCAGACTCTAACCTCTACAAAATGGCCAAGAGCAAGGAGCTGTCTAAGGATGTCAGGGACAAGATCATACACCTGCACAAGGCTGGAATGGGCTACAAAACCATCAGTAAGACGCTGGGCGAGAAGGAGACAACTGTTGGTGCCATAGTAAGAAAATGGAAGAAGTACAAAATGACTGTCAATCGACAAAGATCTGGGGCTCCACGCAAAATCTCACCTCGTGGGGTATCCTTGATCATGAGGAAGGTTAGAAATCAGCCTACAACTACAAGGGGGGAACTTGTCAATGATCTCAAGGCAGCTGGGACCACTGTCACCATGAAAACCATTGGTAACACATTACGACATAACGGATTGCAATCCTGCAGTGCCCGCAAGGTCCCCCTGCTCCGGAAGGCACATGTGACGGCCCGTCTGAAGTTTGCCAGTGAACACCTGGATGATGCCGAGAGTGATTGGGAGAAGGTGCTGTGGTCAGATGAGACAAAAATTGAGCTCTTTGGCATGAACTCAACTCGCCGTGTTTGGAGGAAGAGAAATGCTGCCTATGACCCAAAGAACACCGTCCCCACTGTCAAGCATGGAGGTGGAAATGTTATGTTTTGGGGGTGTTTCTCTGCTAAGGGCACAGGACTACTTCACCGCATCAATGGGAGAATGGATGGGGCCATGTACCGTACAATTCTGAGTGACAACCTCCTTCCCTCCGCCAGGGCCTTAAAAATGGGTCGTGGCTGGGTCTTCCAGCACGACAATGACCCAAAACATACAGCCAAGGCAACAAAGGAGTGGCTCAGGAAGAAGCACATTAGGGTCATGGAGTGGCCTAGCCAGTCACCAGACCTTAATCCCATTGAAAACTTATGGAGGGAGCTGAAGCTGCGAGTTGCCAAGCGACAGCCCAGAACTCTTAATGATTTAGAGATGATCTGCAAAGAGCAGTGGACCAAAATTCCTCCTGACATGTGTGCAAACCTCATCATCAACTACAGAAGACGTCTGACCGCTGTGCTTGCCAACAAGGGTTTTGCCACCAAGTATTAGGTCTTGTTTGCCAGAGGGATTAAATACTTATTTCCCTCTGCAGAATGCAAATAAATTCATATACTTTCCACAATGTGATTTTCCGGATTTAATTTGTGATGTGCTATCTCTCACTGTTACCAATAACCTACCCTTCAATTATGGGCTGCTCATGTCTTTGTCAGTGGGCAAACTTACAAAATCAGCAAGGGATCAAATACTTATTTCCCCCACTGTATATAGCAAGCTCTTATTCGATTATTTGAACAAGTTGCTTTGTTTTTGATTGTACTATCTAATCTAATGCATTAATATATATGTGAGAATGTTTTATTTATTTATTTTATCATTTGTGCATAGTTTCATTATGGGGTCCTTTTACTAAGGTCCGCTGAAAAATGGTCTCTGATGGTGTAGAAGCGTGTTTTGGGTGCACACAGAATCATTTTTCAGTGCACCTGCAAAAAAAATGCCTTTTTAAAATTTTTGCCGAAAATGGACGTGTGGCAAAATGAAAATTGCCGTGCATCCATTTTGGGTCTGAGACCTTACCGCCAGCCATTGACCTAACGGTAAAGTTTCATGAGGTAACTGGGCAGTAATGACCTACGCGCACCATACGCCACTTGGCACGTGTAGCTGACACGCGCCAGAAAATAAAAAATATTTTTCGGGTGCTTATAGCAAATGCACGCCAAAAATGAAATTACCACAAGGGACACATGGTAGCCATGCAGTAACTCCATGTTGACACATGTTGGGCGCCCGTAGACACACGGCATAGTAAAAGGGCCCCTATGGGTTTTTTTTTTAATTTGTTTAATTATTTTACTAATACATTTTTGTTCTTGCAACACTATTACTCCTGATGCAGCCCTGGATAGGGAAAAGCATGGCCACATCAGGCATATGTTTTCAGCCCCTCAAGTATTGTTATAATAAAATCTATTAAATTACTTCAACTCTGTTCTACTCTTCTCTGTCACAAACATAAATGAGACAGTTTCTGCTCTATCTAGTAGAGCTTACAATCTATCCACATGTATTTTAGGCATAACTACTACTACTACTACTACTATTTAGCATTTCTATAGCGCTACAAAGCATACGCAGCGCTGCACAAACATAGAAGAAAGACAGTCCCTGCTCAAAGAGCTTACAATCTAATAGACAAAAAATAAATAAAGTAAGCAAATCAAATCAATTAATGTCAACGGGAAGGAAGAGAGGAGGGTAGGTGGAGGCGAGTGGTTACAAGTGGTTACGAGTCAAAAGCAATGTTAAAGAGGTGGGCTTTCAGTCTAGATTTAAAGGTGGCCAAGGATGGGGCAAGACGTAGGGGCTCAGGAAGTTTATTCCAGGCGTAGGGTGCAGCGAGACAGAAGGCGCGAAGTCTGGAGTTGGCAGTAGTAGAGAAGGGAACAGATAAGAAGGATTTATCCATGGAGCGGAGTGCACGAGAAGGGGTGTAGGGAAGGACGAGTGTGGAGATATACTGGGGAGCAGCAGAGTGAGTACATTTATAGGTTAGTAGAAGAAGTTTGAACAGGATGCGAAAACGGATAGGGAGCCAGTGAAGGGTCTTGAGGTGAGGGGTAGTATGAGTAAAGCGACCCTGGCGGAAGATGAGACGGGCAGCAGAGTTTTGAACCGACTGGAGAGGGGAGAGGTGACTAAGTGGGAGGCCAGCAAGAAGCAGATTGCAGTAGTCTAAACGAGAGGTGACAAGGGTGTGGATGAGGGTTTTGGTAGAGTGCTCGGAAAGAAAGGGGCGGATTTTACGGATGTTGTAAAGAAAGAAACGACAGGTCTTGGCAATCTGCTGGATATGAGCAGAGAAGGAGAGAGAAGAGTCAAAGATGACCCCAAGGTTTCGAGCTAAGGAGACAGGGAGAATGAGAGAGCCATCAACAGAAATAGAAAACGGGGGGAGCGGGGAGGTGGGTTTGGGGGGGAAAATGAGAAGCTCGGTTTTGGTCATATTTAATTTCAGGTGGCGTTGAGACATCCAGACAGTAATGTCAGACAAGCACGCTGAAACTTTGGTTTGGATGCAAGGTGAGATATCAGGGGTAGAAAGGTAGATTTGGGAGTCATCAGCATAGAAGCACTTACACCAGCTTTATGGCTAGCATAAGTTCTCTTGCTTAACTTTTAAACAAGCCTATACCCATTTAAGCTAATATTCTTTAAAGCAAAATAGGTACCTATATTGATTTATAGAATGGGATCTTTGTTTTATTAGAATATCAGATAAATTACGGCATTCTTGAAGTACAATATAGTACTAGTTTATATTAAAGAACAGATTGAAACAAGAGTTATTTTCTGTTACACTATCCTAGCACCATTTGATTGTACTCCAAACAAATGATTCTAATTTATTAACTAAAGCCATACTCCGCTTATGTAGTCAATTCTCAGCAGTATATTATGAGTGATACATTGAACAACCAGATTCTTTCCTTTAGAGACCCATGGAGGCTTGTTCAGAGAGTTTAGTGATGTTTACAATAAATTAGAAGCTAATTAGCTGAACTAAAATGCCAGAACTTGCTCTTGCACTATTTAAATAAGGGTAAAATCATTTAGGTTTCACTTCCCTGTGGCATTCACCCAAGGGTCTATACTTTTTCCTATTCTTTTCAATCTTTTCCTCAGTCTTCTTGTTTCACTAATCCAAACAGGCATCAGCACCTACTTTTATATTCATGATATATTTCTTTAATTCATTACACTTCCAACACAAATCCAGATCTTGATCCTCTGCAATCTTGGATAAACAACGTGGCATTTTGGCTGAAAGACCACCAGCTCATCCTCAGTCCTCAAAAGACAACAGCTTGTTCGATTACTATTATTTCCATTTTGTTTGGTGTATCTGTTCAACCTGTCAAGAAATTCAAATACTTTGGGTGTCATCCTCGACTCTAGACTGACTTTTTCAGCTCAAATCTCTTCTGTTTTGAAATCAGGTTTTTTTTTTTTTAGCTCTTCACAAACTTAGGTCCATGAAAAATTATCTTGAGTTCTCTGCTCTGCACATCTCATTCCATGTTTTTATTGGCCCTCAACTTGATTATTGTAACATTGTGTATGCAGACAATTCCAAATCTAACATTGCAGAGTACAGCAGCATGAGTCTTGTGTATCTCAAATCAAACACACCATATCACGCCTCTTCTCAAGAATCTTCGCTGGCTCCTGGTTGAACAAAGAGCCTATTTTAAAACGTTACCTTTAACCCACAAGGCTCTTGACATAGTTTTTTTCTGGCTATCTTGCCCAACTTACTATCCTTTACACCCCAGTATGTTACCACTGTTCCATTCATGACTATAGGCTTGCTCTTCCTAATCCTGCTAAGATGTATTGGGAATCCACTAGAAAGATCACTTTATACTTTCTGGCTCCATTTTTATGGAACAACTTACCTCTTTATCTGCATTCAAGTCCTCTTATAAAAAGTGTAAAAGACCCACTTTTTCTCTCTGGCTTTCCATTGACCCACATTATACGTTTCTTGAGTGGTCGGCTACCTTGTGTATATGGGAGAGGGGATCCCACAATCGATTGAAAGGTTATATGATTATGTCCAAAAGAACAAAATACCTTTTTATTTTCAATTAGTTTTGATGATTCCTGATGTGGCCAGGCCAACTCAGTTAAGATGTAGAGCCTTCCTACAACTTAAACCTAGAATTTTAGCTGTGGGAGGTGCATCCTCTTGGACCTTCAAGCCCACTACCTAATGTCTAGTTGTCTTATCAGTGTAGGGAAACATGAACCCTAGCAGTTATAACAGAGCAACTGTGACTGGGGATTGCTCCTGCCCAACAACCACTAGATAATCAGCTTGTAGCCCAAGAAGATGGTGTGGGATACTTTCAGGGGTGGGGGGGGTTGTCATCAGGAGGTGTGGGGCTTAATTGGGAGGTCAGGGATGTCATCAAAGATAAGGGGTCTTGATTAGGGGTCAACGGATGTCATCTAGGGATCTTGATTAGGAGGGTCAAAGGATGTAATCAGAGGTTGGGGGGCTTGATCAGGGAGTCAGGAGTGTCATCAAGGGAATGGGGCCTTGATTGGAGTGACCAGGGGGGACGTCATCGAGGGTTGGGGAATGGCACCAGCCCCTTTGGGCTTTGACCCAGGAGCACAGAGCCACTGCTTTGAGGCCCGATGCACACACCATGGTAAATTAATTCTAGCTTTTAGCTGGGATTATTTTACTGTCATTTTATGCTCAGAAAATTACTTGCAGAGTGCACCAGGTGCACACCACAAGTCGTATTCTAGTTTTTACATAGTAATGAGCTGCTTTACATGCATTTGGACATTTAGAATCTCATTACTGTGTAACCTGCAATTACCTAAATATCACCATGGTAAAGCAAGACAATCTGTGTTAGAGCCCTTTAAGTCATGTTAAGGGGCAAATAATGCAACTTAAGGTGCCCTTTTACTAAGTTGCATAGGCGCCTATGTGCGCCCAATGCACGCCAATTCGTAACTACTGCCCGGCTACCGCGTGGCCCAGGCGGTAATTTCATTTTTTACGCATGTCCACTACGCACACTGGAAAATATATTTTATTTTCCAGTGCGTGGCGCTAACCGGGTGGTAACCGGCATTGTACATGCGCTGACAATTACCACCCAGTTAACGCATGAGACCTTACCACTAAGTGAATGGGTGGTGGTAAGGTTTCAGGCCCAAAATGGAAGCGCTCCAATTTTCATTTTGCAGTACGTCCATTTTCAGACAAAACAAAAAGGCATTTTTTGCAGGTGCACTGAAAAATGGACCTGCGGGCATCAAATACACACTTCAACACCAGCACAGGCCACTTTTAGTAAAAGTGCAGCTTGATAACTTCCATCCTTAAAGATCTTAAAAGGATCAACAGTAACAATCATGACACGTATCCATGAGATGTAATTCATGTTTAACTCATGCATGACTATATTTTCACCATTTCTAGTATTAAAAACATACATAATGTTTACGCCTGTGCAATATTTATGTTTTAACTTGCGGAACAGAGGAACAGATCTTTTAAAATAATATTGCAACCAATGCACCTTTATTTTTAAAACAGCATTTGCTTTCTTCATCACATTTTTTCCTTTCCTCTGTGATGTATTTCATAAAGTCTTTGGAAAAAAAATAAAAGTGAGGCACTTCTAAATATGTCAGGAAAGCTTTACAAATTGCAGCCATCAGGAAAAATGTAGTTGAACAGGATTGACAGGAATATTTTAGATGGAACTTTCCACAGAAACATTTCCAAGAACATTCCTGCTGTATGTTTAATTTGGGCAACTTAACTGTTCCCATTAATAAAAAAAAATATTGCAGGTTTAGCATATGCACCTTGAAGAAGGCTCAGCTGTGCTAAGGGCTCAGTGGTTCTGTTAATCATTCAGTTTGGGGGGGAAGAGAGCAGACCTGAAGCTTGTGCGGAGCACAGAAGTGATACTAGAAATAGCCTTGGTTCATACTGTGCCAAAAGTTGGCAGGGTCATTGGGCTCATACAAATTGACCTTTCTACCATGGTACATGGCCATGGTGTGTGCCCAAAGGGTCATGGCCAAAGGGGAACCCCCTTTGGAGCCCAAATGGAGTCCAAGTAAAGTTGTAGATATTTGTTGTGGTTGGAGTAATTTTTGAAACTAGTAGTGATGAGCAGGGGTGTAGCCAGACACCCAATTTTGGGTGGGCCTGGGCCCAAGATGGGTGGGCAGAACTCCACCCTGTCCCACAAGTGATTTGGTCTCTCCTTCTCTCGCCTGCATGCCATATGGTATTTCAAACACCCCCTCCCCTGCATACCTTTTAAATAGCAGATTTTCACACTGCTCATGCTGGCCCCACAGCCTTCCCTCTGATGCAACTTCCTGTTTCTACATAGGTAGGAAAACATCAGAGGGAAGGCTGTGGGGCTGGTGTGAATAGTATGTATCAGTCACTGCTCACTGCAGGAGAAGATCTGCTATTTACAAGGTATGCAGGAGAGACAGTTGTTGTGAGTTTTTGGCTGGTGGGTCTTGGGGATCCCTGCCAGCCACATCATAGGTGTGCAGCTATTGGGTGGGCCTGGGCCCACCAAGGCCCACCCTTGGCTATGCCACTGGTGATGAGTTTTTCTTTCTTAAGATATGTGTAAACACAGGTGTAAAAACTATATTATTGTGAGCTCTGGAGCAATAGCTGATAGCGGTCCTATGGATTCTTTCATTACATCAGGGAGAAACTCTCAGTCTTAAGTTTAACCTACATTTACTCTATCAATATCATTCAGTGAGGTATCTCTTAGTATGGATCCTGAATCCCCATTCACTTCATCAGGGAAGGATCTTGCTGTATCAGATGTAGGACAGCTGGACAACCTGGGGATTTGTGCTTTTCTCTTAAAATGACCCATGTTCCACAGGTAACTTTGAATTTCCAGATGAATGGAAAAATGATTCTTTAGTTTTCTGAGCTGCAGGGCTTAATACCACTTTGGTTGCTTTTAAAGCCAGTGGTTTTCCAGGGAATTTAAGCATTTGTCCCCCCCCCCCCCCCCCCCCCCAATGGGGGAATCTCCTAAGGAAGAACCAATATGGATTTCTGGCATTTTCTATCTAGGATGGATACTTCTGTGAATAACTGTCTATTTCTTGTGTTTATTTATGAAATCCATTACAGACAAATTTAAGGAAATTGAAAAAGAGGTTAGTGAGTTTAAGAAACAGTCAATGGAATCCCTAAAAAGCATGAATGTTTTCTTGGAAACTAAGAACTAGAGAAAAGGATCACTTATGCAAGGCTTTTAAATGCCTGTTTCTCAAGACTGATATCGTTTTATAAAACAACTGGTAAAACATGCCCGTTTCTTGCGGCAATGAAACGGGCGCTAGCACGGTTTCCTTCCGGACCTCCCCCCTCCCTACTCACCCCGTTGGCGTTCGTCCGCCATTGTTGCGGACCTCGGCACACACCCTTCATTCTGCTGACATTGCTCCGCCCTCGATGTCATCACATTTGACTCGAGGGCGGGGCCCCAACACAATGTTTTCGGTGGCTTCACTACCACGAAGGCTTCGAACTGGAAGGAAGTGCCTGGAGGACCTGACAGTGACGTCAGTGTCCTCAGAACGTTGAGGGTGAGTTTTATTATATAGGATGAAGAAATCTTTTAGGGAGATGTTATTTTAGAGTCATCTTCTTTTCTATGTTGGTAAATTTATTCGTAGTTTATTCAAAGGTTGGAGGAGGCAGTGGACTTGGAAGATTTGGATTTAGCTACCTGTTCATAGACATCTTTGGAGGAATCATTTACTAGGGTCACCTTTGTGGCTATTTTTATGTCAACATCTGATAGAGAGAAAGTAATAAAATTATTTTTTATAACTAAGACATGCTTTCCCTGATGTTTCCACCAGCTACTCAAAAATATTGACAAGCCATTTTTTTTTTTTACAGCTTCAACCTGGAGCTGTGGATTTAGGCATAGGCTTTTTCTTGAAATATACCAGAAAATATTTTGATAAATATAAGGGTAAGGAGTATGTATTTCTACAATCCACTCATTTAGAACAATCCATTAACAGTAAGGAGCAACATGTGGAAAAATCAACTCAGGAGGTTTCTTTAGTTAAGTTACCTGTTGAGGGTATGGAGGTGTTAGGTACTAATCAAAGAATGTATGATAATCCTTAATTCGATTTTTTTTCTTTCTTGTTTTCTTGGGAATTCAGCTCCTATCCCATTGTGATGCAAGATATGTGACGATTATTTGTTTTTCCTTGAACACTGATGCTTTTTTAAATTTCTAATTGATGATCTAATTATTTTACTTTCATTTTATTTTCATTTTACATTTTAAAAGAATCAATAAATATTAAGTTTAAAAAATCATTCAGTTTGCAACTTAGACAATTTTCTGATTGAAATTTATTGTATGAATTCAGCAGTGAAAAAAAAATTTCATCCTGTATTTAACAAAGTTTGATCTAGGCACCCTGAGTATGGCAGCAACTTCAAAACAATTCCTTTTTGGATTATTTAGAGTGTTCCTTACTCAGAGTTATGTGAAATAATATAAATGAGCTTTATTATTCCTTTTTGAATAGGCAATAATTCTCATGATGCTACCATCATTTGGAATTGGACAGAAAAAACACGCTGAGGGTTCCCTTTACTAAGGAGTGCTAATGGATTTACCCCCGGATTCTATATAGCACACTTAGAGATCCACACCGAAATCCAAGCATATTCTGAAACAACACGTGTAGCTTAATTGGCTTACCAAGCCAATCAGCTCCTTGTGACTCTGGGCAAGTCATTTAACCCTCCATTGCCCCTGGTACAAATAAGTACCTGAATATACTATGTAAACCGTTTTGAATGTAGTTGCAAAAACCACAGAAAGGCAGTATATCAAGTCCCATTTCCCTTTCCCTATTTGAGATTCTACATGGAATGTTGCTACTATTGAGATTCTAGATGGAATGTTGCTACTATTGAGATTCTGTTGCTACTATTTGAGATTCTACATGGAATGTTGCTATTCCACTAGCAGCATTCCATGTAGAAGCCTGCCCTTGCAGATCAGCAATGCAGCTGCGCAGGCTTCTGTTTCTGTGAGTCTGACGTCCTGCACGTCAGACTCACAGAAACAGAAGCCTGCGCAGCTGCATTGCTGATCTGCAAGGGCAGGCTTCTACATGGAATGTTGCTAGTGGAGGAGTATCCTAGTGGTTAGTGCAGTGGACTTTGATCCTGGTGAACTGAGTTCAATTCCCACTGCAGCTCCTTGTGATTCTGGGCAAGTCACTTAACCCTCCATTGCCCCTGATACAAATAAGTACCTGAATATACTATGTAAACCGCTTTGAATGTAGTTGCAAAAACCACAGAAAGACAGTATATCAAGTCCCATTTCCTTTTCCCTTAACAGCACTTAGAAAGCAATAGTGAGCACTAATTAGCAATAATTAGAATTTACGTGCACAACTCCCTAAGTGTATTCTGTAATGCACTGTGCCTAAATTTTTAATATGTGCAGGCAAAAAGGGGTGTGGTTATGGGCGGGGAAAATGGGTGTTTCAAATTTTACACATGTTATAGAATATGGCCCTCTGCACCTAAATCTATGCACCAGGATTTACGTCACATTTTCATTGGTGTAAATGGAGGCGCATAGTTTTAGGTGCTAGGATATCAACTACACGTATTCTATCTAGGCGTCGCTTATAAAATACTAGCCGTTAAGCCCATTAAAACGGGCGAGATTTGTGTTTTGCAAATTGTAATAATTCTCACCTCCACACATCCATGTGCAGCAAACCTCCTCTCTCCCCTCCCCTCCCCTGATCCATGTCCAGCAACCCTGCTCTCTCCCCTGCCCTCCCCCCATGTCCAGCAGCCGTCCTGTATCCCCTGACCTCCCCCCCTGTCCAGCAACCATCCTCTCTCCCCTGCTCTCTCCCCTGCCCTCCCCCATGTCCAGCAGCCCTCCTCTCTCCCCTGGCCTCACCCCGTCCACTGATCCTCCTCCCCATATCCAGCAACCCTCCTCTTTCCCTTGGCCTCCCCCCCCCTCTCCCGTCCACCAACCCTGCCCTCCCCCATGTCCAGCAACCCTCCTCTCTGCCCTGCTCTCACCCCATGTCCAGCAGCCATGTCCTCTCCCCCCTGCCCCCCCCATGTCCAGCTACCCTCCTCGCCACCGCTCCCTCCCCCCTCCGTGCCAGGCCCCCTGCACTGACCTGACAGCGCCTCTCACCTCCGTGTGAAAGTGCTACAGGCAGCAGCAGATCGCTCTGCTGCTGCCTGCAGTGCTTCCACATGGAGGTGAGAGGCACTGTCAGGTCAGTGCAGGGGATCCGATGCGGAGGGGGGTGGGAGCGGTGGCGGGGATGGGGGGAGGGTGGAGGTTGGTGCGTGCGATGTTCGTTTCCAGGCTCCAGCAGCAGCGGCAACGTCCGACAGTCTGACTCCGTTTCCCTCTCTGTTCCGCCCTCTGACGTCATCAGAAAAAAAATGAAAAAATGTTTTTGCATTCTTAAGAGCTATTGGAGTTTTTATGCCCAGTGATTGAAATCAAACGCTGTACACATAAATTCATTGTGACAGTGTTTACAACCAGAGATGCTTTGCCTTTGGTTTCTGAGGGCTTTTCTCCAATTTTTCAAACAAGATATAACATCAGCTGTTTTGAATGATATGTGCTAGAGTCTGTTTATACTTGTAATAGGAAACGTTTTCCACACAGATTTTATAGGCACAATATATAGAATCTGGCCTTTAGTATGTGCTAACATTAGCACATGCTAAATGCTAAGAAGCTCATTTTTTACCCATGGAGTGGAGGAGTAGCATAATGGTTAGTACAGTGGCCTGAGAACCAGGGGATTCCCACTGCACATCCTTGTGACTGGGCAAGTCACTTAACCCTTTATTGCCCCAGGTACAAAATAAGTATCTGTACATAATATGTAAACTGCTTTGATTATAACTAGAAACAGGTAGTATATCAAATCCCATCCCCTTTCCTTTCCCTGTCCCCTTCCTAGGAGATTTGGGAGTACGTTTTCAAAAGAGAAAGCAGCCAAAAGACATCATAAGGAGGCAGAAAGACATTTTTCTCTCAAAAATGTCCAATTTGCAATTTTTGACACCCCAATTTTGAGAGGGACATGGGTGGGACATTGGCAGCTGCCTAGAAAATAGGTGAATTAAAAGCTCACAGCACACAGGAAACCCACAAGCAAGTAATAGTGCAAGCCACCTTTTAGCACAGCTTTGTAAAACGGCCCCTAAGATAATTTTCTGGTTGCATGTGCTGATTGCGCAATATTTATTCTTTGGAATTATTAATGGAGAGGAGGTATGGCATGGGCAGGGAATGGTCATGTAAGCACTAACAAGCTAGCACATTCACATTAGTGCATGCTAACTGGTTAACATAGGAGCATTTAATAGATGGTAGGAGGTCCCCATGTTAATATTTTCATAGGTCCCACATGTTGATTGAAAAAATTAGTGCAAGATCAGCAAAAAGAAAAAAAGGCCTGCTTTACAGCTGCAGTAAAAATGGGCTTAGCACGTGGGAAAGTCACACATCAGGATTCCTTAGTCCATTTTATATGGCAGCTTACTAAAAGGGCCTCTTTGCACTTTAAGCAGCTAGATCCTTTTGATAATTGCCCACTATATTAATACTCTTTGGGGTCCTTTTCCTAAGCCACATAAGCATCTATGCGCACCCAACACGTGCCAAAATGGAGTTACCGCTCGACTACCGCGTGGGTTCTGCGGTAATTTCATTTTTGCGTCCGAAACATGCATCTAAAAAATATTTTTTATTTTTTGGCACGCGTAATGGACACGCGCCAAGTGGCATTTGACGCGTGTAGGTCATTACCGCCTAGATTCTTTACCGCTAGGTCAATGGCTGGCAGTAAGGTTTCAGACCCAAAATGGACGCGTGGCAATTTTGATTTTGCCGCACGTCCATTTTCGGCAAAAAAAGAGGCCCTTTTTACAAGTGCGCTAAAAAATGGATCAGTGATCGCCCAAAACCCGCGCCTACACTACCGCAAACCATTTTTCAGTTCGCCTTTGTAAAAGGACCCCTTTGACATTCTAGGTTGTGCTTATCAACATGTTTTCCCATTCTGAAAAAATATTTTTAGCGCATTGTATACTGTGTTTGGAGGTACACTATCCCTTGAGCAGAAACTCTTTTTAATGTACCAGTGTGAGCCATCTGGCCATTTGGAGCTTCTAAGCATTTGAACAGTTAAGTCTAATTATTTTAACTTTTTTATATTGATTCCTAGCAAAACAGCAAGCACTGCATTTTTCAGAACCTAGACTCCATAAATCCACAACCACGCTATTGAACTTCCAGAACAGAAGCCATACAATCCATTTATTTCCACAGCTGTCATACCTTCTCCAATCTTTTTCTTTCAGACACAAAGCTGTTAGATGATTTATTCTAGACTATTATTGCTTTTTGTGTCCCAGTCCATGTTTGTGCTTAGGGATGCATGATGAATCAACTGCCAGTAACAAGCGTACTGCAAAACTGAAAATATGAAGATGTGATGGGGAGAAAGTGTGATTACTGTTCTAGACATCTTCCAATAGACACCCTTCTTTCTCTCATCCTGAATAATGTTATATTTGAGACTAATATAAAGTAAGTTTATAATCCAAGAAATATTGTGCTTGATTATTGTACAAAAAGAGAATAGTATTCATTAAGGAAGAAAAGCAAATAAGACAGTGAACTAATTCTTTATTCCTTGTGAAAAATCAATGTTCTCCAAAACTATAGTATGTTTTTTTTATGATAATATAACCACAAGGCTTCATTCATTTATACTGTATACTAGCTGTAATTCAATATTGTTGGAAAGTCTATATAAGAATGTATCATTGTTATTTCATTTCTTTCTGGCTTCTTTTTTTTTTTTTTGTAACAGGAGTGATATTTAGCTTGCAACGGATACCCATTGTTACTGGCAACCAGATAGATCGCTTGACTTTAGATTAGTTTAGCTTTAGTGTAGTTTAATTTATTTAGAAATTTACTATACTGCCTTTCATAATTGTTGCAATAAGATGGTTTACAATTTAAAAAAAAAAGAATCGTTAATGTCGTAGATGATGGCAGATAAAGACCTGTCCATCCAGTCTGCCCAACAAGATAAACTCATAGCATAAGGTATGATGTGATTCTACATATACATACTTGACCTTGATTTGTCCTTCCTATTTTCAGGGCACAGATCATAGAGGTCTGCTCGACACTGGCCTTATTCTCTAACTACTGAAGCAGTCAAACGGTCATTGAAGCCCCACTCCAGCCCATACAAACCTGCCCAGCCATAATCAGAGCACAAACTATAAGTCTGCCCGGTATTGGCTTTGCTTCCAAATTACTGGAGTTGCCATCTAAACAGCGCTAAGATAGTTTGGTTCTATTCTTTTCATGCAGGATTCCCTTGTGTTTATCCCATGTGTTTGGCAGGATTTTTCTTTGGTAACACCATGTTGCCTCAGATCCTCCAAACCATTAGATTCTTCAGCAACGACGCCATCATTTTCCCTTTCCTACCACTAACGTGAGGCTTATCAGCCTATAGTTTCCAACTTCTTCTCTGTCCCCACTTTTGTGAAGAGGCATCACATCCGCTTGTCTCCAATCCCGAGGAAGCTCTCCTGTCTATACAGATTTATTAAATAAATCCTTTAGAGGTCCTGCCAGGATTTCTTTGAGCCTTGAGGACTCCCTGTTACGTCTGTGCTCACCTCGCCCTCTGGTGGCCAGAACCGGTGACTGCTGTGGACCGTCACCCATTCCAGATTTCAGCCGTGTCCGGTCCAGATCTTCCGGGCTGCCAGACTTGCTTGCTTCGATTGAACCTGCTCAGCACCCATAGCTGCCTGGTGATTGTTGCAGTGAGCTCCAGGTGCTGCTGGGCTTATTAGCCATTTTGAAACCTCTCTGGCTTGCCTTTGCATTGTCTAAGGCCCTGGTATGTTGGTGCTTGTTGCACTTCAGCCTAGTTTGATTCCTGTTCTAGTTCCTTGCCTGATTCTGTTTAGTTTATGTGTAGCTTAGCTTGTACTGTCCTAGTCTTGACTCTTGTTTGTATTTACTGTGTCTGGTTCTGGGTTCTCTGTGTTTCTTGTTTAGTGGCTGCCTGGCAGCTTTCAGTCTGTCTTTTGTTTTTCAGTGTTTGGTTCCCTGCTGCAGTGGCTGTTTACAGCTTTCAGTCTGGTCTTTTGGCTTCTCATTCCCTGCCTGGCTATCTCTGTATATTCCTCTCCCCTCTGACCCTCAGTCCTGGTTCAGCCTAGTGGGGTATCCAGTCCTGCCTTGCCCAGTAAGCCCTGCCGGCCACCTGCAGCCAGAAGCTCAACTTTTGGTGAAAAGCGGCCAAATGCAGGTGAAGTTTAAGGGTGCCTGCTCTGCTTAAGTCCTGCCCGTTTGCCTCTGCTGCAACTCCAGTCCGGAGTTCCAGTCCTGTTCTGCCTAGTCTCCGGTGTGAGATGGTTTTGCCTGGCACTGCCGCTCCTCCGCAGTGGCCCAAGGGCTCACAAACCAGTTTCCAGCTTTGAAAACGTGACACTCCCTGAATGTGTCCATAGATGGAGGATATTGGGATGGGATGAGGTAACTTCTGTGTGGGAATGTGGGAATGACAAGCCAAGGCCTCATCAGTAAAGTTGCCTCCCACCCTGGAATCTATGAATGTTTCAGTGAAGAATTCGGGCTCCACATCAATGACAGCTGAAACCAGTAACTGTGAGTGGGGAGTTCATGGGGAAGGTCCTAGTCTTGCCTCCCTGGCCAGGACTTTGGGCATCAGCAGACATAATGCCCTTTTTCGCCGCAATACGAACACAGATCCTTTGCCAGTCTCCGTTTATTCTTCTGGTCTGAATGCCACAACCAATCCACTTGCATGGGTTCCTCGTTGTTCCCAGAGGACAAAGACTGTGAGGGGAGTGACATAGGTCTGTGTTGAAATGTGGGAGCCAACCGGAAAGGTCTGTGACTGGCCTGGCATTCCTGGGCTTGTTCACCAAATGTGTATGCCAGCATTTTTTCAGTTATCAGCAATAGATCTCCTAATACTGAGATAAGTGCCCGAATAAATTTAGGACAGCCTGCTGTCAGGGAGCTGGGTATGACATTTGAGGCTGGCATACAGGCTGGCAAAAAACTTTTTTTTTTTTTTTCTTGGGTGGGAGGGGGTTGGTGACCACTGAGGGAGTAAGGGTAGGTCATCCCCATTTCCTTCTGGTGGTCATCTGGTCAATTGGGGAACTTTTTTGTGACTTGGGCCTAAAAATGAATGGACCAAGTGCAGCCGGCGAAATGCTCGTCTGAGCTGGCCATCTTTTTTCCATTATGGGGTGAAGCCGGCTATCTCGTAACCACGCCCCCCCCCCCCCCCATCCCACCTTCTGTACCCTCCCTTGAAGGTTGGCTGACTCCGTGACAAAAAGCAGTTGGAGCGGGCTAAAATCGGCATTTGATTATACTGATTTGGCCGGGATCAGGAGATCGCTGGCCATCTCCCGATTTGTGTCGGAAGATGGCCGGCGATCTCTTTCAAAAATAAGCTCATTAGTAAACAGGGCCCATAGTTACCTTTCAATTATCAATATTTATTAAATCATGCTAATAGTTTGTGATAGCATGCATTAATGGCAAAGTTTTGCATGCTCAAATAGTGAGAACTCTGTTCTATGGTTTGGTACAAAATGGGGGAGTGGCCAGAATCATATATTAACATACAAGATCATGACACACACTGCTGCACACCAAAAAAATGCCATATACTCCACTACAGAATAAAAATTTCATGTGTACTAAAAAAATCCTGTAAGAGAGCTCAGCGCAAAATCATATGCATATACAAAACAAAGTACTCTCTAAAATCCACTTCTCAAGACCAACAGCAAGACATCCATAGTCTAAAAAATGTCTTGCTGTTGGTCTTGAGAAGTGGATTGTAGACAGTACTTTGTTTTTATGGCGTGCAATGAGTCCCACCAAGATTTTCATTTGTGACAGATATCTTTTACAGTGTATTATACAGTAGCATTCCTTTAGGAATTCACAGACAACCATAGGAGACTCCTGAGGCAGGCCTAATTGGCCGAAACACAACTGGAGCATCGTCTGTGTATTTATGTTTTGTTTTTTGTTTTTTTAGTTGTCTTCACTATTTTCCTGAGTAACTTATTGTCCATCATGCTTACCAAGTAGCTCCTATTAACAGCCAGAATCATCCAGTGGTGCCAGCAGAAGGAAAATAATGTCCCTTCTGCCTACAAGGACCATTGACTCTTTAAAATAATAAACCAAGATTCTGCAAGGGTAGCACTGTTTACATTTTCATAGGGATAGGGAGAAAGCTGTACAAGTATCCTACTATATAAATGAAGAGTGACCGACGTGCCGCAGCTGTTCTGCGCATGCACGGCACGTCACAGGTCTCTGTCGACGTGATTAGAGGTAGGACCAGATCGACCCTGCTGCCGGGCAAATCAAGAACCAGCACTGTTCATTTGCGGGGGTCAGGGCGGCGTCAAGTATTGGCCACGACCTGCATCGGCGAAGGGATGCTGCAGGGAGTGAGAATGGCAGAGCAGGGAGTGGACCGGCGTGGATCAGCTGTTCGGCTGTTGCAGCAGGCCGGCCAAAAAGGAAGAGACAAGCTTGGGAAAATGACGGAGAATCGGTGTGTGCCTGGGGGGTGGGGGGGAGAGAAGAGAATCGCTGGGTGCCTGAGGGGGCAGGGGAGAGAGGAGAATCACTGGGTGGATGGAGAGGGGAGCAGGGGAGTGAGGAGACTCACTGGGTGGCTGGAGAGGGGGCAGGGGAGAGAGGAGACTTGCTGGGTGGCTGGAGGAGGGGGGCAGGGGACAGAGGAGAATCGCTGGGTGGCTGGAGGGGGGGCAGGGGACAGAGGAGAATCGCTGGGTGGCTACAGGGGGGGCAGGGCAGAGAGCACAATCGCTGAGTAGCTGGAGGGGGGCAGGGCAGAAAGAAGAATCGCTGTGTGGCTACTGAGGGGGCAGGGGAGAGAGGAGAATCGCCGGGTGGTTGGAGGGGGGCAGGGGAGAGAGGAGAATCACTGGGTGGCTGGAGAGGGGCAGCAGGGGAGAGAGGAGAATCGCTGGGTGGCTGGAGAGGGGCGGCAGGGGAGAGAGGAGAATCGCTGGGTGGCTGGAGAGGGGCGGCAGGGGAGAGAGGAGAATCGCTGGGTGGCTGGAGAGGGGCAGCAGGGGAGAGAGGAGAATCGCTGGGTGGCTACGGGGGGGGGGGGCAGGGGAGACAGAACAATCGCTGAGTGGCTGGAGGGGGGCAGGGGACAGAGGAAATAGTCTCACTCTCACACACACTCGCATATTCACTCTCTCACACAGACGCACACACACACACTTTCTCTGTCTCTCACACTCACACACACACATATATACCCAATCTCTGTCTCTCTGAACTCACTCACTCTCTTGCACACAGACGCGCACACACACACACACTTTCTATGTCTCTCTCTCACACACTCACACACACATATACACACTCTCACTCTCTCGCTGTCTCTCACTCTCAACTCATTCTCACACTCTCTCTTTCACACAGATGCACACACATACACACTTTCCCTGTCTCTCTCTCTCTCTCACACACACACACAATCTCTCTCTGTCTCTCTCTGAACTCATTCTCACAATCTTTCTCTTTCATACAGACGCGCACACACAACACTTTCTCTGTCTCTCTCACACACTCACACACACATGCACACACACACGTTCTCTGTCTCTCTCTCTCTCTCTCTCTCTCTCTCTCTCACACACACTCATTCTCACACACACATATACACACTCTCATTCTCTCTCTCTCTCTCTCTCTTTACATTTCAGAAATAAAACATATTGCCCGTTTGGCTATATCATTACATTACGCACAACAGAAATGTCACCCGTTGTAACGGGCTTTACGGCTTGTCTTTATGATATTGGATAGAAGACAGGATTGGTTAGCTGCTATGGAGAAAAGGAAGGAAAGGGAAGAAAACAGAGGAATGAACAGGGATGAAAACAATATCATGCTTTAACTTAATTGAAGATTACAGTATGCATTAATAAGTTTCCTTTATTTCTAGAAATAGCATCTGATCTATGGAACATTATCTTATTGCAACTTTTGCTGAGTATAACCAGCAATTGCAAAGTTTTCATTTCATTATTATATAGTCTGGTAATATAAATTGAATTCTTTTTTTCTTGGTGCAGACACCTGGCCAATGTTCTGAGTGAGGGGGCTCTCCCTTTTGAATGCCTTGGGAGGGGGGAAGATGGCACCATCTCATCCTTTGCCCCAGGCAACAGATTGTCTTGAGCTGCCTCTAGGTGGGGGCATGGGGATGGCTGAAGGTTTGCCTAGGGTGTCAGATACCCCAGGGCCAGCTATGCTGATCTAAACTGTGCATTTTTTTAATAAGAATATACAATGTGATCTCAGTGATCCTAACTACATGAGAAAACATATGGTACACTGCTGAGATAATCCAGGTTTCTGTGGGCAATCCAAAAGCACTTAGGGAAGACTCCATTGCTTTAACAAAAGAAAAAAGAAAAGTTATCAGATATTTCCCTGAGAATCTGAGACTCTGTGGGGACCTGAGTTCTACAGCTAAATACAGATATACATGGTTCACGGTTTGAATAAAGTAATATGTTCCTTCTCTTTCTTCAATTCTTTAAACCTGACACTGAGCGTTTGTATTAGTTGATAGAAGGTCAACAGACAGACCTATAGTTTGCTTGTGGGGCTATATAAAAATAACTTTTAGTTGACCCCCTTTGAGAGTTCAGTGGCAGCATAAAATAGCTCCCCTCTGGCAAAAGCTATTAATATTAACCCAGCCAGAAGAAATGGTTTATCTGGCACAACCTTATCCGACCTCATCATTTGCAGTAAGGGGCTACCAGAAGAATCAGTCAGTGTCTCAATGACCAATTACAGTATTGATTTTGAGAGGGGTTTTTTTGTACAAAGATGATCCATCCTGTCAGTTACCAAAAATATTTGTACAAGTCAAGAACCTGCTGTAGACGAGCAAATACCCTGAATTGCAATCCTCCAAAAAAGGATCACAATGGATAAATATTCTTAGAAGAGTGCTTTTCTGTTTTCTTTTGCTTCTTGAATTTCTGGGCAGTAGTGACGTCAGTGCTTACCAAGGGGGGCCCTTTAACTTACTGCAGCTTAAAATGACACACCACAGGGCACACTGAGGCATCCCATGATAAATTGCAAATATGCGTGCGCTTCCGATGCGCTAAAAATATTTTTTAATTTTTTTAGCCAAGGGAGCGTTCTGAGGGGAGAGAATGTGCATTTCTGAACTAATCAATTAGCATTTCGGCATTGCCGCTCACTAACTGATTAGCACAGGATTAGCATGTGAGCCCTTACTGCCTATGAAATAGATGACAGTAAAGGCTCGCATGCTAATTTTTGTTAACGGTCGCATGCTAATAGCAACATTATGCATAGTCATTAAATTATAAAATAGAAAAGCGGCCATTTCTGGGCTGAGTTGAAATATACCTTAACATGTGGGAAAGACCTGTGCAAGGGTGCGTTAATGCAACTTTTTGCCATAGCTTTGCAAAAGGGCCACTAACCATCTTATCTTCAAAAGAGAAAGACGCCCATATTTCGACCCAAATCGGGAGATGGGCGTCTTTCTCCCGTGGGCGTCCAAATCGGTATAATCGAAAGCCGATTTTGGGCGTCTTCAACTGCAAGCTGTCACGGAAACGGCCAAAGTTGACGGGGGCGTGGTGAAGGCGGGACTTGGGCGTGTTTACTGGCCGAGGAGAGATGGGCGTCCTCCGCCGATAATCAAAAAAAAGAAAGGCTTTTTTAGCACGAATTTGGGTCACTTTTTTTGGACCCTTTTTTTTCACAAACAAGTCCCAAAAAAGTGCCCTAAATGACCAGGTGACCAACGGAGGGAATTGGGGATGACCACCCCTGACTCCCCCAGTGGTCACTAACCCTCTCCCACCCAAAAAAAAACAACTTTAACAACTTTTTTTCCCAGCCTGTATGCCAGCCTCAAATGTCATACCTAGCTCCATCACAGCAGTATGCAGGTCCCTGGAGCACTTGTTAGTGGGTGCAGTGGACTTCAGCCCGGTGGACCCAGGCCCATACCCCCCCCCCCCCACCTGTCACACTTGTGGTGGTAAATGGGAGCGCTCCAAACCGCCCCCAAAACCTACTGTACCCACATCTAGGTGCCCCCCTTCAGCCATAAGGGCTATGGTAATGGTGTAGAGTTGTGGGCAGTGGGTTTTGGGGGGGATTTGGGGGGCTCAGCACCCAAAGGAAGGGAGCTATGGACTTCAGATGTAGTTAACTGTTTATTTTAAATTGTTACAAGTGCCCTCTAGGGTGCCCAGTTGGTGTCCTGGCATGTGAGGGGGACCAGTGCACTACGAATCCTGGCCCCTCCCACGAACCAATGCCTTGGATTTGGTCGTTTTTGAGCTGGGCGCCTTCAGTTTCCATTATCGCTGAAAAACGAAACTGCCCAGCTCAAATCCGCACAAATCCAATGCATTTGCCGGGAACAAACCGTATTATTGGAAAAAAGATGGACGCTCATTTTTTTTGAAAATACAGTTTGTCCTGCCCCTTCACGTACCCGTTCTCGGAGATAGACGCCCATGGAGATGTGGGTTCGCGTTCGATTATGCCCCTCTAAATATCCTACAAGGACAAAAAAAGTCACATGGGCCCATAGTAACATTTTTAAAAGCTCTAACCACATGAGCAAACCTTTACAAATATTGAAACTCTGCTACACCCAATTCCCCTTTATTTTCTCCAACTATTTTCAATACTTTAATGTTTTTGATATCACAAAATATGAATTTTTCTTAGGTACTATCATCAATGTTTTCCACAGGCTTTGTGCAGCTCTCTTCTAACAAAGCATCAAGTACTGCTAGGCCTGATTTTATGGCAGCCATCTTTTCCAGGGTCAAAGGATACTAATTAGCTCGCTTGATCACTGAAGAAATAGTGAAGCTGGCATCAGGTTTGTGATTTTTGGACCCGGTCTTTCTCTATATTTTCTCTCACATACAGAAATAAAAATAAAAATTGAGGGTGACTAGAATATGATGTATATTATTTTATTTATTTGTTACATTTGTACCCTACATTTTCCCACCTATTTGCAGGCTCAATGTGGCTTACATAGTACCGTAGAGGCTGTTGCCAATTCGGTTGATAACAGATACAAAGTTACATTGCGGTTAGATGAGATAGGTGTGGATCAGGCATCAAGGGGACGAAGGAAGTGAAGATTATAAATTGTCCAGTACGATAATTAGTTATGCTGTGTTGCTGGATGCTGGGATTTATGTTGGATCGGTGGGATAGGCCTTTTTGAAGTGGTGAGTTTTGAGTGGTTTCCTGAAGTTTAAGTGGTCATGGATTGTTCTCACAGCATTTGGGAGTCCGTTCCATAGTTGTGCGCTTTTGTAGGAGAAGCTGGATGCGTAAGTTGTTTTGTATTTTAGTCCTTTACAGTTTGAATAATGTAGGTTTAGGTATGATTGTGATAATCTGATTCTGTTCCTGGTTGGTAGATCTATTAGGTCTATCATGTATCCTGGTACTACGCCGTAGATGATTTTGTGTACCAAGGTGCAGATTTTGAAGATGGTCCGTTCGTTGTTTGGGAGCCAGTGCAACTTTTCTCGTAGGGGTTTAGCACTTTCAAATCGCGTTTTACCATATATCAATCTGGCTGCTGTATTTTGGGCAATCTGGAGTTTTTTTGTGAGTTATGCTTTATATCCCGCGTAGATTTATGCATTAATAGAGGGGCCCTTTTACCAAGATGTGCTAAGAAATGGGCTTAGTGCATTTGACTTTCCCATGTGCTAAGCCGATTTCTAGCATGTTCCTAAAATAGGGCTTTTTTCTTTATAAAAGTCCCATGCTAATTTTTCCATTAGCCCATGAGACCTGCAAAAATATTAACATGGGAGCACGTAGCATCTCCTAAAAGTTACACAGACAATTATAGAAAAAGGGGGTTCCTCACATAAATTTAGGCAGGGGCATTTGCACCACATTTTCATTGGTGCAAATGGATGTGCTTAAATTTACACATGACCCCTGTGCTTAAGTGGCTTTCTATAAATCGCTCCTAACTTTAGGTGCAGTTTATAGAATAGCACTTACGTGGGTTTTTCCCACCCAGATTTTTTAGGTGTGATTTATAGAATTCATCCCTAAGTACACATGAGCAGTGGTTTGCACATGTGCGATAGTTCTTTGCAAATAGGGCTAGATTCAATAGGCCCCAGGATGATCCGTGCTAAGCTAGTATTCTGTAATTTCTGCATTTCGTGCCTAACTTTGGGTACGAGCATTTATGTCTGACAAAGGCTAGTGTAAATGCTCTCATCCAACTAATAGCAGTTAGGAGTGCCAATACAGGTATTCTATATCATTGCGCCTAATTTCTGGGAACAATCTTGACCCTTCCATGCCCCTCCCATGGCCACACCCCTTTGGAGTTGTGTATTATTAAATTTAGGTGTGCATATTATAGAACAGGGCATAGGACAGAAACGCATGTACCTCCTAATTACTGCAAAATTACTGCTTATTAACTTGATTATTATCATCTAATTGACTAATTAGTTTATACGTAGATATGGGATCTGCACACAAATTTGGGCAGCCTATACAGAATCTTGGGATAGTGCATATTCTCTCTAGTGTACACTTATCGGCAAACAATGAAACATACATTTTTGTGTTTTTTCTGCTTGTATTCATTTGATAATGACCTGCGATTTCCCATATCTTTGCAAACAAATACACATCTCTAATTTCTGGGCAGTTTATTGGATCTGAAAAATGTATGTGTATGGCAATAGACTTATACCAATAACAATTTTGCCGTCAGCATTTACACTTGTTATCTAACTCCTTGCTTGAACCTGAGGTTTGGAGGGCTGATTAAAGGGGTAACTACCTAAAAAATCCCAAAAAATTGAGTTTTGGACTTGACCCCTTAAGTAGCAATCATTGGACATTCAGTTTTGGAAGTTCTAGTACCAGCATGTGTAGGTGCTGATATTATATGTACAGAGTCCCAGCTAATACCACTCTTTTTCGAACATTTCTTTGTAAATGGTCGTTCGTATTTGAGGAACCTTTCCTGAGAGGCGATTTCAACAATGCCTGTCTGCCGCACATGTTTTCTCAACTCTGCACATTAACGTACTGCTTTGCATGGATTTGTATCACCACAGCTCATTAGTATGCAATTTAAATAAATAAACATTCATATCTAATGAATGATGTAAAAACGTTTACTAGAAGGAAGGTCCCTTTTGTGAAAATGAATTCACAAGAAGCAAGTCACCTGTTAAAGACCAAACAATGTTGGCATTTTTGCACTGCCTTGAATTTCCCAGTATTTTTTACAGTCTTTAATGTGCAAAGCCTCTCTTATAAAAAAAAAAATAAATTAAGCACTTTATTACATCAGCCTTCACTTTATTTTATTTTATGAGAAACAAATAGCTATATGATACAAAGGGCCCTGTTTACTAAGCCGCGCTAGTGTTTTTAGTGCGTTCTAAAATTAGCGAGCGCTAAAAAAGTTAACATGCCCATAGCACTGCTTAGTAAACAGGGCCCAAAATGTTTGACTTTCAGAAGATTTATCAGAAATGTGCTCAAATTTCATATCAGGCCATTTAAACAAGCAACTTCTGTTGGGGTCTTTATGAACTCCAGCAACCCATTATTTTATTTTGCTTATTCTTCACACATCCCTCGTTCCCCCTCTCCACCCCCCCCCCCCCCCCCAATATCCATGAGCAGGAACAAGTTTTTTGAAAACAGTAACCAAATTCAAAAATGTGTGGGAAAAACACAATGGAATCCTATTTAGAAGGAACGGATCCATTCAAGCTTAGCGGAGATTAGAAAGCAACACTGGTAATTGGGAGGCAAAGCCAGTACTGGGCAGACTTCTATGGTCTATGCTCTGATCGTGGCTGGACAGATTCAACTTCAGCTTCAGGTCTGTGCCCTAATCGTGGCTGAATACATTTGGATAGGATGGAGTGGACCTTTTCAGAGGCTCCAACGTTATTTTCAGAAGTTTTAAAACAAGGACAGTGCTGGGCAGACTTCTACGGTCTATGCCCTGAAAATGGCAAGGACAAATCAAGACCAGGTATACATATGAAGTATCACATACCATATGTAAAGAGTTTATCTTGTTGGGCAGAGTGGATGGTCCATGCAGGTCTTTATCTGCTTTGCACTGAAATTCTAATCCAGTTGGCTCATTGACCAAGATAACCGCTTCTAAATTTGTATCATGACTAACTATTGAATTATTGATTTCATTTTCATCACTACAATTGTGTGTGTTTCATTCAGAAAGTGTTACCACATAAACCCTGCAGTAACATGTCTTAATATATTCTACTTGGGATGATAATGCCATAAAGTTGAAGGATAAGTTATTTAGGCAGAAAAAAGGGCACTTGATATTTAATCTGCAAGTAGGTATTTAATAAAAGGTATTCCAAGTAATGGCATGGTGCTATTATATCATTTTGCAAAATGACAGCAAATTATTGTATTATTCACATTTCATTGGCTTTATACCAAATTATTACCAGGAAGCCTCTGCAGATGACATCTAACGTATCCATTTTGCATAGTAAAGTGGTTAAAAGCAAGCTGGAATTTTTAAATGTTTCTGATCTTTGACAGCCCGTGAATGCATTTCCATGGAAAGCTGCCTCTCAACTTGTTAACTGCAATTTTAAAACATCTTGCAGTTGTGCATATTATAGTCAAACTAAATTAGAATGACAGGTGAAATATTGATTCAGTAATAAAAATTATTTTTCAACCAATTATGCTGACATGTGACTTGGTTAAAGTGAGTAGAAGGTATCCCCCAAACAGTATTGAAGACTATAATGCGTACCTTCATCATTTTCACAAAACTGCTCACTGTTAAATGATGGCAAACCTTTTGAGGGCAGTATTCAAAAGAATTGGGTGCTGGATGTATAAGGGCCCCTTTTGCAAAGCAGTGGTACCTATACCGCTGATTTGCTACAGTCATATCAGCACTACCACCGGGCTACCGCAAGAGCCTGGTGGTAGTACCTGCCCCCAGCATGTGCCATTTCTGGCGCTTAAAAAATATTTTTAATTTTTTAGCATCAGGGGTTTACCCAGCGGTAATTGGGCAGCCCCGCACACTGCCTGGTTACCATTGGATTAGCGCTGGAGCCTTTACCACCTCCTAAATAGGTGGCAGTAAGGGCTCCCCAGGAAATGGCCACACGGGAAGTGGTTCACTTATTGTAGTAAAAGCGAGGGGATTTTTTTTTTTCTTACAAACTGTGCAACCTACTGGGTTAAATGCTGAGTTGGAGTGGTGGTCGTTAACCTGATTGGCCGATATCTAAACTATCACAGCCAATCATGGCTGTTTCCTAATCAGCTGTTTAGAACTTTAGAAGACGACGCCATCTTGCCTGATGTTAAGAAGGAAGTTGGATGGAGTAAATGTGAGCTACTACGTTATGTATTTTGGCTCTTGAAATGTTTTCTATGCCATTTGTAATCATAGATTTTGTTTTTTTTCATCAAACCTCTTCCCTGAAGAAGACGAAACCTGTCCATGTTGGCAGAGGTTCTGATTGTTTATGGAAGCTAAGTAGCTTTATTTTTCCTGCAATCCAGTTTTATATGAAACAGCTAAAAAAAAGTTCTGGATTGATGACGATTTACACAGTGCTGCTTAAGAAAAGCTGACTGCAACATTTGTGTTGTAATTCTGAAGATCTGTTTCCCAAAAAATATTTTTAGTAGATGTGTTAAGATAATGTGGAAACAGAATTAAGTTTTGGTTGTTGCTGGGATTATTTTTGTGCAGGGTTTCCCTTCAGTAGCCTAGATCAAAATGGTGCCTCTGAACACTAGCATTAATCTCACGACGCTACCCCTAGAGTTCAATCTGCCAAATAAGAAGTGTGGGCCAATAACTCTCTTTTGAACAAGGTTGCTATCCGGGAAGAAGCTTAGAATTGAAAGCAAATTCCTTCAAAGCAGCACAGAAACATACATTATTATAGCAAGTAATTACCATAAGGTGCTTTTCATTCTGCCCATTTACCTTTCTCACTGCAGTATAAGAGGTCACTGTTTTGTCTTCACTTCTTGGCAACTTAGGATTCTCTGTGTTTATCCCATGCTTTTCTGAATCACAGTACGGCATTTTAAATTGGTACAGAGATAGCCATTCTATCTGCTATTGAAATAATGTGCAGTACCCAAAGGGCACAGTTTCTATTAAAGTAGGAAATGCATGAATAGATTTTTTTCTTTTTCACTTCATTCATGTGACATTCTGTTACTATGCATGCATAAAAGTGAAGATTTCTGGAAGTGCTTGTCAAAATCTTGTCTTTAATATAGTCTAATTTTTGTAATATCACATTAACACTGCCAAATTTTAGTAAAGATAAAATTGTTAGGTGGCAAATATGGTGCAATAAAGATTTTTTTAAATCATAGGAAAGGAGAAGTGTTGTAGCAAATATTTCTTATAATTTAAGGGGGGAGAAGGGTTTGCCTTTCAACTGAATGACAGCGAGTACATTTATCCAGCAGAATGAAACCATATTAAACATAATATCTAGCTAGCTAGCTCACTGCGTGTGTGTATATAGAATAAATGTTCACACATAGAGTATGTGAGTACATAGTTTATGGTTTATTAAACTTGATATACTGCCCCTCATAAGAGAAACATTGGAGCCATACAATATAGGATTAAAATGAAAAAGAATTCCATTTAATTACAGGGAAAGAGGAAAGGGTTTTTGCAACTACATTTAAAACGGTTTACATGGAGGGGCATTTTCGATATGACGTCGAAGTCCGAATTTGGACATTTTGCTCAAAATGTCCAAAATTTGAATGGAAAAGGTCATTTTCAAAAAGAAAAATATCTATCTTTTTTTTTTTTTTTCGAAAATACTGTTTTGAGCAAGGTTTTGTGATTTGGATGTTTTGTTTTTTGGTCCATTTTCAAAAAAAAAACATCCAAGTGCAAAACGCACAAAATCAAGCCATTGGGATGTAGGAGGAGCCAGCATTTTTAGTAGACTGGTCCCCCAGAAATCCTAGGACATAAATGGGGCACCATAGGGGGCACTGCAGTGGACTTCAAAAACATGTTCCCAGCTACTCATCTCACTGTTGCTCCCTTATTTTGTCTGCTGAGTCCCCCAAAACCCACTACCTCAACTGTACACCACTACAGTAGCCCTTATGGGTGAAGGGGACACCTATATTTGGGTACAGTGAGGTTCTGGTGAGTTTTGGAGGGTTCACAGTTTCCACCACAAATGTGACAGATAGAGGGAGATAGGGTCCTGAGTCCCCCAAGCCATGGTGTACTGCACTGACCACTATACCACTCCAGGGACCTGCATGCTACTGTAATAGACCTGGCTCTAACATCTGAGGCTGTCATAGAGGCTGGGAGTCATATTTTTATTCACATTTTGAGGGGTGAGAGAGGATCAGTGATCATTGGGGGGTATTGAGGGATCACCCCTGATTCCCTCCAGTGGTCATCTGGTCATTTAGGGCACCCTTTTGTGCCTTCTTATAAAAACAGGTCTAGCTCAAAATGTCTTAGTTTTAGTCCCAGACAGTTTTGTTTTTGTTCCATTATGGCTGTAAAATGTCCACGTCTTAGGAAAGCCAAACTCCTGCCCTTAACACACACCCTTGTGTTTTGAACACACTTCTGGTGGACTTCATAGAAAATCATCTAAAAATGTGTTACTTATTTGTACCTGGGGCAATGGAGGGTTAAGTGATTTGCTGAAAGTCACAACGAGCTGCAGGACAGACAGGGTAATAGAAGAACAAAAAGACAAAGGAGGGGAACATAAGATTAGAGATGGGGGATGGAGAGAGGCATCAATGCAGTATCAACACACCATATCTGAAGTTAATCTGTAGGTAACTCACCAAACGCTTGTTTAAATAGGTACGTTTTGAGGGCGGCTCTAAATTATGGAAGGGATGGCTTAGTGCGGAGTGATGGCAGAAATTAATTCCATAACCATGGTGCAGTATAAGGCACTATTATGGGAGGAGTCAAATTTTGCACAAGAAACAGAAGGAACATATAAACACCATATTTTATGCAACATTCATACTTTTTGGCTGCTTTGTGCTCTGCCCTGACCACACTGCCTGCAATATCTACAATAAAATTATACACAGTTGTATCATCGTGTGTATGTTTATGCCTGCTAGACATAACATGAAGAAAGTTGGTGCCAGTCAGGTTCCCACCCCTATGGGCCAGCACTTTACTAGACCAGAACACTGCACCAGCGATTTCACAGTAAGAATCCTGAAAGGTAACTTTAAAACAATACAGGAACGTAAGACCTTTGAAGTCAGAATGATTGAATATTTTGACACCCAGCAGAAAGGACTTAACAAGGATCTGGGTTTTCTAGCCCATTATAAACCATAAAGTTGTATTTCTCTGTTTATCACCCTCCTCTCACCTACCCACACCCATCCTGTTAGACTATCAATGAAATGCTTTGATGTCCCCATGCATACCTCCTATCCATCCCTACCCTGCTAGTCTATCAATGAAATGCTTGGATGCAGTGACGTTCCTAGGGTGGCTGACATTTCCGATCTGACGAAGAAGGGCAACCTTTGAAAGCTAATCAAGAAATGTATTAAGTTATGTCCAATAAAAAAGGTATCATCTTATTTTCTTTTCCATGTTTTATTTTGTTTGATTTCTATTGATAACCTTTAAGAGTGGACTAACACAGCTACCACACCTCTCTACATAAGAAAACCAACAAATGAAAATCCCCCAATAGGATCAGATCTAATATGCAAATAAATACAAACACGATCCCTTAAATAACCTTATACTCTTATGTACTGTTATATAAATAAAGCTCTCATTGCAAATATTTGAGTTATCTATGCAGCCAAATGCCTGTTTATAGCTGCTATATAGACTCACATAATTTATCATCATAGAGCTGACCCTCTACAATATTGAGCTTAATGTAGTGAACTGTGCAAATTAAATTGATTTAGTAATTAAAACTAAAAAAAACACTTATTTCTTAACTCGGATTCTCTCCAGTGAAAATTCAATTCTGCAGCAAGGCAATAAGGGGCCCTTTTACGAAGTGGCGGTAAGCCCAGTGCAGACTTACCACACGATATTCCAGGACTACTGCTGGGCCAACGCAGCCGCTGGCACTAGCTCTGGGTCGAGCGTGCGCCATTTCCAGGGAAAAAATTAAAACCCCGGAAATAGTTAGTGCGATGCTAACGTGGCAGTGATCAGGCATTGCAGTGCGCTTCCCGGTTCCCACAATTGGTGGCAGTAAGTGCTCCCCGCTACATGGCCAAGCAGTAAGAGTTATATAACTATCAGGGGCATTTTCGAAAGAGAAGGGCGCCCATTTTCCGCTACAAATTGGGAGATGGGCGTTCTCTCAGGTTCGCCCAAATCGGCATAATCGAATGCCAATTTTGGGCGCCCTCAACTGCAGTCCGTCACGGGGATGACCAAAGTTCATGGAGGTGTGTCAGAGGCGTAGTGAAGGCGGGACTGGGGCATGCTTAAGAGATGGGCGTCCTCGGCCGATAATGGAAAAAAGAAGGGCATCCCTGATGAGCATGTGGTCGACTTTACTTGGTCTATTTTCTTTTACGACCAAGCCTCAAAAGATGCCCAAACTGACCAGGTGACCACCAGAGGGAATCAGGGATGACCTCCCCATACTCCCCCAGTGGTCACCAACCCCCTACCTCCCTAAAACTTTTTTTTTTTTTTTTGCCAGCCTCTATGCCAGCCTCAAATGTCATACCCAGCTCCATGACAGCAGTATGCAGTCCCTGGAGCAGTTTTAGTGGATGCAGTGCACTTCAGGCAGGCGGACCCAGGCCCAATCTCCCTTACCTGTTACACGTGCTGGTAAATGTGAGCCCTTCAAAACCCACCTGAAACCCACCGTACCCACATGTAGGTGCACCCCTTCACCCTTACAGTTGTGGGGGAGTGCTTTTGGGGGGGGGCTCCGCACCCAAGGTAAGGGAGCTATGCACCTGGGACAATTTGTGAAGTCCACTGCAGTGCCCCTAGGGTGCCCGGTTGGTGTCCTGGCATGTGAGGGGGACCAGTGCACTACGAATGCTGGCGCCTTCCATGACCAAATGCCTTGGATTTGGTCGTTTTAGAGATGGGCGTCCTCGGTTTTCATTATCACCGAAAAGTTTGGCGCTAACTGGTTATTTTCAGCGACACCAACCAGTTAAATGCTGCTGAAAATTAGTGCTTAGTCCTGAACAGGTGATTTAAATGGCCTCAGAAACTTCAGTTTCATTATTTCAGAGCTGTATTTTTATTTCTTTGTCTGCCCTGCATATCTGTTAGGCAACATATATTCAACAAAATTGCTAAATTTTTACAGACTATCAGCAAGAACTCTGTATTGTATAATGAAAGCAATGTTTAGATAGATAGATAGATAGATAGATAGATAGATAGATAGATAGATAGATAGATAGATAGATAGATAGATAGATAGATAGATAGACAGACACACAGACAGACAGACAGACACACATTTGGCCATTGTTTTCCCTATATTATCTATCTATGGTTGAAAATATTTATTTATTTGAAATGTCTATGCTGAGAACAAGAATTTGTCTTGTAATGACCCAGCACAGGCCTTGTATTTTAATTTTCTTGTCTGCTTCAGGGATGCTGCCTTTCTCATTGCCTGTTTATCATCTTATTTTTCTGCACTGCCCACGCATTTCCCATCAGTATTTATCCCAAGACGGCCACTACAAATTCTGATGGGAAATATATAGACAATGCAAATCAATAAGACAAGAAATGGTGTACATTTCTCAGTTCCTGTTACAACAATGACTGTTTGACAAAACCCAGACTCCCTGGATTATTTGTTTTTCAGAGCCCATAAAAGTCAGAGGAGGTGACCAGACCCATGCATTTAAAGTGTACTTCAGTTTTGAAAACATATTTTGGAGGGTTTCCTTGCAAATGTGTTGGTATTAAGACAGTTTTGTATGTTTTATGTGTGTTACTTCTATGGAGAATAACTACCTTCCCACCAGTTTCTAGCAGTGGCGTAGCCAAGGGTGGGTCTGGGTGGGCCCGGGCCCACCCACTTTGAGCTCAGGCCCACTCAGTAGCAGCACACCTGTGATGTGGCTGGGAGGGATCCCCAAGCCCCACCGCCAAAAACTCCCAACGATTGTCCCTCCTGCATACCATGTAAATAGCAGATCTTTGCCTGCAGCTAGCAGCGACTGATACATACTGCTCGCATTGGCCCACAGCTTTCCCTCTGATGTATTCCTGCCTATGCGGAAACAGGAAGTTGCATCAGCGAGAAGGCTGTGGGGCCAACATGAGCAGTGTGTATTAGTTGCTGCTCGCTGCTGGTGAAAATCTGCTATTTAAAAGGTATGCAGGAGAGGTGGGGGGGGGGGGCTGTTTGAGAGACCATATGGCATGCAGGCGAGAGAGGGAGAGACCAAATCACTTGTGGGACAAGTGGAGTTCTTCTGCCCACCCATCTTGGACTCAGGCCCACCCAAAATTGGGTGTCTGGCTACACCCCTGGTTTCTAGCCTGCACAACTAGAACTAATGTTGCCACTATTTTAAGTATCACAGAGGCTCTAAGAGAGGGAATCCAAAGTACATCTGAAGGAGCAATAAACCAAAAAAAGCACAAGGAGCCTTCAAGAGAGTGGGCGTGAATTCAGAATTTTATTGATCAGACCCGACACGGTCTGTGTTTCGGCAACATCACCTGCATCAGGGGTCTAAACATGAAATATTACAAGTAAATAACATAAATATGCAAATTTTTAATAACACCTAAAGGTAGGGTACAATCAAAATATATAATGCATCATACAATGGTGAAGTGTAAGAAATATGTATGTAAAAGCACAAAGAATGAATACAAATGATAATACATAATAGATCCTATATATTAATTCTCACCTCCAACGTTCTGTGCTTGGGACCGTGGCTCCCTGGAGGTGGTCTACAAGGCAGACACGCACTGACGTCACTGACGTCATGACAGCTGATTCCAAAGCAAAGGGAGGAGTAGGGAAACACGCTGCGCGTGTTCCCTACTCCTCCTCCTGCCTCGGAATCATCTATCACCCCCCCCCGCGCTACGGCCCCTCGACCCCCCCTTCTGCGAACCTGTCGACCCCCCCCTGGCCCGCCAAACCCCCCCCCCCCCCCCGCCGTTGTGGACTACCTGTGCTGACTGGGGAACCAAACCCCCGACAGCCGAAGTGCTGTTGTGCCCTTCGCGTTGCTTCCTCAATCATCTTCTCTGCAAGTTTCTCTGTGTGCGTCTGACGTCGGCGGGGGGCGGTTTTCGCCAGCATGGGGGGGGGGGGGTCGAGGGGGCCATAGCATGGGGGGGAGAGAAATTGTCTGCCTAGGCCCCATTTCCTTGCCTTCAGAAACGGGCCTTTTTTACTAGTCAATATATATAAATGGCGAGTGTCGTACTCACTCGTAAATGCGCAGTAGAGACCCTCTCTTCCCCGCCCCCGCGTCAATACGTGATGACGAGGGCGGAACAGAGAGGGTCTCTACTGTGCATTTGCGAGGGACACTGCCGTCGCTAACGCTCCCCCCACCCGGATTCGCCACCGCCACCCACCTTCCACCCGGTCGGGCCCTCGCTCCGCTATTGAAACAGCGAGGGCACGCAGCACACAGTTCTGCTGAGCTGCCGTCGGCCTTCCTTCTTCTTCTCTGCCTGTGTCCCGCCCTCGATGATGTTACGTCACACGAGGGCGGGACACAGGCAGAGAAGAAGGAAGGCCATGGCAGCTCAGCAGTAGAGCTGTGTGCTGTGTGCCCTCGCTGTTTCAATAGCGGAGCGAGGGCCCGACCGGGTGGAAGGTGGGTGGCGACGGCTCCGGGGGAGGGGACGAACTCGGAGGGGGAGTGGCAGCGGCGAACTCGGCGGCGGGGTGGGAGGCCTTTCAACCCCCCCCCCCTCCTATACTAGCCTGTTTTTACGGGATGAACAGCTAGTAATATATAAAAGACAAACAGAGAATGCTGCTAAAATAAATGGAATCTGCATGTGAACTCATACCTTTCAAGGCTCACAAAATCCAAGGATGTAAAGCAAATCAGTAGAAAATGATAAATCTGAATAAGAAAAATGCCAAATCTGATTATGAATGGACAAATAGAAAAAAAACATGACCACGGGAGGGATTAAAACTTGACCCCGCTTTACTCCCTGAGTGGTAACTGACCACCTCCCACCCACCAAAGATGTGAAAAAAACAGTGCATGCCAGCCTCTATGACAGCTTCAGATGTTATTGCCACTCCTATTAGAGAAACAAGCTTACTGATCAGTGCAGTGCACTGTAGAGAAGGGGACCCAGGTCCATAACTTGTGGTGGAAAGTGTAAGCCTTCCAAAAATCTATTGTACCTACACATAGGTGACACTTGCAGGCATAAGGGGTATTATAGTGGCGTACAGCTGGGTACAGTAGATTTTTGGTGGGTTTTGGAGGGATCACCATACAATTTAAGGGGGTAATGGTGAGATATGTATCTGGGACCTTTTATGTGAAGTCTACTGCACTGTCTCTAGGGTGCCCCACTGCTCTGATGGGATCCCTGTGTGGCCAGTCTACTAAGAAAGGTGGCATCCTACATCCCAATGGCTTGTTTTTGTGCATTTTTCACTTGGACTTTTTTTTTAACACGGTCCTAAAAGATAGACATGGCATTTGTCCATTTTCAAAACAAAAAGCTGGATGTTTTTCTGGTTTGAAAATGTCAAATTTTACAAGATCGTGTGTCATATCAAAAATGATCCTCCAAATGTGCTATGTTTCCCACATATTCCATGGTGCAATAAACAGAATTAAAAATGTTAATTGCTTCTAAATTGTTCAGGTTGGATATGTTTGCAGTGAGATGTGTTGCAAATCATACCTTGCAGTTAATAAACCTCATAAATGCAGTAACAGAACACATTTGTGCTCCAAACTGTAGAAATTTCTAAAACATCAATTAATACAAAACCCATTGGATTCCTTTTTCTAAAAGAGGTTTTAATCAGTTTGTTTCTTACAGCTCCACATGGCACATAATAAAAACAGCACCCACCAGATGAAAAAATGCCTTCTTTCATTTTTCCACGTCATTAAGTCTACATAGAAACAAATCGATAATGGTTACTGTTAAAGCACAACTCAGAGGCTAATGCATTTCAGTTTATCAACTGTGTATCAATGGCAGTTAGACCTACCTTTAAAATATACAACCTAATATGAATTTATTAAGCTTCATCAGTAGCTCTCAGCCATCAAAATTCACTAGCATAAGAATTTAACAACAATCAAGAAAACAACTGATTTAGTACAGGTTGTGTGAATGGTATATATATAGAGCCAGTGCAAGGGTATTAGGCTCCCTTCGGAATATTGCAGCCTTGCACCCCCTCATATAATTTGCAGGCCTCTAATTCCCTCCCCTTCCCCTCGTATTTTGATAATTAAAGTTAATGAGGATAAAGCACTTTTAAATATTATACTCTGTTTCATAGATAGATAGATATGTTCATACACACATACATAAGGAAAGCAATTTCCAAGCCATGGAACCTCCCCCTCCCCAGTTTGGGCTCAGGCCCCATTCAAAAATTGCAGCACCAGATTTCATGGCTGGCGGGGATGCTCAAGTACCACCTGCCAAAGAAGATTTGCTTGCTTCGGAAGGTTGGAGTGTTCTGCTGGCTTTCTCACTGCTTCTGCAGCATGGGCGGGGGCTTGAGGGGAGGGGAAGACATCGTAAGGTTGAAATTAGCAGGTAAAATGCTTAGCAGTATTGTTGAATTATTGCATTAATCATTTATTGATAATGTGACAATGAGGGGCATTTTCAAAAGAAACGTCTAAATCAGAATTTGGACGTTTTACAAAGACGTCCAAATTCAGAACCGGGAAGAAGGTCATTTTAGAAAAATATGGACATCCATCTTTTGTGTTGAAAATACCATGGACATCCTGCGATTTGGATGTTTTGCGATTTGGACATCTTTGATTTTTGGCCATTTTCGAAAAAAAAAGTCATCCAAGTCTAAAACAGCAATCGGGTACCCTAGGGGGCACTGCAGTGGACTTCATAAAATGTTCCCAGGTACACATCTGACCATTGCTCCCTTACCTTGTGTGCTGAGCCCCCCAAAACCCACTACCCCCAACTGTACACCACTACCATAGCCCTTACGGGTGAAGGGGGCACCTATATGTGGGTACAGTGGGTTTCTGGTGGGTTTTGGAGGGCTCACAGTTTCCTCCACAAGAGAACAGGTAGTGGGGGTATGGGCCTGGGTCCACCTGTCTGAAGTAAACTGCACCTAATACTAAACTACTCTAGGGACCTGCATGCTGTTGTCATGGACCTGAGTATGACATCTGAGGCTGGCATAGAGGCTGCCAAGTAATGTTCTTTAACACACATTTTGGGAGTGGGAGGGGGTTACTGACCACTGGGAGAGTAAGGGGAGGTCAACTGGTCAATTGGGGCACCTTTTTTGTGCCTTATTCGTAAGAAAAACAAGTCTAGCTCAAAACATCTAAGTTTTAGTGCTGGACGTTTTTGCTTTGTTCCATTATGGCTGAAAGAAGTCCAAGTCTTAGGAACGCCCAAGTCCCGCCTTGAACACACACCTGATACACCCACTTGAGATTTGGACATCCTTCCGAAGGACTTCTGAGAAAGACGTCCAAAATGTGGTTTTGATTATACTGATTTGGACGTTTCTGTGAGATGGACGTCCAAATGCCTATTTATGTCACTTTTTGGACGTCCATCTCTTTCGAAATGAGCCTGTATACTGCAGTCAAAAAAATAAACCACTCCTCACTTTATTGGCATGTTATTGTGGTATTATGTTCCAAGATTGCATCATATGTAACTGCCTATATGGGTTTGGCATGGTGGCAAATTGCCAACTACCCTGTCTGTGGTGCCAGTGTTTAATCATGATGAAATGTTACCACGAGGCTCTTATACTAAGGTGCACTAAGCCCTAATAGGGGGGATTTTATATATGGCATCTAAAAAATCCACGTGGAAAACATTGGCGCCTAATAGTATTCTATAAGTGGTGCCTAGATTTAGGCACAGTATATAGAATAGACTTAGTTGATATCCCAGCCCGTAAAACTACGTGCCTCTATTTACACCAATGAAAACACGGCGTAAATCCCATCACATAGAGTTAGGTGTAGAGGGCCATATTCTATAACTACACGCATAAATGATGTGGCTGGGTCATTCTATAATCTTGCAATGATCTTAGTCCAAGCTGGGGGGGGGGGGGGGGGGAAGGGCCCTGCGGTAGCAGTGAGGGCCATTGTTCCTGCGTACCAAGGCCCTTTTTACTGCAGTGGGTAAAAAGCCCCAAAAACAAAATGACCATGCGATAAGAAAACTCTTACTGCATAGCCATGCGACGGGGAGCCCTTACCACCACCCACTGAGGTGGCGGTAAGGGTTTCCATGGTAACCTGGTGGTAACCATGTAGCATGCAGCGATTCCCAATTACCGCTGGGTTATCGCTGCGCTAACCATTTCCGGGGGTTATTTCTGGCATGTGCTCGACTGCCAGTGGCCATGTTGAACTGGTGGTAGTCTCGGAATAGTGGAAGGGCCCCTTAATGTTTATTTAGAGTATAAGGAGTGGCCAAAGAATACGAATAAGGCAGTTGAAGTATTGCTTGTATTACTATGGGAAAATTTAACACTCATTCATGGCTGGGCAGGTTTTGAACTTACTGTGCATTAGCTGCAAAAGCTAATGCCTGGTAACTGCAAAGCCCATGCGGCAAATGCAGGGAGTACGACCAGCATCTAGCATGGGTACCTACACTAACTAGCTACTACAGCAAACACAGTATAGACCCAAGCATAAATAAATAAATAGATAATTGAGCACAGATCTGCCACAGTGGCCCCCCTCCAATTCTGATCCCCCTCCCAACACACCTGAGCTGATCCCCTGATACCCTCAATCTGATCTTCTAACCTTCCACCCCCAAATTGCACCCCAACCCCTTTAGCAAATCCCTCTCTCCAATCCTCTCAACCCACCCACCCCCTGATCTGATGTCCTAATAATCGCTTCCCCTGAACTAAAGTGATGTCCACGACTGTCAAGGAAACCCTCCCTCCCCCACCCCAGCTACCCATTTTTGAGAGTCATTTATAGAATCCCCTCCAGTTGCTTAACACAACTTAGGGGGTCTTTTACGTAGGTGCTTTGGCATTTTTAGCGCACATTTAAAAATAGGCATGCACTAAATGCTAAAGATGCCAATGTATTCGTATTTTTAACACTCACTAAAAATGCCAGCGTGCCTACGTAAAAGACCCCCTTAGTAAAAAAGAGCCCCAAAGTCTCAGGTGCATAATCTACTGCATTCTTCAAAAACCTAACACTCCTTCCAGGCTTGCTCTACTTTTTAAGACTGCAACAAAAGCATTATGTCATATACGGTGTGTTTTTTCTAGCAAAAAAGGTGCCGGTACTCAAATGCTAGGCCATGGGTAGGGTGATCACTGAGGGACCCACCCCAGAATAGCCAGGCCCCCCTGCAACCAGTCACAGAATCTATGACAAGGCAGAATTGGTGGGTAGAGCCTGAACTCTTTCATTAAAACTTGGGGTCCTTGGGTCAATTTTAGCAGATAATGGAAAAGGTGCCGGTATTCAGTATCCCCCAAGTACCCCTCAAAAAAAAGCCCTGGTCATATAGCTAAATATTTGAACATACTCTGAATGGATAATATTTCAGATATATGAACAGCCTTTTTTTTTAATTCCGAAGAGGATACGTTTTACAGGAACCCACTGTAATAGAAATCAATATCTATTGCCTGAAAAAAGAACACATTTGATTTTAACTACAGATTGTAGTCTGTCACATATGCTCAATCTAGTGTGTTTGATTCTTCATCTTGTCTCTATGTTATTCTGTTTCTTTATTTTCTGAGCAACCTACAGTGTGTAGGTGAAGCTCTCTCAGAACTTGCTGTGCTCATGTATTAAAATTGCCTACCATAAACTGAAACAATTCTTAAATGTCAGTGGTTCCTGGTAGAAAAATTGCCTCCATCATGATACAGCAATGGCCACCATTGATCATCCTTACTTTATCTTGGACTTGTCAGACTGTCTTTTCCACTTGCAAGAAAGATCATGAAGAGAGAAGATTGATAACTTTTGCACCAAAAATCCATCATGACTACTGGTTTTGCTTAGTTGTGTTAGAGCTTCCATAGAGGCTTCAAGACTACAAATTTAATAGAAGACCTTTTGGCTTTTTGAGTAACAATAAAACATGTAGAAGCATATTTTCAAAATACTTACAAAGTTACTAGGATGTCTAAGTCGGGCTTTGAATGTTTTGCGCTAAATGTTTCAAATCCAAATAGCAAATATGGCCATTCTCGAAACAGCAAAACATCTATCTTTTTTTAAAAAATGGTCACATGCAAGATGTTTTCATGCCCTGAGCATTTATCTTATCTTTTTGGGCATAAAAAAAAAAAGCATCCAAATGAAAAACGTAGAAAATCAAGTCATTGGGATCTAGGAGAAGCCAGTATTCTTAGTAGACTGACCACACAGACATCCCAGGACAGTAATGGGACACCCTAGGGAACACTGCAGTAGACCATATAAAAGCTCCCAAGTACACATCTCACTGTTACCCCCTTATACTGTATGCTGAGCCCTCCAAAACCCACCATAAATCTACTGTACCCAACTGTACACCACTACAATAGCTCATGGGTGAAGGGGTCACCCATATGGGGGAGTATTGGAGGGCTCGCACTTTCCACCACAAGTGTAACAGAGTGGAATGTGGGCCTGGGTCCTCCTCTCTATAGTACACTTCACTGACTACTACACTACTCCAGGGACTTGCTTGCTGCTCTAATAGACCTGGCTATAACATCTCAAGCTGTTATAGAGGCTGGTAAGTAATATTTTTAATCACATTTTTGAGAGTGGGGGGAATAAAGGACAGTCATCCCTGATTCTCTCTAGTGGTAGGGCACCTTTTTTGTACCTTATTCATTCTAAAAACAGATCTAGGACAAAACGTTGATGTTAGATGTTTTCATTTTGTTATAATATGGATGTAAAATGTAGGAACGCCCTAATCCCATGCTATGCCCGCCCCAAAATGCTCTGACATGCCACCTTGTGATCTGTATGCAGAAAAATTACATAGATGAACATCTGCAAAATAGATTTTGAAAATGCTGATTTGGACATTTTGAGAAGAAATTCATCCAAATGCTGCTTTATGACACTTTTTGGACGTTTTTCTGTTTCAAAAATGAGCCCCGTGGAGGGGCATAATCGAACGTCGCCGGCGATCTATTTTGGCGGCGGCGCTATAGCTGGCTGGAACCGTATTATCGAAAAAGATGGCCGGCCATCTTTTTTTCCGATAATACAGTTTAGCCCGGCCAAATGCCAGAGTTCGCCGGGGTTGAGATCGCCGGTTTTGTTTTGCAGTGATAATGGAAAAAAATGCCAGCCATCTCCAACCCGGCAACATCCAAGGCATTTGGTCATGGGAGGAGTCAGCATTTGTAGTGAACTGGTCCCCCTCACATGCCAGGACACCAACTGGGCACCCTAGGGGTCAGTGCGGTGGACTTCAGAAAAGGCTCCCTTGCTTTGGGTGCTAAGCCCCCCAACCCCCCCCAAACCCACTACCCACACATGTACAACACTACTCTAGCTCTTAGGGGTGAAGGGGGCAACTACATGTGGGTACAGTGGGTTTTGGAGGGCTCCCATTACCAGCACAAGTGTTACAGGTAGGGGGGGTGGGCATGGGTGCGCCTGCCTTAAGTGCACTGCGGTACCCACTAAAAGTGCTCCAGGGACCTGCATACACGCAGGCCTCTAGGACTTGTTGCTGCTGTATAACCTTGGCACACCAGTTGACACCTGAAGACTAATCTCTTTGAAAAAGTCCTTTATTTGAATAAGCAGGTTTACTTACAGTTAACTGCAGATCAGAGTCTCCCTGGTACTGAGATTAGCAGTAGGTCAGAGCTGGCAGAATGTTGTACAATGCCCTCTTTCAGCAACATTCAAGGTAATAACTAAGTTCTCTAACGTGGGTAACACATGAAAGGGATCTAAAACTGGCTTACAAAAATGGCCACTACCTCATGGACTACCGGAAACAAAACAGGGCACACTCTGACCCAGTAAGCAGGGGGAAAAGCACCATGGGAGTAGAGCCCAGTACCCTACACCCACCACAATGCATTTCTGATGTGACTCTGCAGTGCACCTAACAGAAAAGGTGTCACACTCACCCAAGAGCCACATCACAACCAGGGAAAGGCTGTCAAAGGATAGAACACATTCTGCTGTCACGGAGGTGGGTACGGCATTTGAGGCTGGCATAGAAGCTGGCAAAAAGGTTTTTATTTTTATTTTTTTAGTGTGGGAGGGGGTTGGTGACCACTAGGGGAGTATGGGGAGATCATCCCCGATTCCTTCCAGTGGTCATCTGGTCAGTTGGGGCACCTTTTTGAGGCTTGGTCGTGAAACTAAAAGTACCAAGTAAACCCGGTGAAATACTGCTTAACGCCGCTTTTTTTTCCATTATTGGCGAAAGCCGGCATCTGGTAGCCAAGACCATGCCCACCCATGTCCCGCCTTCGCTAAGCTACCGACACGCCCCCTTGAACTTTCGTCGGCGAAACGATGGGAAAGCGGCAATGCTGTCAAAAATACCGCTTTTGATTATACCGATTTCGCCGCTTTTAAGAAATCGCCGGCCATCTCCCGATTTATGTCAGGAAATGGCCGGCGATCACTTTCGAAAATAAGCTGGATAGTAACCTATGGAACTTTGTAAGTCTAAGTGCTTTGAACCTGAGTTCCATAGTCATATGGTTTCTGAAGAATAGATTAAGAAATATTGGTTAAAAAAATAAAAATATTTACAGTGTTCAAAAATATTTTTTAATTCATATTCATTAAATATGTAAATGGGAATACGCAAACACACCAAGAAGAAACTATTTTAAAAAGTATAGTTTGGGTGGGGGGGGGGGGGGGGGGGGAGAGGAATATCATGTTAAAGTATGTTGTACGTTATGTCCATGAACAATTTTTTTGGTGCTTTGCTGTATTGCATTGAAAATGGACATATTTGTTCTTTTATTATTCATTAATAAACATTCATTGTTAAAAAAAAAAGTATAACACATACAACTTTATGTGTCTGTAATTGTTTCCACTTCTTTTGCAACTTAAGATTCTTGCCTTGCCAAAATGTTGAAAATGTAAGAAAAGTTTTTAAAACATACGGAAATATAGTAGAGTTTTGATTATTCGACATAAATGGGGCCAACGAGTTGGATAATCAAAAAGTTGGATAATATTGAAAAATAGATGAGGAATAAAAACGAGGCTTATTGAATGTATGTTTCAAAAAAAGGAAGCAGTAACAACAGCTTACAAGCTTAATGTATCCAAGAATCTTACCTAACACTACTGCCTTTTAACTGAATGCAACACCAGGAAGAAGAAACCCGCATGCATTTCATTAACGATGCTGTGATAATCCAGAAGTCAGATAAGCGAAGGTTGGATAAGTGAGACTCTACTATAGCTAGATTTCTCTTTCAGCTGTCCATGTTGAAAGAACATGAGATAACCAGAGGGCAATATTCATTAAGACATGCAGTTTGCAGGTACCTTCAGAACAGATTCATAGAAGAAAGTGCCAGTGGCGTACCAAGGTGGGGGCGGTCCGCCCCGGGTGCACACCGCTGGGGGGGTGCCGCGGCGCGCGCCTGTCAGCTGAGTTCGCTGACTTCGCTAACTTCTCTGCAGCTCCCTCTGCCCCGGAACAGGTTACTTCCTGTTCCGGCCAGGGCAGAGGGAGCTGCAGCGAAGTTAGCGAACTCAGCTGACAGGCGCGCGCCGTGGCACCCCCCCAGCGGTGTGCACCCGGGGGGGTGTCATTTCGCCGGGGGGGGTGCATCGGTGATCCGCCCCAGGTGTCGTGCCGGCTAGGATCGCCACTGGAAAGTGCTACAAGGATTTGAGAATCTTCCTACCTTAGGAATGCCCATTTATAACACTCGAAAAACTGCAGTATTGAATGGTGTTGAACTTCGGTAAATCTAAATGAAAACTCACAAACACCAATCAATTACTCATGCTCCATAGTCATGAGATCTAAATCTTTAACAATTTTTTGATAATTATTTAAGGAGAAAAAGAGACCTCAGAGATCCTTAGGGAAAACCCTAGGATACGATTAGCCTTGTTTTCTGCTAGTTTCCGATTTTGTTCATCATTCTCAAACAACTCACTTTTTTTCTTTTAAATGTGTGTAACCCTTACATGTGCATCAACTTCTACATTTAACTTTCTTCATTTAACTTTAAAAATCAATTTTATGGTGATTTAAAGTGCCTTAAATAATGCCCAATAAAGTAGCACTTAGCTTATGTCCAACGGGGCCTCCATTTCACCCATTACAGCTTCATCAAGAACGTGTGCTGTATTCAATCATTCTTTTGCAAATCACCAGTTGCTTTAATCTTAAAGCTGCAAAGTTTCTTGTTCAAAATGGCCTCTCACCACCTAGCACATATGTCTCCATTGGATTTCTACTCCCTAAGTGCATCACATTGCCCTTCTGAACAATGAATTTTAATTGCCAAACATTAGACTATTCTAACTTCTGAAGATCCTTTTTCATGTTTCCACTCCCTCTGAAGTGTCCACTCTGTTACAAATCTTGGTAACATCCGCAAAAAGGCAGACCTTGCCTTCTAAACATTCTGCAATGTCGCTTACAAATATATTGAACAGAATCGGCCCCAGCACCGATCCTTGAGGTGCTCCATTATTCACCTTTCTTTCCTCCGAGTGAATTCCATTAACCAGCACTCTCTGGCATCTGTCTGTCAACCAGTTCCTAATCCATTTCACCACTTTGGGTCCTAACTTCAGACTGTCAAGTTTATTCAAGAGCCTCCTATGAGGAACCATGTCAAAGGCTTTGCTGAAATCTAAGTTGATTACATCTAGTGCACATCCTCGATCCAGTTCTATGGACACCCAGTCAAAAAATTCAATCAGATTTGTTTGGCTTGATTTACCTTTGCTAAAACCATGTTATCTCATATCTTGTAACCTATTGGATTCCAGGAAATTCACTATTCTTTCCTTCAGCATCACTTCCATTACTTTTTCAATAACCAAAGTGAGGCTTACTGGCCTGTAGTTTCCAGCTTCTTCTCTGTCACCACTTTTGTGAAGAGGGACCACATCTGCTCTTCTCCAATCCCAAGGAACCTCCCATGTCTCCAAGGATTTATTAAACAAATCTTTAAGAGGACCCACCAGAACCTCTGTGAGCTCCCTCAATATCCTGGGATGGATCCTATCCGATCCCATGGCTTTGTCCCAGTGGCATAGCTATGAGTGGGCCTGGGTGGGCACAGGCCCATCCAATCTTGGCTCAGGCCCACCCAGCTTCAGCGCCACACTGCTCTCTTCCCCTCTCTCCTCCGCAGCATCCTGACATCTACACTCAGGTCTCTGAACCCCTTTCCTACCTGGTGTCAGTACAGGTGTCCTCGGTGCCTGCAGCGATTCATTCTCGCTGCTTGCGCCAGCCCTCTAGGCTTCCATCTGCTGCGTTCCACCAGACAGGAAACAGGCAATGATGTCAGCTAGGGCAGGACATGGCAGATGGAAGCCTGTGGAGCCAGTGAAAGCAGTGAGAATGAATCGCTGCAGGTGCCGAGGACTCCTGTACCAACATCGAGGAGGGACAGAGTTCAGAGACAGGAGTGCAGATGCTGGAATGCTGCAGAGGAGAGGGAGAAGATGTAGGGTAGGTGAAAAAAACTTTTATGTTCCTAAGTTTGAAACTTATCATGACAATATCAGCTCCTGGGGACTCTTCTGGCCCAACATGAATCATGTTTCGCCTAAGTGGTGTTTCAAGGATCCACCCCCTATAATCTTCCTAGGTCATCAAACCGACTATCATCGTTTATAGTGGTCATATCAAACATATCAAAATTTGTGTTTGTTTGTTTTTGAGCCACGTGAGCAACCGCAAATTTTCTGATGTGCCAGCAACTTAAGCAGTCACCCTTCGTACCGGTTGTCTCTTGCCCCCTCCTATCCTTCACGTTCTTCAGAATTAAATAGACACACCCTCATCACAAAACCCCAGAAAACAGAGATCAAATAATAGAAAAAGAGCAGAACACAGCACACTAATCCCCTCAACCATCACCTCTTTTCAGCTCAATCATTTTTTTCATTTCTGACTGCAGGTTGCTCTCTCTTTGCATACATCACTGACAGAGAGAAGTGCTATCCTCCAATCTGTCTATTGTTTGAGAAACAGAAGGAACAAAGAGAAAGCCTGCACTGCACATATGCAAAATAGTTCATAAGTGATAAATAATTTTGCATAAAGACGTAGTGACCCTTAATCATTAATTTTCTACTAATATGATACTGAATTTGGGCACCTTTTTTTTTTTTAACAAGCACGCACACCACATATCATTATTTCAATGCATCATATATTAAAAGCAAACAATTAATGCCTCCATATTTAAAATATTTTAACACAAAGCCCCGTTTTATGCAGGGGGCCCTATTTACTAATGTGCAATACTGGCGTTAGGTAGCTCAGCCCTAGCTATGCTTCTTTACAGCAAAGCTGTAAAGAACCTTTAGCTCTATTATCTTGATTTTTTTTTTCCCCTCAAACCTTGGAATCATAGCACAGGACATAAAATTCTTGTATTATATCACAATGACTTGATTAGCATTCCATGGAATGAGCTTTGTCTGCTATATAGAGTGCCATTGCACTCCTGAAAAGAGCTCTCTCTTGTTTTTAAAGAGAAAATGCCACAGGTTTTCTGCACTTTGTATGTCAAGATCTTTTAAGTGCAACTCTTATGATTTCACTGTAACAGTTCTGCAGTCTGACAACTTGAACACTATTCCTTTTGGCTCAAGTTGTCAATTCTAACATTGCAAAAGCACAATGTTGATGTATTCCCCTTGCACTCAGGTTTGATGGTTAGGAAAGCCTGCAGCTATTTCATTTGAGAAAGTGTATTCTTAAGCCCTCTTTACAGTAGGCACCTTTTTACAAAACCAGCAATACTATCCACTGTATATATTAGACATGGGTAAGTTAATGGAACTCAGTTCTATTTCCCCTCTCTTTCTGCAATATGGGCTGAACTTCACCTTGGATCATGGGTCAAGATTTAAATTTATTCCAGGGTTTTTAGTTGAGCGCACCTGAAACTTATATTTGTCCTTCAGTTAGCGGTACAATGTGACTCATAGACTAAAGAATGAATATGGCATTTCCTGTATGGGACTGTGACGGAGTGTATAGAAAGATATTGGTCTCCCTTAAGCACACTCTATCACAGAGTCACATTAAGGCACCTAGACCTAGGGAATTCATCTAGGTGGAGCTGGTTTTTAGGCAGAGGAAAGAAAAACCCAGGGTTGTGAAAAGACACCGAGGCCCAGAGAAGGAAGACATAGACCACCAGAGTACTTCTACAAACTAATACGTTTTAAAGACCAGAGGAATAGCCATGAGGTAGAAAAAGCTTTAACCTTGAAAACTCTCTTCACACTGTGATACTTCTGTGGACTGGTAGAAACCAGAACCTCACTTTTATTGCTATTGAACTCCAAGCTACTTTGTGTATACTCCGAGCTAACAGCCCATGAGAGGAACACGTTTCAATGTTTTCCCCTTTAAACCATGCAATTGAAGAGTGGTTATTCAATTTATTTTATTTTTATGCAACTTCACAAATATAGCAAGTCAACACTTACATTAGAAAATTACAGCATAACAGAGATATAACAGGTAAATGTTTTCAGGAAAAAAATTCTAAACAATCAAGCTCCAATATTAAACTCCACTAACAGGAGACAGAGCTACATTAAGGAGAGAAATGAAAGAAAAAATAACTTTATTTATACACTTAAAGAACAAATTAAGAGGTCCTTTTACTAAAGGTTTGGTGCACGGCAATGGGCTTGCCGCACACCCATCCAGAACTACTACTAGACAACCACAGGAGCCCGGCAGTAGTTCCTACCCCCAGCACGTGACATTCCGGTTCTTCAGGATTTTTTTTTTATTTTCGTAGCATCAGAACTTACCCAACGGTAATCGAGCAGATATTACCACGGGTTAGCACAGGAGCCCTTACCGCTTTCTCAATGAATGTTGGTAAGGGCTCCCCACTGAAATGGCCATTTCTGTTCATCAAAAATGGACAAACTTTCACCCACTGTGGTAAAAGGAGGCCTCAGCATGCATGAAAAACACGCACTGACGCTAGTACAGGCCCCCTTTACCACAGCTTAGTAAACGAGCCCCTAAACTTATCAGCTGAATCTATCCATGATTTAACCATGAGTCACTTCCTCTGTAAGAAAACAGTTATGTCTTGGAAACAGATAGTACTGCTACGGTTTGATATATCCGCCATATCTGATGCAGTGGATCATGATCTTTTACTGACAAATTAAGTGCAGTTGGTTTTAGGGAGGTAGTATTAAAATGCTTTTGGGAGTATTTACAGAATAGGAGTTGTGCTGTTAGGAAAGATAATGTCCTCTCCCAGTCTTAGTTTCCAGGTTGCAGGGTGCTTCAGGGGTCCCCTTTGCCCCCCCCCCCCTCCCCTTTAATTTCTTTATGGCTTCCTTAGGCATATATATTTTAGTCCTGTGGAAACAACTGTTGTTATATGCAGATGATATTTTATTCTTAGTGCCCACACTACCAAGTATGCAAGTTTTATGGATAAGCTCCCTTGTGTATGAAAAAGATTTAAAAAATGGGCTTCTATGAACTTGTTGAAATTAAATTCTAGCAAACCAAGGTTTTGTGGTTCTGTAGTACAGGTTTTGCTGATCCTAAAGAGATGCATGATAAAACTTTGCCAGTAGAAACTAAAGCAAAAGTGCTTGGGAGTAATTTTAGATTTATCTGTGACCTATGAACCAAAAATTAGTCAACTCTGGAAGAAAACAATTTATAAACTAAGGGCCCTGTTTACTAAGCCGTGCTGTAGGCGCGCTAGCTTTTTAGCTCGCGCTAACGATAGAGACACCCATTATATTCCTATGGATGTCTCTAGAATTGGCGTGTGCTAAAATGTTTGCGCGCCTACAGCGCGGCTTAGTAAACATGGCCTACTTCCCTAAGGCAATTAAGATTAACAAAAGCTTACTTTAATCAATCTGCTTATACAGTGCTAGTTCAAATGTTAGTTCTTCTGCACTTACTGTAATGTGCTTTAACGTTAAGCGCACACCATTTTCAGTGCTACAAAAATATAAATACAGTGCAATCCACTTAAGTGCAAGGGTCTGGGACCAAAGAAATGCATGCAGTTACCGGAGCGTGCACTTAACCGTTGTGACCCAAAGAAGCTTGACATCTGATAAACATATGTACAGTACTGTTTATTATTATACATACAGTATACAGTCTCCGTTAACTGACGTTAGGCTTACTTGAAGTAATCAGTTATAGTCCTCTGTACACTATTGGGTCTGTGAGTTCCATAGACTACATCTGCCAGACGTTAAAAACTGTCATAGCACTGACATCCAGTGGCCTCCAGATAGGCCTGCACGGTGTTGAGACTCTCCAGCGCTCTTGCAAAAGTGACAGGAGGAGGTTGTTGAATTTCATCAGCATGTGCCTCACTGCTCATTTCATCCTCTGTTTCATCATCAGCCGTTGTTGCCTACTTGTAGGCGCATATCTCAACATCAGTGCTGTCGTCAGCTGTTTTAGATCGTAATCAACAGCTACGTAGCGATGAAACTCCTCTTCAGTAACACCAGCTGTGATGTCAATAACCTGTTCATCTGACACGTTTGCAACAGCTGCATCTGTTTGTCCCTCTCCACATCCTTAACAAAACTTGTCCACTTGTAGCAGTTCACAATGGTTGCCTGTGTAACATGATTACAGACTTCTTTCTGCATATGTAGGGAATCCAACAGTGATAGATTACAAGCCAGTTCAACAGCACGTTTATCCTTCCCAGTCTGGTCATCCATACGCTCATCAGACGACGAAGCACAAAAGCCCGATAATGTTTGTTTGAAATTGGCTATTATGCCCTGATCCTTAGGTGGATCAGAGAGGTAGTGTTTGGTGGCTGGAAGACCACCTTGACGTTAGACAGCCTGACATCATCACTGTGTGCAGCACAATTATCACAAAGCAACAAAATCTGATGCTTTTGTGCCCGCATTCTAGTGTCTAACTTCCAAATTTCCCCAGTCATCCATGAATTTGCGTTAGCCTCGTATGACACAGGAAGTCGCTTACCTTTCTTGAAGCAACGGGGCTGTTTGCTCTTTCCATGACGAGTGGTTCCAACTTCTTACTCCATCCATATTGCAGCAAAGGAGGATCGTCAGTCGGTCCCTTCGACGTTTTTACCTCCAGTAGTTTCGGCATGTTTGAATGCAGTGTTCCATCAGGAATCACTCGCCGGTAGAGACCGTTTTCCTAAGCATTGAACATTGTTCCACCAGGTGCAAACTTGTTCAAGATGGAGGAAGAACTGAAACCAACCCAATTTTCAGCACCAAAGTCATCAGCGTCTTGTTTCTCACCTTGCTGTTTCTTGATTTTATGCTGTTCCTCTCCTTCCATCTTTCCAACCATCCACAGTGGCTTTGAATTCAGTTAGTCCAAGACTTTAACTAGCTGGTTAGCTTTCTCAATAAGCAGTGGACCACTGACAGGAAACTGTCTGCTCCTGACTCGAGGAAAACCACCGAAGAAGAGCATATTCTACCTCCTCAACTTTCCCAGCCCGTTTTCATTTCCGTTGTGTGTTTTGCCAGTCTTCCATAGCTGGTCTTTCTGCTTCAAGACACGTAAACTTTGACTGGGATTGACACCATCCTGCTTATAATCGAATGAGAAAAATGCCCAAGTTCCGCCCGTAAATCGGGAGATGGACGTTTATCTCACAAAAACGAATAAAGCGGTATAATCGAAAGCCGATTTTTTGGACGTTTTCAACTGCAATCCGTCGCGGATGCGGACAAAGTTGATGGGGGCGTGTCAGAGGGTGTGGCGAAGGCGGAACTGGGGCGTGGTTATCTGCCGAACAGAGATGGGCGCATTTCCACCGATAATGGGAAAAAAGTATGCGTTTTTAGCTAGAAGTTAGGACACTTTTCCTGGACCCTGTTTTTCACGAATAAGGCCCCCAAAAAGTGCCATAAATGACCAGATGACCACTGGAGGGAATCGGGGATGACCTCCCCTGACTCCCCCAGTGGTCACTAACCCCCTCCCACCACAAAAAATGATGTTTCTCAACTTTTTATTTTCACCCTCAAATGTCATACCCAGCTCCCTGACAGCAGTATGCAGGTCACTGGAGGAGTTGTTAGGGGTGCAGTGGACTTCAGGCAGGTGGCCCAGGCCCATCCCCCCTACCTGTTACAATGTGCTGCTTAATGCTTATTAGTCGTCCAACCCCCCCAAACCCACTGTACCCACATGTAGGTGCCCCCCTTCACCCCTTAGGGCTATAGTAATGTGTAGACTTGTGGGCAGTGGGTTTTGAGGGGGATTTGGGGGGCTCAACACAAGGGAAGGTTGCTATGCACCTGGTAGCTCTTTTACCTTTTTGTTGGTTTTGTAAAAGTGCCCCCTAGGGTGCCCGGTTGATGTCCTGGCATTGTGAGGGGGAACCAGTGCACTACGAATCCTGGCCCCTCCCACGAACAAATGCCTTGGATTTATTCGTTTTTGAGCTGGGCGCTTTCATTTTCCATTATCGCTGAAAACCAAAAACGCCCAGCTCACACATTGTTGATTAAAACATGGGCGTCTATTTTTTCCCAAAATACAGTTCGTGTCCGCCCCTTCATGGGAACCCGTCTTGGAGATAACGCCCATGGAGATAGGCGTTTTCGTTCAATTATGCCCCTCATATTCTTAAAGCAGTAGAATGCTTGACTTGTTTGCTTTCTAATTTTTTAAAGAGCTTCTATCGTTCAGCCAGTGTTAAAGTCTTACAGGTTCCGCTGCGACGAAGACAACCCAGTGTACACTCTAACAACATTCATTCGCTTATTCTGCCTGTCGGCAGTTAAAGGGGCAGTAAATTTGAAATCTCATTGGTTGTCACGCGCCAATCGGTTTCCATATTCCGTGCGCACTGATGCGGAGTCTTTCCTGCAGAGGAGCGGTCTTAACCATGCATATAAGTGAATCTTGCACTTATCAGTGGTGCGCTAAACCGAAGTTTGTCCCCTTAGAAATTGATGGTGCCAAAAACGAGACCAAAGTACGGTATGCAGTTAAACAGAGCATGCGCTTATCTGACGTGGCACTTAAATGGAGTGCACTATATTTACAATTTTGTAGCATCGGTGTTTACCCGGCAGTAATTGGGCAGTGCCACATTCTGCCTGGTTACCACTGGGTTAGTGTGGGAGCCCTTACCGCCACCTCAATGGGTGGAGGTAAGTGCTTCCTCTGAAATGATCATGGGCAAGTGCTTCACTTGCCGCATGGCCATTTCTTGAAAAAAAAAACAAAGACCTGCCTTTTTTATCACTACTTGGCATGCATCAAAAACATGCACCAATGCCATCGCAGGCCCCCTTTTGCCGCAGCTTTGTAAAAGGACCCCTTAGTGCTGCTAGTAAAGGGCAGTTTTTTTCTTTTTTTCTGATAATGTCCACATGCTAATTTCCACATTAGCGGGTGGCCATTAGTGTGTGAGCTCCTACCGCCACCTATTTTCTAGGCTGTAAGGGCTCGTGCACTAACCATGTGCTAATCGATTAGTGTGCTGTGATGTAGCTTGCGCTAACCAGTTAGCGCTGTATTAGCATACTATTCCCTATGTACCCCAGCACTAAAAATAAAATCTGTTTTTTAGCATGTGGGAAGCTCACACAGATGCCAAAATTACCACGAGATGCCTGAGCGCACCCTGCAGAAAGGCATTTAAACTGTGGCCACCACGTATTAGTGCTTACCGCAGCTTAGTAATGGACCCCAAAATTAGATGCAAGGGCTCAAAAAAGATATACTTGATATTGTTGTACCAATAATACATCTACAGGGAAATCTTAACAGGAAATGTGCTCCTATCTGATGGACTCGAGTTTAACAAAAATCGCCTACATCTTTTTTCAGTGGTCTTAAATACATCTGGCCCTGGTGCCCATAAAATGCCTATAATATGTTGTCAATTTTTTTTCTTTTTCAACATCTGAAGCAAATATAACAATCAAAATATAAGAAGGGGTTGAAACCGAGTCAACAGCCAAGTTGCTCCTGTATCTATTCACTTTTAAAACATGGTCTGGCTGTGTTTGTGAAGGCTCCTTGTCCTATGTTCACTCATGCTAACTCAGGGACAAATTTAAGGGCCTTTTTATAAATCTTAGTTCACGCTAATGGAATTAATATATGCTAAATGCTAAGAAACCCATAGGTAAACATGGCGCCTGTGTTTACAAAGTTACACTACAAGCGCATTAGTGTTTTTAATGCGAGTCAAATGCTAACGCACCTATAGGACTGTATTGGCATGTTAGCATTTAACATGCCTTAACTTTATAGGCACGTTAAAAATGATAACGCACCTTAGTAAAGACAACCCTGGGTTTCTTATCATTTAGAGAATGCAAAGCTTTAGTAAAAGGGCCCCTTAGTTTCCATAGGCCTGTGACTGCTGAATAAAAAAGCAGTCGAAACAAATACAATTTGCAATGAACTGAAAAGCAGAAAAGGAAATCACAGCAATATCAAATGATAAGGTGTAATGGTATCAGATGCTGAAGCTTGGCTATTCAATTGATTGCCAGGTTTGTTTTACCCATCTTGATTTGAACGATACCTCAGTGTGGGCCATGCTGGGTCAGCGACAATGTAGTACACATTACAATCCATGTTTTAATATCCAATGTTTCCTTCTGTTGGGAAGGCTGTGGTCTGTTGGTAGTATCTTTACCTATAAATCAGGAAGATTTGAGATATAAATTCAAGACATTCTCTGCCACTCCTTATTGAGAGCAGCTATGCCTCAGTTTTTCCAACGGTAATTGGATAACTATAGCAATGCTCAATTCCACCCCCACCCCCCCCCCACCCCCCGCTCTCTCTCTCTCTCCTTATTATTTATTTATTAGGATTTATTTACCGCCGTTTTGAAGGAATTCACTCAAGGCGGTGCACAGTAAGAATAGATCAAACATGAGCAATAGGCAATTACAGCAGTAAAAATATTCAACTAACAATACAAGTATGGCATGGTATACTACTTGCAATGTCTACTCCAGGTAAGACCACACATTAGCTTCTGAAATTCTATGAAATTGTAAGCACAGTGTGATGCTGTTAGAAATGAAACGTTGCATTAATTCTAATTCATATGAATAGAATGTTCTCATTGTATGGATTTAATAGGATTCTGCAAAGCATTGTGCCTAAATTCAGAACCTAAACTTATGATTTGGCTAACTGCTTAAAAGTGTCCTTTTTTAACATTCACAACTAGGTCTTCTTCCTCTTTCTTCAAAAAGAATATAAGATCTGTTGAAAAACAGTGCATGCACATGCCCTGTGCTTTAATGCTCAGACCTGTTTAGATATATGGCTTAACACGATCCCTCATCTAAATGTTACACGTTATATAAATTCTACCATCAATTTTCTTAAACACCCAAAAATAAAATGCAAGTTCATTTGCATAGTTTTGTTACAAAACATAAGAGCTGCCAAAGAGAATCAAGCCCAGATAAATTTAGACCATCATCCTATTTCAAATGGTAATAAATAATGAATGCTTAAGGAAAATATATTATAAAAAGAAAAACTAAAGGCAAAATGGAGTTGTTTATCTCTGTCAAAGCCTCTCAGTATCTAGGAATCACAACAGTGCCTATTTCTTTCAGGACCAGTTATGCTATTTCTACAATTTCTATGCAATGTGTTCCATCTTTAACCTAAGAAGCAAGAATACTGATAGAATTGAAAAATGAACTTGCAGAGTTATTGTTAGTACTATGTAATTTATCTTTAAAATCAAGCATGGTATCGGAAGATTGGAGGGTGGCCAATGTAACACCAGTTTTTAAAAAGGTTTTCCAGAGGTGATTCGGGAAATTATAGACTTGTGAGCCTGACATCAGTTCTAGGCAAAATGTTAGAGACTATTACAAAGAACAAATTTACAGAGCATATTCAAAAGCACGGATTAATGAGACAGAGCCACCATGGATTTAGTAAAGAGAAATCTTGCCTCACCAATCTACTACATTCTTTGAAGGGGTGAATAACCATGTGGGTAAAGGTGAGACAGCTGATATTGTGTATCTGGATTGTCAAATGTTCTTCATGAAAGACTCCAGAGGAAATTAGAAAGTCATGGGATAGGAGATAATGTCCTATTGTGAATTAAAAACTGGTTAAAGATAGAAAACAGAGAGTAGGGTTAAATGGTCAGTATCTCAATGGAGAAGGGTAGTTAATGGGGTTCCCCAGGGGTCTGTGCTGGGACCACTGCTTTTTAACTATTTATAAATGACCTAGAGATGGGAGTAACTAGTGAGGTAATTGAGGACCCTGTTTACTAAGGTGCGCTAGCATTTAGCACGCTACTTTTTTGCACGCGCTAAAAACATTAGCACTCCTATAGTGCAGCTTAGTAAACAGGGCCCTAAATTTTCTGATGACACAAAATTATTCAAAGTTATTAAATCACAAGAGGATTGTGAAAACTTGCAAGAGGGCCTTAAGGACTGGCCATCCAAATAGAAGAAGATGTTTAATTGAGCAAGTGCAAAATGATGCATGTGGGAAAGCGGAACCCAAACTATAGCTACGTGATGCAAGGTTCCACTTAGGAATCACCACCGTTGATGATATTTTGAAACTCTCTGCTGAGTGTGCAGGGGCATCTAAGAAAGCAAATAGAATGTTAGGAATATTAAGAAAGGAATGGAAAACAAAGATGAGAAATGTTATAATGCCTTTGAGTTGCTCTATGGTGCAACCACACCTCAAAATACTGTGTACAATTCTGTCACTGCATGTAAAAAAATATTATAGAATTAGAAAGGTACAGAAAAGGGCAACGAAATGATGAAGGGGATGGGATGACTTCCCTATGAGGAAAGGCCAAAGTGGCTATGGCTCTTCAGCTTGGAGAAGAGACAGCTGAGGGCAGATATGATAGAGGTCTATAAAATACAGAATGGAGCGGAACAGGTAGACGTGAATCTATTGTTTGCTCTTTATAAAAATACTATGAATAAGGGGTATGCAATGAAACTACAAAGTAGTAAATTTAAAATAAACCAGAGAAAATATTTCTTCACTCAGGACTAGATTCTATATATGGTGCCTGAAAAATCCATGCTGAAAAAAAAATACACTTAGGCATATTCTATAAAGCACACCTAAAAATAGGTTACTTTATAGAATAAGCCTAAATTTCCATGCAGATTATAGAAATGCCAAGCGCCTGATTGCTACTACTACTACTTATCATTTCTATAACGCTACTAGACGTACGCAGCGCTGTACACTTGAACATGAAGAGACAGTCCCTGCTCGACAAAGCTTACAATCTAATTAGGACAGACAAACAGGACAAACAAGAGATAAGGGAATATTAAAGTGAGGGTGATAAAATAAGGGTTCTGAACAAGTGAACAAGGGTTAGGAGTTTAAAAGCAATGACTAAATTTAGTCACCGGCAGTTACGCTAGGACACCTAAATTAGATGCAGACCAGGTTGAGAACATCCATGATGCACCCAATCCACGCCCATGGCCATGCCCCCTTTTCAACTATCCTGCTTATTTTCGAAGGAGAAGGCCAGCCATCTTCTGACACAAATCAGGAGATGGCCGGCCTTCTCCTAAAGCCGGCCAAATCAGTATAATCGAAAGCCGATTTTGGCCGACTTCAACTGCTTTCCATCGCAAGGCCAGCCAAAGTTCAAGGGGGGCGTGTTGGCAGGGGTACCGAAGGGTGGTGTGGTTAAGACATGGCCGCCTTCGGCCGATAATGGAAAAAAGAAGCCCGGCTCTGAGGAGCACTTGGCCGGCTTTACTTGGTCCAGCTTTACTTGGTCCATTTATTTTTAGGACCAAGCCTCAAAAAAGTGCCCCAACTGACCAGATGACCATCGGAGGGAATTGGGGATCACCTCCCCTTACTCCCCCAGTGGTCACCAACCCCCTCCCACCCAAAAAAAAATTTAACATTTTTGTGCCAGCATCTAAGCCATCCTCAAATGTCATACCCAGCTCCATCACAGCACTATGCAGGTCCCTGGAGCAGTTTTTAGTGGGTATTGCAGTGCACTTCAGGCAGGCGGACCCAGGCCCATCCCCCCCCCCACCTGTTACACTTGTGGTGGTAAATGGGAGCCCTCCAAACCCCACCACAAACCCACTGTACCCACATGTAGGTGCCCCCCTTTACCCTTAAGTCATCTTTAAATTACAGAGCACACCATAGCTGAGGAGACCAAAACAGCTAAATGTGAATTAGTTATTCATTCTAAACAGTAACTTGGTGACCCGTTGCATGCAACAGATTCTAGTTCATTTAGGGTAAATGTAAAGCATTATGAAAACTTGGAAGCACCAGAATTTAAACTACCTGGCTAGGACAACTGTTTGTATAGAACTTTTCAATAGAACCACAAACTACTAACTTGCACTTTTATTTAGAAAAAGAGGGAGAAGAGGAGGCGGGGGAAAAACACATTTGTGTGTCGTAACGTTTAAATGGAGCCATGGTGTCTACAGGGCCTCTCAGAGGAAAAGGGATCCCAATTAGTACTAAGTTTCCATGCCTCTCGCTGCTGTGCAGCTTAATGAAAATGTGTTAAATAAAACAAAAAAGTGATTCTTAACCCAGTAACCTGGATTTTTTTTTATATTGATTTTGCAACAGTCCTTCAGTCTGACCACCTCATAGTTCACAATAGTAGCTTTCACTCAGAACAGCTTTCAAGGGAGACTTGGGAACTTAAATAGGCAAAAAGGTGCTGACATTGTATGTTTAAAATACCCCTCTGGAAAAATTATTAAATGCAGATATTTTTTTTTTTCAATCTCCTAGCCTGAAAATGATGACAAAAAGTATGAATTGATAAGTTTCCCCTTCCCCAAGCTTGGAAATTAAGGGTGTTAATGGAGAAATCACTCAGATTCAGCCCTAGAGCAGTGCTGTATCCTTCAGTTCTCTACTAGAATGAAGGAGCTCTGACCTTTTGATAAGTCTGCATGTTCCAGAACAGGGCCTGTCCGTTCCTTCCTGATTGACAGGGAGAGAGGATATATCTTTCGGAAGAAAAACTGGACTCATATTAAATATCCAGCTCAGGGACAGGATCATTTTCTTTGGTTCCAGTTCCACAGCCAGAGGACCCCAGGGTCTGGCAGAGCCCTTAGTCATGCCCTCAACACCTATGCAAGGGGAATAGGATTACTTTTAACCTCCAAGCTGCAGCATCGTCTTATTTACAGGGGTTACACTGATTAGATGAAAACTTTATCCATACAGATCTTTGCTTTCCAACATATATTGCAATGAAATGTGTTCTATGCAAGGCTAAGGAATAAGAAGGGCGATTGAGGGTGGCAGATCTATGTGTTGTGTCTTTTTTTCAATTATCAATTCTGCTAGTACTACTGAACCAATTGTATGTTTTATGGAAATTAAAGAATCTCTTTTGGTTTTGCTGTCTTTTTAACCTAGCAGTGCCTTCATATTTCTAGCTTAATCCAAACCTAGGCTAGGATCTGACACTATGGACTTTTATTCACAGCAAGGCAGAGATTTTTTTCTCTGGTTTGTATCCCTTTCCCCTTTGTGTGGTGATTCCCATTGAAAATGAGCTGCAAGACTTGCAGTCTTCTGGAGCAGTTTGGCTATTACTTCTAACATGAGCACACTGAGGGCTAGATGCACTAAAGTCCTCGGAAGAGCCATTCCCTTACCGATTCCATAGCGAATCGGTAGAGAACGGCCATGCATCAAGGAAATGGAATGCAAATGAGCTGCTCGTTGTAGCTCACTTGCATTCTCTATTCCCTCAGAAACCAGTCGGCCGGTCGAGCATGCCCAGAGCAGCCAAGCGTTATGCTGGCAGCTCTGTGCATGCCAAAGACGTCCAAAAAGGACGTCCCTGATGAGCACTTGTCAGAGCCACGGGCCAGAGCGCAAGCTGCAGCCGCCAGTACAGCTGGTGATCCCTGCCGCCCCACTCTCGGAAGAAGGGGTGGATTGCGGCTGACCGTGCAGACCCTCCTCCCTGGGAACGCGCAGCTCTGGGGGCGATGGGGGGTGTGAGTTGCACCAAATTACCACCACCGGCATCGGGACGTGTGAGGACGTCCAAGAAAACTGTGATTGGCTGAGAGAGACCTGGAGGGGGCATAATCGAAAGGGAGGTCCAACTAGTTTGTTTATTTGGAAGTCCTCACAGAAGAACACCCATCACAAAAAAAACTGGGAAAAACATCCAATTGCTCGTCAGGGCCATCCTTTTTTCTTTTTTTTTTTTTAGTTTCAGTGAAGGACGTCCATGTTAGGCGCTTTAGAAGGATGCCCCTGACGAGAACTTGGACATGGCAGTGAAGGACATCCATAAAAGACGTCTCTGACGAGCACTTGGACGTTTTTTTTCCCCGATTTTTTTTTGTTACATTTATAGAAGTTTTTAGAGGCTGCACAGCCCCAACGAGAGGTACAGACCTCCCATTAGATTTTCCACAGTTAGGCAATTGGAAAACGGTAGTGCATCTCATTACAATACGATTTATACACATTGGGGTACTAATTTGCTCATCTGCATTCCGTTTTCGTTAGCTGCTACCGTGATCGGAAAATGGCTCGGAGAAGCATTTAGTGCATGCCACGGTTTACTACTTGCTTGCTAATGGCTCGTTAAGTTTAGTGCATCTGGCCCTGAGTTATAAATAAGGTTTGAAAGGCATTGTCCCCCGGATTCTATACAGTGCAACCAAAATTGCATGTGCAAATTTGGTTGCATTCTGGATTTGTACGTGCAAATTAACTAGTTAACAAGCCAATCAGCACCAATAATTGCCACTTAATAAACAATTATTGACATTAATTGCCATTAATTAGAATTTACATGCACAACTTGCTAAGCGTATTCTGTAAAGTGGCGTGCATAAATTCTAATGCGTACTGCCAAAAAAGGGGCATGGCCATGGGCATGGAATGGGCGGGTCATGGACGTTCTAAACATTTACGCTCAGGGTTATAGAATACACCTGCTCAGCGCTTAACTTAGGCACCGGTATTTACTTGGCATAAATGGCTATGCCTAGAGTTAGGCACAAGCATGGCCACAAGGCCTATTCTATAAGAACCTCTTTTACTAAGATGCGCTAGGAATGTATGGATGTCTCTAACATTTAGCGTGCCGTAAATATTATCACACGCTAAAAACGCTAGTGTGCCTTAGTAATATCTAGGCACAGTTTATAGAATACACCTAGGTGGAAGTTTTTTTGGTGCCGATTTTTCAGCCGCCATATATAAAATCTACTCCAGTGTGTCTGAAAGTGTGGAATTACGATGTATATATTATCGAGGGCCATTTTCTCCTCTTTGTTCTTATTATTTTACCCTGATTATATTCATAGGAGTATAAGAAAAAAAATGCAGAGTGTGAGGAGAAGCAGGATACCAACAGAAAAGACAGGGAAAGAAACCAGAAATCTGCTGTACAGGTAAGAGGAAGGGGAAAGAAGTCAGGTACACAGGCAGCTCAACCAGCAGGCAGGGAGCAATATCATCCTAATCCAAGGAGAAGGGAGGGGGGGCTGATTAATATTCAATGAACTCTCCAAGAAATAGGGAGTGGCAGCTTCCAGATAGGATGCCAAGACAGCAGGAAGAGAGTGAAACAGATCCAAAACCCATGGAGACATGTATGTACTCCTTGCTCTTCTAATTTAGATGCCATGGGGGTGGTACAACAATACAGAGAGGAAGCCTAAAACCTAAGGGAATTTTTATTTCTTTGTATTGAAAGAATTTCCAGCCTGCAGATCCAGAACTCTGTTTACATGTGTTTTTTAGCAGTGAGTTATGGCAGGGTTTTGATTAGCCCTCTTGTTCATGGGCAGGTAAAGTGAAGTCTTCCTAGGGTTACCATTTTTTGTCCATAAAAAATAGGACACTTGCCCCCACCCATACCCCGCCCCATTTCACGCCCTCACCCCGCCCCTTTCCACGCCTCGCCCTGCCCCTTGTCACGGCTTGCCCCACCCCCTGTCGCATTTTCCCCTCCCCCTGGTCACCTCCTCACCTCACTTCCCCTCCCTCTGGCCCTGTCATCACCTCTCCCCTTACTCACGATCTTCCCTGGTGGTCTAGTGACTTCGGGGCAGGAAAGAGCCCCCTCTGCATCCTGTATGCTCTGCATCCTGTATGCTGCCTGTGACGGTCTCGGCGAGATTCAAAATGGCCGCCGAGAATTGAAGCCATTTTGAATCTCGCCGAGACCGAAAAAGGCAGCATACAGGATGTAGAGCAGCATGCCGGGCAGGAAAGAGGGGGCTCTTTCCTGCCCGAAGTCACTAGACCACCAGGGAAGATCGTGAGTAAGGGGAGGGGAGGTCTGCCGCACGTCAGCGTCAGCCTGCCCATTTGTCCAGAAATCCGGACAAATGGGCAGGCTGGCCAAAACCTGTCCGGACGCCCGGACATGTCCTCAAAAAGAGGATATGTCTGGGTAAATCCGGACGTATGGTAACCCTAAGTCTTCCAGAACTGCTTGGTTGGGCTTGAAAAATCCAAGCAGGTTTTTTTTTTCTTTTTAAGACACCTGTGGTTTGAACTCTAATTTGGGGCTGCTGCGCATTATTTTGAAGAAAGGGGGAAGGGTGGTACACCAGCAAGACAGAAAAGCCTGAGAGGGGTTTTAGACAGCTGCAGTGAAGAGGTTTAATAAGACATTTATTGGGAATTGAGCACAGGACTTGGAGACTTGGTTTAAACTTACTTTTGTTTTGCTAAGAACTTCTCAGAATTATTTTGCCTGATGAGGATTACAAAAATCTATGAGGGAGTGAGCAGAGCAGACTGTGGAACTATAACTAATAGTAACATGGCAGATATGAGCAGATAAAGACCAGCACAATCCATCTAGTCTGCTCATCAAGGAGGTCAGACTTGAATCTGGCACTCTGCACAGGTTCCACTTATTCATGATTAAACACTGGTGTACTGAGGGGCTCCTTTTCAAAAGAGAAAAACATTCAAAAAGTGTCATAAAACACGGTTTCTTCTCAGTCCCTGTCCAGCGCTTTCTATGTTCCCACACACTACCTCTTCATGATGTTTTTTGATATTCAGCGACTTTTATCTCACCATATTTCTAAACACTTTTTAAAATTCTTTTTGTGTCCCCTCACATGCTGTTGTGCTGTTTCTCTGCTCACTGTTTTCAGCCTCTTGTTCATCTTGGATCTCACGACTTTTTTGTTTTGCTTCCTTTTTTTTGGTACCTTTTTCCTCTGCTTACTCATTTATATTTTTTTCATTCCATTACAAACAGCAAGTGCTACACACTCCCACGTTCATTTATTCACATGAAGGCATTTCTCTGGTCTTCATTGTTCCCTTTTTGCTTACATTTACTCCTATGGTATTTATGATAGCATGGCAGTTTCTTCTTCCTTTTTTCTTCTTTTTTTTAAGTTATACTGTTGTATGCCGTATTTCATATGTTTATACTTGCTACATGGATATTGTGTCTTTTAAAGTTATACTGCCGTATGCCATATTTTACATGTTTGTACTTACTACATGGATATTTCTAATCTGTGAATCTACCTTTGAAGCCAATAATGTCAACTTACATTTTTATAACTTTTCCAACTCTCTCTTCTTCATAGTTCCCTCTTTCCTTGTTCATACCCAGTGCCGTAGCGAGAGCTAACGGCACCCGGGGCGGGTCTCCGCTGCGCACCCCCCCCCCCCCCCGGGTGCAGCACGGTGCGACCCCCCCCCCCCCCCGACCGCATTCTTACCTGCAGGAGGGCCAATCCGCCCCGAGTGCACGTCACTCGGAGCTGCGTCGGCCACGCTGGTTCCCTGCTCTCTCTGCCCCGGAACAGGAAGTTCTGCCCCCCCCCCCCCGAGCGCGTGCACCCGGGGCGGACTGCCCCTCCCGCCCCCCTTCCTACGCCACTGTTCATACCTACTGATTTAGTCGCACTGTCTCTTTTTATCAGGGTAGAGAGGTGTATATTAATCTTTTATAGAGTGTCTGCTGAAAGTGTGTGATTATGCTAACATGCTAACTCAGGATCACAGGCCTTGCAGTTCCCCTACTTAAAGGTCTGAATAGTTAGTTATTTATTGTTACTCTTGGCACTAGGCCCAGATGTAGGGCCTGAATTATTTGCTTACTGGTACATAATCAAAAATAAATATTTTTAGACTATCTGGTTCATGTGTCTAGCCTAGTGAAATATTGGCCTATAGCCATGCTTAGGAAGCTTTTCTAACCACAATAATTTTGTTCATGTGTTAAAATGTCTTTTTAAAAGATGTGTTCAGCTGTTAGTTAATTGGGATCTTCTCAGATGTTCTTGTCTCTCTTTTAGCATGAGTTTTATTGTATCGGCATAAGTATTGTCAAGCTTTGAAAATGTTGACAAATAGGAGTTTGTTGTTTTAAGGTACCTGGATAAGGTAGCGCACCTCTAAAAAGTTTTAACATTCCTCATTACTCACAGGATATATCAGTAAAATAAAAATCATCAGTTTATTCATCAAAAATGTTAAAATTCATAGGGGAATAGTAAGCCTAAACATCAGCCTGAGGCATATTTCTCTTGCCTTTCTACAGCAGAACATCCGAGGACACCACATTAATTAATTTTACACTACTGCTTACCTGCCCAACTCATACATATTCATAGCTGTAACTAGAAAGCATTTCTAGTTAGTAACGAATCATGACAAGCTAATAACCATATACAGAATAAGCATATTATCACCTGATTTAATCTACAAAAACCCTTGTTCATAATCAGATCCTCCTGGATTTGGCGGAAGATGTGCTGCTGCATAATTAGGTGATGATCATCTACTATGTTACTATGGGCAGACTGGATGGACCATGCAGGTCTTTTTCTGTCGTCATCTACTATGTTACTATATGATCCATTCACTTTTTCTTCTTGCAGGTCTGACTCTGGGATGAGAACCACAAACTCCCTCTAATGTGACAATCTTATCATAAGATGGTGAAACTATTAGTTTGTTCTCCATTAATACTTGACACGTAGATCAAAAGTTAACATTAATAAGCAGTTGTCTTAAAGCTTTGCAAATTAAGCCCACCAACAGCCCATCTTATTATAGGTAGATTCGACTTAACATTGTGCTCATTTCCACCCACAGCATTTCACACGAGATTTTGCTAGAATCTCATTCTTCCTCCCAGACAGAATCCAACCCCCTGATGGTAAAAGTGTAACAATAAGACAAGGTTTTGACCCTTTTTCCTGGTAGTGTGCATGTGGGATAGTTCTTATTAGTGGTTCTTCATCTATACCACCGTAGCTAACATTTGAACAATGCTTATGGTGCTCCAAAAAAAATGTAATGATTAGAAACAATGAGCTGTCATCCATTCATCCATATGGATATTAATTTCTATGAAGTAAATATTCAGCCAGCATTTTTTGTTTTGTTTGTTTGTTTGTTTGTTTGTTTTTTTATCCCTGAATATTCATTGGAGGGCCAAGTCTAGACACCAGCATTGAATATCAGGGCTTAGGTGACTGGACAAAACCTTATCCAGTTAAGTATGATATTCTACACTTACCTGGATAAGTCAAACTGGATAAAGATAGGACTGGGTATCCAAATGGCAGATGAAATTTAATGTGGACAAATGTGAAGTGATGCACATTGGGAAGAATAATACAAATCATAATTACCTGATCCAAGGAGTCAGCACTCAAGAAAAAGATATAGGTGTCGTCGTAGACAATACACTGAAATCCTCTGCCCAGTGTGCGGCTGCAGCAAAAAAAGCAAACAGGATGCTAGGAATTATAAGGAAAGGGATACAAAACAGTAGCTATGCACTTCCTGAATCCTTACTCTACTACCCCGTCTCCTCCATCCCTTCAAGGTCAAACCATAGCCTTTATTGAAAAACCTCATATTCTAGGAGTTCTTTTTAATCTAAATCTCTCTTTCAAGAATCACATTAGTAAGGTTATTCAATTCTCCTTCTTTGCAATACAGCAGATTCATTCAGTAAAACCCTACCTGCCCACCTCAAATAAATATATACTTTATTTCTCTCCTTGGTTATCACGCACCTAGATCACTGTAATACTTTGTTCTCTGGCTTGTCTTTAACCTCTCTCAAATGCTTACAACTTGTACAGTCTACAGTTGTTAAGCTCCTTTACAATGCTCGAAAATTCGGTCTTATTATACCCCTTCTCAAGCAAGAACACTGGCTCCCCACCTCTTACCATGTCATTTATAAATTGCTCCTACTGGTCTAAAAGGATCTTCTGTCCGCAGCCCCTGATTACATTTCCAAGCTGCTTATTCTTTACTCCCCTTCCTGTTCCCTTCAGTCCTCTCAACAATCTCTCTCTTCCACCTTTCACACCCTAATGTAATACACCTTGATAGTACCCTTGCTACTGCCTTTTCATATGCTGGCCCCAAACATTGGAGTACTGTGACCCACTACATTAAATCAGAACCCCAGTCCTACCCTGTCTTTAAAAAGCTTCTCAAGTCCTGGCTTTCAATCAGGCATTTCCCTGTTAATTGTTTCTGCTAGTTGCCTGACTACCCTTTTTCATTTTTTTATTTTCCTTTCCTCTAATCTTATTTTAATTGCCTCCTCCTCTTTGTGAATTTTTGTTAACCACCTAGCTGCCATATGGCAATTGGCGGTATATCAAGTGTAATAATATAAAATAAATAAATAATGTTGTGTATCGCTCCATGGTGCGATCTCACCTTGAGTATTGCATTCAGTTCTGATCACTGTCTCTCAAAACAGATATACCGGAATTAGAAAGGGTTCAAAGAAGAGTGACCAAAATGATAAAGGGGATGAAACTCCTCTCATATGAGGAAAGGCTAAAGAGGTTAGGGCTCTTCAGCTTGGAAAAGAGACAGCTGAGGGGGGATATGATTGAGGTCTATAAAATCCTCAGTGGTGAATCGTTTTTTGTCTCTTTCAAAAAGTACAAAGACCAGGGGAAAAATAAATGAAGTTACATAGAAATACTTTTAAAACAAGTAGGAGAAAATATTTTTTCACTAAAAGAATAGTTAAGCTCTGGAACTCGCTGCCGTAGGATGTGGTAACAGCAGTTAGCGTATCTGGGTTTTAAAAAGGTTTGGACAAATTCCTGGAGGAAAAGTCCATAGTCTGCTATTGAAACAGACATGGGGAAGCCACTGCTTGCACTGGGATTGGTAGCATGGAATGTTGCTACTATTTGGGTTTCTGCCAGGTACTTGTGACCTGGATTGGCCACTGCTGGAAACAGGATACTGGGCTACATGAACCATTGGTCTGACCCAGTATAGCTATTCTTATATGTTTTATATGGTCCTCTTTATCTGGTTAACTCATCCAGTTAAATGCTGAATATTGGCATTTAACTTTTGGTAAGTGTCGACTCTGCCACCAGAATGCCCACAAATTAGCTGGTTTTACCTTAGGCACTAACTCATTATATTTAGAGGCACTCTTTACGTAACTACCTCCCTGCCTGAGCCCCACCCCTCTGACTCATCAGGTGTAATTCCACCTACCTGAAAGTGACTCTCAGTGAGGGAGTGATCCTATGGGAATCTGGCTGTGTAGCATTCACTCCCTCACACACACACCTACAGTAAAGCGAAGAGAATTGACAATCAAGAAACAATAATGCAGTACACATCACAAAAATAACTGAACATAGGATACAGTAACCAATGGCATTATGGTGGTTATTTTAGATGCATCTCCATGTATAACTGGCAGCTTTTAAATATTTGTAAAGGCCCGGACATTTAAATATCATGCACATTTGGGGAAGTTCAGTGTGTCTAGATGGCAAGGAGGCATGGGGATGGTTGAGAAAAGCATAGAATACAGACATGCATTCCCTATTCATATAGAAAATTCAAATTTCTCTGGGGAAAATAGATATCAGTGGGGTATGAGGCCTGCTGTAGAGGTACCTGTAACCATAGATGTTTAGGATTCCTGCAATATCAACTCCCATCTTGATGCCAGCTTCCTGCCCAGGCACTCCCAACTCCCAACAACTGCCCCCAGTAGCACCCAACCCTCCCCCTCAAAACCACACCATTCATCAGCACTCTACTCACCCCCCCCCCCCCCCATATGTAGGCATGAATCCAACATATGGCAGCCTCCCCCAGGTTAAGCCCCCCTCTGTGATATTACCACTAGAGGTTTCATCAGTCATTATGAATGGCTAGATACATGAGGTGGGAGTGGACATTGTTCCCACCCCATTGGACACCTTTCCTCTCTGAGTATGCAACCAGAACACTCATCCACACTCTTATCACCTCCCGCTTAGACTACTGCAACTTGCTTCTCACAGGTCTCCCACTGAGCCATCTCTCTCCTCTTCAATCTGTTCAAAATTTTGCTGCACGACTAATATTCCGCCAGTGTCATTATACTCATATTAGCCCTCTCCTCAAGTCATTTCATTGGCTCCCTATCCGTTTCCGCATTCAGTTCAAACTCCTCTTACTGACTCACAAATGCATTCACTCTGCAGCTCCTCAGTACCTCTCCACTCTCATCTCTCCCTACACTCCTCCCCGGGAACTCCACTCACTGGGCAAATCTCTCTTATCTGCACCCTTCTCCTCCACTGCTAACTCCAGACTCCGTTCCTTCTATCTTGCTGCACCGTATGCCTGGAATAAACTTCCTGAGCCGGTACGCCAAGCCTCATCTCTGACCATCTTCAAATCTAAGCTAAAACCCACCTCTTCGATGCTGCTTTTAACTCCTAAACCTAACCCTTCAACTGTCCCCTATCTCTGATATGTCCTGTCTGTTCTAACCCTTATCCCTTACTTGTCCTGTCTGTCTGTCATAATTAGATTATAAGCTCTATCGAGCAGGGACTGTCTCTCCATGTTCAGGTGTGAAGCGCTGTATACATCCGGTAGCGCTATAGAAAGGATAAGTAGAAGTAGTAGTAGTAGTAGTAGAGACCCCCAATAAGCCCAGAAACTGTGCTGTGGGTTGAAGGTATGGGCCCTGCTGGAGGGGAGATAGAATTTTGAAGAGCCTGGTCCTTGGAGGAGGGAGGTTAATGTCTGCCACATGTCAGACTCTTGCCCTTATATGGGGACCCCACCTGCTGTGGGGGGCCACATAGGGGGAAAGTACTGGTGGAGGCTTTTGGGGGTCAAATGCCACTTGGGAGAGTCAGGTGCCACCAGAGGGCAGTTACTCAGGGGTTCTGGTGACGGAGAGCAGTTAGCATAGGGTTTGGAGGGGGGTTGCAATGCTGGGATTAGGGTTGTTTGCAGGGGGAGCAGCAATTTTAGAAAGCTGCACCCATGTCTATGTTGGGAGGAGGAGGTATGTTTTCCCCCACATGCAGCTTTCCAACATTGCTGCTCCCTCTGGGCGTGAAGGGGCTTAGGTTTCCAAGAGACTCTATATTTCCTTATCCCTAAATTTATGCAAATTGAAGCACTGAGCAGTTTTTAAAAATTGACCTTAAGTCTTTCCCATTCCTTTTAGTGCTCACAGTTACCACATGCCATAGTAATACTTTTGTTGCTTAAAAAGATAATGACTCAGTAGTTCGCCACACACACAAGAAAAAAAAATGAGCTTCTTTAAACAGGGCAGCAATTACAGGAAATTTTTATTGAATCCTCTAAACCTTTAAACTATAAGTTACAGGCAAATATGTCTGTTCTCCAGAAACAGTTGCCCTATTTGCACCCAACTAACGCCAGCCCTTCCTTGCCAAGGTATGTTAGCATACCTCTGACCTGGTGCCTAATGTGATTGCAAATTTCACTTACTCCTTCCAACAGCCTTGATTTAACATATTTTAACTTGTGGCTATAATGTCTTTTCCGCAACTCACAACACGTTTCCTCTGTTCTTGTTATCTCCATTGTTCTTTCTTTCTTTCTTTCTTTCTTTCTTTCTTTCTTTCTTTCTTTCTTTCTTTCTTTCTTTCTTTCTTTCTCTCTATCCTGCTCTTTATCTCACCCCTCTGCACCCCCAGTGATCAGTTCATCATACTTTTGATTCCAGACATAGTTGCACTTTCCATTCATCTGTAGTTGTGGGCTGGCAAAATATTCTACTACTTCAGATGAAGGTGGCGTCCAAAATTTCGAAAAAAAAAAAATTTGATCCACCTTGATCATTTCTGATACAAGAAGTAAAAACTGTCAAATGCGTCCCTGGTTTCCTTTTTCCTGGGAATGCAATCATATATTTATTTATTTATTTTTAACATTTGTATCCCACATTTTCCCACCCATTAGCAGGCTCAATGTGGCTTACAAAATACCGTAAAGGCGAACACCAAGTCCGGTAGCGGTAAACAAAAAAAGAAAGACATCTGGATCCCAAGTATGAAAATTAATATATATAACTGTGATTAGGATATTGTACAGTCGTTCTCAAGTCTTCTGGGTCATGTATTATTATGTGCATTATTACAGACATGGAATTAAGCAGCCAGTTAAAAGTGTTGTCCAAAGACCTTGCATTGTAAGTCCTAGAAAATCAAAGGTACACGAAATAAACCATAGTGTGTAACATGCAGGGAAATTATTCCAGAATATATCCTTCAGCAGCACTTTTGTTAATCTAGCTTTGTTTTTCTTCATTTTTTTTATTCGAGTAATTAAACTATCTTTTAGCTCATGGTCAGAATGCATTCACTATTCTTTTAACCAGACATGTGGAGAGATCATGGCTGCTTTTTATCACCTCCTGCTAATTACTATCTGTCCATTCCTTCCACTTTCTGGCTATCAAGAGGCCAGTGAGCTCCTGCTTACCATCTGTTCTGAATTTTGGTCTCTGCTCTCTGTGAGGCCTCCCTGGACAGTAATCTGTTTTCACCTCTATTGTACAGCCTGTGCTGTGCATGATTTTGTGGGCCGTATTCAATTCACTTAAGACAGAGGCACGTGCCAATACCCCCAAGAGAATCAGGCATAAGGCTATATTTACAACAGGCCTGTCCCCCCCACCAAACAATATCATTCATTAAGCTTTATTCTTCCAGATTCAAATGTGTCCAATTACCCTGGCATGGCTAATTGTCTACTCTGGCCCACTTGGGACAATTTGAAATATCTTTTTTTGAGTAGATAACTACAATGGAATGTAAACAGGGTAATGTAAACATTTTAAAACTCTGCTTTACAAAGAATATTTTCGCATGTTTGCAAGCAATCATTCAGTTAGCTCTAATTCTTGGCATGTATCTGCCAACAAACGTGCATAATTAGATTTAGTGAGTAATTAAATAATAAAGAGTAAATATATTTTGAAATTTATAACATATATGTAGTAGTCTTGTGGATGGGTATTTAATACAATATGACTTACTAATATGAAGTGTAACCCTTGTAATGATATATAGAAATGTATAGGCGCTTTAACGTTTAACACGCCTTAAATTTACAGGCGTGTTAAAAACACTAACGCACCTTAGTAATCATACTCCAAAGAGTGAAACTGGGTGCCTACAATTCCAAATACTTGTTGACATATCAGTTGGTTTTTGAGAATAGAGTAAGGACTTTCTCCCATTCTGTACAAACAAAAAAAGCTTAGTAATTCTTATTTATTGACTGACGTTCATTCTTGGGGCCTGACTACTGCTACTTGGTCCAGATGGTGCTTTTCTTAGTAGCAGAGACAAAAAAGGCATAGCTTGACCTCCTGATCAAAGGCCACACTTATACAAGGCTCTGGAAAGAGCCACAGTCTATCAAGAGGACAACTGCTACTACAGCTCCAAATTACAATAGGCAGATCTTCAGGGAGCTGCTTGTCAAGTTAGTTTGGTGCCCAAACAGTAAACCCCTTTTAACTAACAATGAGTCGAGCAAGTAAACTGCAGAGCTAATGTATACATATGAACTGGTAGACCAACGTGTAAATGAAACACATGTGGTGGGATCTAGCTGGCCTTCTTTTTGTAATATTTCATGGTATTTGAGACACACGAAGCGGACGCACGCCAAAATTGAAATTACTGCAAGGGCCACGTGGTAACTCCAGTTTGGCTCGCATTCGGCACATGTAGGCCCCTACGCGGCTTAGTAAAAGGGCCCCCTACAGACTAGAAGTGAATTGGGGCATACACAATGCTGCAGTTAATAGCTGTAATAATGGGCCAACTTGCTGGCTCAGTGGCAAGTGCTCTGCACTGCAATGTGGAAGGTCCAGCCTCTGATTGACTTTCCACTCCCCAAATCAGTTGGGACTGGGATTGTTGCAGGGGTGCAAATGAAGGGCAAATTGCTAGGTGTTTTGCATTGTTTGAAAGTTGTTATGTTGCAAGTTGTGCAAAAGTTGTTGCTTGTCATAGTAGGGGCAGAAAACCAGAGTTAGTGAGTGAGAAAAATGCAGAGAACTCAAGACGGACTTCATTCACAAGTGCCATTGGAGCTGCAAGGGTGCATCATCTGCCAATGGGTACTAGATTGTTGGGCATTTTACCCCTTGGACTCCTTTTGGATAGAGGAGGGGTCCAGAGAGGAGTTCAGGGGAGGGACATGTGGACACCGCTGGGGTCCTGGCTCGGCTGGGGATTAGCCATGCAGAGGTTGGTGACCAGGTTTAACCCTTGCTTCAGTTGGAAAAGAAGTGTGGGGGAGAGGTAAGAGAAGGCTCTACAAGAAGCTGAAGAACCACTCTTGAAATCCTCCTGCAATGATTAATCAAATTATACTTTTTTTTATTTTGTTTAATTGATTGCTGGGAGGAGAAGACCTCAAATGTCCTTAGCTGGCGGCAAGCAAACAAGCTTCATGTCAGCACATCTTGGACTATGGTCTTATCATTGGTCAAAACCTCCTTTGTTCCTCTTGCACATGTTATAATTTACTCTTTAATTATTTCTTTTTATGTTCTTTTTGTTATTTTTATTCTGTTATTTTTTCAAAATACCAGTACTTGGTTCAATTTTAGATCAGATATTTATTTATGTATTTACTAGTAAAAAAGGCCCGTTTCTGTAGGCAAGGAAATGGGCCTTAGGCAGGCAATTCCCCCCCCCCCCCATGCTAGGGCCCCCTCGAACCCCCCCCTTCCGCGAACCTGTCGTTCCTCCCCCCGTGCGAGCGAAAACTGCCGCCACCGCCGCCGTGTTGTTCTTCTCTTCCCGTAGGTTCTTCAATCATCTTGTCTGGAAGTTCCTCTGCGTGCGTCTGACGTCAGACGCATGGAGTTAAACTTTCTAAGAAGATGATTGAGGAACCCACCCGAAGGTAGTGCACAACAGCAGTGGGAGGGGGGGTGCGTTTTTTGGCGTTCCGGGGGGATCGACAGGTTCGCGGGAGGGGGTGGGTTTCGAGGGGGCCGTAGCACGGGGGGGGTGACAGCTGATTCCGAGGCAGTAGGAGGAGTAGGGAAACACGCGCAGCGTGTTTCCCTACTCCTCCCCTTGCCTTGGAATCAGCTGTGTTGACGTCAGTGACGTCCGTGTGTGTCTGCCTCGCAGACCACTTGCAGCCAGGGAGCCACGGTCCCAAGCATAGAACGTTAGAGGTGAGAATTATTATATAGGATTTGTAGCATTTGTATCCCACATTTTCCCACCAATTTGCAGGCTCAATGTGGCTTACATTTGCTGTAGTGGCAATTGTCATTTCCGGTTAACAGAATTACAAATGACGGATCATTGCAGGAAATGATATTGCATTCAAGTACGTATATACATGGTAAAATAATACATTATGTTATTGCATATAGGTTCCTGCGTGATGGATTGGACTGTAACTTATGTTATGTCATCGATTATAGAGAGATCTTATTCGACATAGGGTTAAAGTGGTACTGCAATAAGGTGCGTACATACATGGTAGAGAAAAATACGTTATGGTATTGCATATAAGTTCCTGAGTAATAGATTGGATTGTAACATATGTTGGGTCATCATTTATAAAGAAATCATTTTCGACATTAGGTTAGAAGTGGTAGTGTTTGTTCATTAATAGCAATGAGGTTAATCAGTCATGTGATTAGCTGGATAGGCGGCACCTTCCTTGCGACCACATAAGCCGCCGCAATCGTTTCCTTGACCCAACGTGCCACGGTAGGCTTAGTTGCCTGCAGACCCCATACGCCAGGCCCCCTCCCTGCCCATCTTCAAATCCTTGCTCAAAGCCCACCTCTTCAAGGCCGCCTTCGGCACCTAACCACTATACCTCTATTCAGGAAATCTAGACTGCCCAACTTGACATTTCATCCTTTAGATTGTAAGCTCCTTTGAGCAGGGACTGTCCTTCTTTGTTAAACTGTACAGCGCTGCGTAACCCTAGTAGCGCTCTAGAAATGTTAAGTAGTAGTAGTAGTAGTAGTAGTGATGAGAGATCGGTTCTGTCTCGTTCATGATCAGTCTTATTGTTTAGTAATTAGGATGGTTGTTTATGGTATGCCTTCTTGAACAGGTCAGTTTTCAGTAGCCTTCGGAAGGTAGCTAGATCTTGCGTTGTTTTTATGGCCTTTGGTAGTGCATTCCATATTTGCGTACAAATGTAGGAGAAGCTGGTTGCATATGTGGACTTGTATTTTAGTCCTTTACAGTTGGGGTAGTGGAGGTTGAGGAATGTGCATGCTGATCTTTTTGCGTTCCTAGTAGGTAGGTCTATAAGGTCTGACATGTAAGTTGGGGCTTCCCCGTGTATAATTTTGTGGACCAGGGTGCAGACTTTGAACCAGTGGTCGTGCTGGTAAATTTTTAACAACAGGCTCTCTCCCCCATCCATCACTGTGCCCCCCCCCCCCCCCGTCTACCTCTGCGCCCCCCCCCCCCCAAAATTGCAGAGCTGGCTATAGCCGGGGGGGGGGGGGGCAATGCATTACTCTCTCCAGGAAAAAAAATTTAAATGATCCCAGGTTCCAATCTAATTCATGTTTAATGTGGGATAAAATGCCATAAATAAGTAAATAAATATAAACTTTTATTGTTGAGAACCTGATTCTCAAAGTGAACATATTCCAAACACTATAATGAAAATAAAATGCTTTTTTTCTACCTTTGTTGTCTGGTGACTGTTTTTCTGATCATGCTGGCCCAGTATCCGATTCTGCTGTTATCTGTCCTCTTAACTCCGTTTCCAGGGCTTCCTTTCAATTTATTTCTTTCCTTTCCTCCTTTTTTAACAACCGGCTCGCAAGTCGGTAGAAATTTTAACAACCGACTCTTGCGAGCCGGAGCGAGCCGGCTCCAGCACACCACTGCTTTGAACGCAATTCATTCTTTTAATGGAAGCCAATGTAGTTTTTTTCTTAGGGGTTTGGTGCTTTCGTATTTCACTTTCCCAAATATGAGTCTGGCTGCTGTGTTTTGAGCGGTTTGAAGCTTCTTAATGATTTGTTCTTTGCATCCGGCATAGATGGCATTACAATAGTCTAGGTGGCTTAGCACCATTGATTGTACCAGGCTGCGGAATATTTCCCTTGGGAAGTAAGGTTTGATCCTTTTAAGTTTCCACATTGCGTGGAACATTTTCTTTGCTGTATTTTTCACATGGTCTTCTAGTGTGAGATTTCGGTCAATTGTGACTCCCAGAATTTTCAAACTGTCAGAGACTGGAAGAGTGTATTCTGGAGTGTTTATGGTATTGTGTTTATTTGAGTTATATTGTGAAGATAGGATTAGACATTGTGTCTTTTCTGCGTTTAGTTTTAGTTGGAATGCATCCGCCCATGAGTTCATTATTTATTTATTTTTATTTATTTATTTGTTGCATTTGTATCCCACATTTTCCCACCTCTTTGCAGGCTCAATGTGGCTTACAATACATCATGAATAGTGAGAATGCATAAAAAGTATACATTTATTAATAACAGAAAGATTTTGAGTAACATGATAATGATAAAACAGGGTAGTGTTTTAGCAAGCAATCATAGTAAGAAATATTTAAGAATTATATAAGAATTATATAGAAAATGTACATTTAGTAATAGTGAGAGAAAGAAAAAACATGATAGTGGTTTGGCAAGCAAATATTGTAGGGGCAATTCTGGATCTGTGTGCAGGAGTTCATATTTATTGATCATTGTTGTATGCCTTGTTGAAGAGATGAGTCTTCAGTAGACTTCGGAAGTTGGCTTGTCATAGGTCGTTTTTTAGGTTTCGCGGCAGCGCATTCCAGAATTGTTTGCTCAGGTAGGAAAAGGTTGATGCATGCGTTAGTTTGTATTTAAGGCCTTTACAATTTGGGAAGTGAAGCTTAAGGAATGTACGGGATGATGTTTTAGCATTCCTGGGTGGTAAGACTATCTGATCTGACATGTAGGCTGGTGCGTGTCCGTGAATGATTTTGTGAACTAGGGTGCATATTTTGAATGTGATTCGTTCTTTGAGTGGGAGCCAGTGTAGTTTTTCTCGTAAGGGTTTTAGCGCTTTCGTATTTTGTTTTACCAAATATGAGTCTAGCTGCAGTATTCTGAGCTGTCTGGAGTTTCTTGATTATTTGCTCTTTACAGCCTGCGTAGAGTGCATTGCAGTAATCTAGATGACTAAGTACCAATGACTGTACCAGGTTGCGGAAGACGGTTCTTGGGAAGAAAGGTCTTACTCCTAATTTCCACATTGAGTGGAACATCTTCTTGGTTGTATTTTTCGTGTGACTCTCAAGTGTTAGGTGTCGGTCAATGGTAACTTCAAGAATTTTTAGGGTGTCCGAAATTGGAAGGTTCAGTTTTGGTGTGTCAATAGTGGTGAATTTGTTCATGTTGTATTGTGAGATGAGTTCTAGGCATTGGGTTTTCTCTGCATTGAGTTTCAACTTGAATGTGTCCGCCCATGTGTGCATGATGTGTAGGCTTTGGTTGATGTAATTGGAGATTTCCTTTAGTTCTTGTTTAAATGGAATATAGATCGTTACGTCGTCCATGTATGTATGGGTTAAGGTTTTGGTTTGATAGTAGTTTCGCCAAGGGTATCATCATTAAGTTGAATAAAGTCGGTGAGAGGGGGGATCCCTGTGGAACTCCACATTCAGGTATCCATGTAGCTGATGTGGTCGAATTAGATGTCACTTGGTATGATCGTGTGGTTAGGAACCCCTTGAACCAATTGAGAAAAGTATTTGGAGGCTGTGTTTGATTTCATTTGTGATTTCGGTTAGATCGTGTTTGAATGGGATGTATATCGTGACATCATCTGCATAGATGTACGGGTTGAGTCCTTGGTTGGATAGCGATTTGGCTAAAGGTGTCATCATGAAGTTAAATAGGGTTTGGTGCATTATTCCTTAAATCATAAATGGCACTTAGCTTAGAACTCATGTCCCAATGGAGCTCTCCATTTCACTCCTTTGCTGAGCTTCTTCAGGGGACTAAGTGCTAAGAATAATGCTGTGCCACCCTTCAAAATGGCGTTTCTCTGGCCGTATGATACTGAGAGGTGCGGGAGGAACAAAGGAGGTTATGACCAATGATAAGGCCATAGTCCAAGAGATGCTGACATGAAGCTTGCTTGCTTGCCGCCAGCAAAGGACATTTGAGGTCTTCTCCTCCCAGCAATCAAATTAAACAAAATAAAAATAAAAAAAGTTAATTAAAAAATACAGTATAATTTGACAGATCATTGCAGGAGGATTGTCAAGAATGGTTCTTCAGCTTGTTGTAGGGTCTTGGTAAGCAATATCGCTGAAGTGAGTCTTTAGCAATGAAATGGGTAAGAGAAGGCTGCCAAGATTGGGCAGTGCCTCTGTACTGTCTTTGGTTTGCACATTCTCAAAGCTGCAGATATGTTTTGATACCAATGACTGACTCTTGTCTATAATAATTTGTGGGGAGGGAGAATGTTACCCAGGAGGATGGGGAGATGAAGGGGGCAGACTCTCAAGTACCTTAGTTAGAAAATTGCTGTCCAAACAACTGGACCACACTCACTTACAAAAGTTATGTTCTTCAGTTAAGGGAATTGTATGTATGCAGTTAATTTCAAGTTGAACATAGTGAGCTGTTACAAGAGTCAAATTCCACCCTATCTATTCTTGTTTAGACTAGATTATAACACCACAAAGCAAGGGTTATCTCTCTCATGTGTCTGTACAGGGCTGCCTACACTTTGTAATGCCATATAAATACTTAATAGCAGTAGGAGGAAGAACAGCATTCTGAGAGTTGAGCGGTTAGAAAGCCATACCACTCAAATTTCTAATAATTTTTGGAACTATAAAAACAGACCTAGATAGAGAAAGGGTGGTCAAAATTGGTAAGGAAAGCAAATGGAAAACCTCAGGTCGTATTTTGTGAAAGACTGGCCCACTTAAAAGGCCCTTTAGAATACTGGTCTTACTACTTGAGAGATGAGCTAGAGCAGGGGAGCAACCTAGTGCTTAGCACAGCAAACTTAGAACCAGGGAAGCCAGGGTTCAAATTCTACTGAAGCTCTTTGCATTGCCTTAGGTGTAAGCTTAGATTGTGAGAGCAGGATAATACCTACTATACTTAAGTGGAAGTTGCCTTGAGCTACCACTGAAAAGATATGGGCTAAAGCCAAACTAACAAGATGTTTCTACCAAGTGAAGATTATTTATTTATTTATTTTAGGTCATTTATACCCCACCTTTTGCCGCAGTTTTGAAATAAATACAATACAATACAATGCACAGTGAAATCAGTTACAGTTACATTACATTAGATAGATTAGGGGATTCTTAGGGGCCCTTTTACTAAGCTGTACTAAGAAACGGGCTTTGCACATCCTTATGTGGGTATTTCCTGTCACTAAGTCCATTTCTAGCATGGCTATAAATTCGACCTTTTTCTCTTATATCATTTTTTGGCCTTGCACTAATGTTAACATTTTACCATGTGGCCATTTTTAAAAAATTACCATGGGAGAACTTACCACCTCCTATTTAGAAGGCGCTAAGGGCTCCCACATTATAGATGAGTTAACATGTTTGCATAGTGGTAATGTCCAATATGTTAGCTGATTAGCACATCCATGAACACTCTCCGCCTCTGATAGGCCCACTCCAAAAAATAAATAAATACCATGCCCCCAATATTCAGACGTCATGAGATAGCCAGGCTGTCTCCCGTGATTAGCGCTGAACCTGGATATTCAATGTCAGGACGTTTCAAGTGACCTGCATTGAATATTTGGGAGTTTTCAGCCGGCTTCAAAATAACTGGCTATGTCGATACATAGATAGTTACTGGCCAAAGATATACTAGGGTTGATGTTGCCAAATATAACCTTTAAACCCAGTTTAAATATCATCATGTGATATAACCTCTTATCCGCCAGCCGCCACGGATATTCAGCGGAGGATAGCCGGTTATCCCCCACTGAATATCAGCAGATAGCCGGTTAAGCACTATTTAACCAGTCAGCATCCATTCTGACCGGTTAAATAGCACTAAATATCGGGCGACACATGTTTTCGCATGTCCTGTGTTAGGCCATTTTTGCTGGGCAAGGTGTGCATTAACACTTATAACGCAGCTTAGTAAAAGGGCCCCTTAGTGATTTTGGTTGATTATTGTTTTCTGTTCAAGTCACTGAAAATGTCTGAGCACTGTTATAAGGAGGGGAGTACTCTGTTCCCATATGTGTCTAAAGAAAATAAATGAAGTGCATTAGACACCACCCAGAACTGTATACTGTTGATTCTCTGAGAACCCACAGAGTGTCCACATGAGACCACCCAGCAGTTATATATTGTTAGACTAATTAATTTTTCTTCTGAGTCCCCCATCCTTCTTTCAAGTAATTTTAATCAGTAGCAATATTCTAATCTTCCATAATATTTCTTTCTTTTTTTTTTTTGGCTACTTCTTCCCACCCAAACACGTTTTCTCTGTTTCTGTTCTGGAAACCAAACAAATCCTAAATGCAAGTGACTGCAGGAAAATGCCACTCGCATTATGTCCCCTGTGAGTAACAATTACAAATTCTGAGCATGTAATGTTCTGTGATAGCTTATTATATGAGATATTTGAATCAGGCTGATGCCCAGGGGGTATAAATAGAATGGAAATAGCTTTACATTGCCATTAGAAAGGTGTCACCAGTTCTATGCAGAAGTTTGCAGTAGAATAACATATGACAGATGGCCATTTCTTGCTACCCATATCTCTTAAATATTTTTATATAGAAAAACATTTTAAATTCATTTTTTTTCTATGCCTCAAAAATGATGGAAAGAAAGATGATTCTCCATGCTTGAGCTGTTAAAGCAATATAGTTTGTAGACTAGGAAAAAGTTATTTACTCAAATTTCTACTTCTGTTTGAGATTCTCTCTGTGGCGCATGCCTTACACTCTGCTGCTATTTTGTGTATTTGCAGATCCAATGCTGCTACATGTTCTGCTTATTCAAGAATGGCTGAGAACAGGCAATTTAGCCCTATGCATATGATTTGGACATGACATCTGTAACTACTCGTGATTTGTTTGAGATATTCTCTACAGCACACGCCTTAACTTGCTACTTACTCTCTACTGTAATTTTGTGTACTTACAGATCCAACTGCTGCATATTCTACATTTTCAAGATTTGCTGTGAGCTGATGATTTAGCCCTGCCCACATGACCCGGACGGCACATTTGTAACTACTCACTATTTGAGATACTCTCTCTCTCTGTGGTGCATGCCACAGGCGAATGAAAAAGGAGCAGGTTCTGCTTCTTTGCGTGCTCTTTCGTGCACACCCTACTCTGTCCAATGCACACATTTTGTTCTACTTCCTTATTATGCTTACCAACGTTTCTTTATCAATGTTGGATAACCCACAACCTTTCCTAACTCATTGGGAATATCAAGCAATTGATCCTCCTCATTTTCATCGTACACTAAGATCGCCATCAAACCTTTTTTATGTTCCTTTAAACCACAGCATGAGTTTGACATCTGCTAGGCACTCCCATCTTTCAAAAATAGTTATGGTTTATTAGAATTTGCTATACCACCATGACTAACTGACAGCTTGTGGCGGTTTACAATACAATTAAACAAAATCTGTTAGGCAAAAGGAAAGGAACTACAAAATTTGACAGGAAAGTGGATAGAACAGAGGTACAGAGGGGTTAGGAAAGTAGGAGGATTAGAGAGTAGAGGGAAAAGGTAGTAGTGGTTTGTCAACAAGTTCAGTCAATGGTAAAAGCTTTAGCAAAGATCCAGGTCTTTTGAAGGGACTGAAGCCTTTTAATGGAAGTCAGAGTACAACCTAAATATATACAGTAGTCCAATCTCGTTGTAAGTAAAGAGAGAATTAGGGAATAAAAAATATTATGACTGAAGTACCGACGGATTGTGCGAAGCCAATAGAGCTTGAAGAAGCCTTAATGTTTGCTCTCTGTGCAACAAATGTATGCTTGTTAGAGATCTTATAGTGGAATGCAAACTCAAAAATGTTTATCTCATTGAAACCTAGCTCACAAACTCTGAGATCTCATATCTCATCCAAGCTTCTCTACACAGTTATTCTCATCTCTACGTTCATAGATTAGCTATCATATATGTGGATCATCTCCTTATTAATCTTCTTCATTTATAATCAGGTACTAACATTGAGGCTCTCATCTTTAGATTTTCTATTCCATCACACACTGATTTTGTTCTAGTCTATCAACTGCCACCTGTTTCATTCCCCTCACTTACGGAAGTTTTGCATATAATAGTCCAACAATATCTTTCCTCACCCTGGTTAGTTGTGCTAGGTGATCTCATTACAAATATTCTTCTGACCATTTTATTAAAGAATATATGCACCTTACTGATGATCTCAGACTCTATCAATATATGACTATAAACACACTTGGCAGGTCATACACTAGACCTTGTTATCTCCAATAGGTCAGTAATATCATTGCTACACAACACTCCCATCATACGTTACCATGGATGGATCACTCATTATTCCAATTCTCTGTAAAATATGCATGCATTGATGTGCTATCATTCCAAATTCAGGTCTGTACATGTGGGCAATCTGCTCCTAACATCAGAATCTTTTGGTGATTCACTAAATTTTGATTTTGACTCGATCTCTACCACTTGAAGATAAGGCTCTCTCTTCAAACTATTCACTCTCCTCAGCCTTGGACAAAGTAGCTCCACTTAAACAAATGCAAAACAAGGAGAAGAAAGAGAACAAAGTTACACTCACCAACTTAGACTCCTAAAAACATAACTGCAACACAAGGAGAGAACAGACAATCTTACAACCTATAAGACAGATGGCATTATACTATAAAACACAACTCGAGAACACAGAATGGACTTATTTTTCAAACCAAATCACCAGCATCCCAAATTCTGCAAAGCTCTTTTACATTCTCCACTCATTGGCAGATAAACCTGCCTCTTTAAGCTCAGAGTTACCTTCTAATAAAGAGTTAGCCTCCTACTTTGGTGAAAAAGTGACTAACGATATTATTTGATCAAACAACTATGCCACCTGCAGTTCCACCACCTCTGTTACCCTCAACCACAAATACCTCCACATACATTAAAATGCTAAGTAGTCAGCTTAATTCTTTTTATATCCCTTCAGCAACTATTATACAAAAAATCTTAACAACCATCAGACCAACCAATGCACCACATGATCCAATCTCATCCACACTGATAAAAAAAAATTGACATACTGCTTCTACCATACATTCATGATTTAACAATGTCATCCTTAACAGAAAGATTAGTACCTCGAACTTGAAAACTGGCTTGCCACTGCCCTAGAATCAAAGATGCCAAAAAAAGTATTTCAGAGGTATCAAATTACCTACCCATAGCTAACTTACCATTCTTATCAAAAATCACTCGAACTAACATTTTGCACCCATGTTAAACAGGCTTCCACAAGCATCGCTCCACAGAAACCACCCTCTTAGGTATGGTTACATTTATAGAAGCTAACCTTAATCAGGACAAAGCAATAATTCAACTATCATACACTCTTGCTTGACAGACTTTGTGATATGAATGGTTTTGTTCCTTATCTTAATGACAGGCAACATAAAGTACTTTGGAAAAAGTCACTATCTACTCCATTTGCATACACCTGTGGGGTACCTCAAGGGTCTATTCTAGCACCAACTCTGTTTAACATCTTCCTATCACTCTAGCAACACTAATACAAATACGAAGAATTACGCCTTTCATTTACACAGATAACATTCAACTCTTAAGCACATTAGATCCACCATTTCTCTATACAATCTGAGATCTGAATAAAAAATTGAATATTTTTGCAACCTGGCTATGTACATACAAATTGCTGAAATGCTGAAAAAAGTACAGCTTTGGTCTTCTCACATATTTCAGACATATGCTACATAGTACATTAACAATTCATGGTAAGCAAATTCACTAAAACGTCTTGGGGGTAATCAATAGCACATATCATCAATTGTGCAAAAGAGGGAATTTAAAGAAAATTTGATCAGTTAGATCATGTTTTGACAAAAAAGTACTTCACATACTATTGCATTCATTAGTTCTAGGACACTTAGGAGCTCATTTTCAAAGCAGATAGATGTTTCAAAATGGCCAAAAACATGTCCATCTGCCAAAATCAACTAATTCACAGTTTTCAAAAAGGCAGAATATGGATGTTTCCATATGTTCATGCAAATAGCAAGGGGGCATTTTGTGTGCATGTTTTGGGTGGAACTTGGGTGGGATCAAAATTAGGATGCCTTTCAGCAACAATGGAATAAGAAGATATGACCATGTCAAAAAGAAGGACATTTGTATTTAGACCTGTTTCAATCACATCTAAGTAATTAAAGGTGCTCTGATTGGCCAGTTGATCACTGGAGGGATTAAGACATAACCCCTCCATAATTCCCAAGATGATGCTGTCCCCCTCCATCCTTCTAAGAAGCAAAACTGAAAGGGGATACCAGGCTGTATGGCAGCATCAGGTATTATGGGCATAATAGAAGTCAACTTTTCAAAATTATTGGGGGTACTAAACCCAACAGAAATTACCTTTCCCTTGTCACAGCTAAGGAGTTTGTATTGGGGGTGCTAAAGCACTCACAGCACCCACAGAGCTGGTTCCTATGATGGGCATACCCAACAGAGCAGCAAGCAGCTCCTAGGAGTAGCCTAGTGGTCAGTACAATGGACTGTGAACAAGCGGATCCAGGTCCAAAAACCACTCTACCTAGTATATTTGTGGTGGAAGTTGTGAGCCCTCCAAAACTATGAAATTACCTACTGTACCTAAATATAGGAGACACCTGCAGGGTGGAAGATGATTGTAATAGTGTACAGTTAGGTATAGTTAGGAACAGTAGTTCTGTTCCTGGAGGGCTCACAATACAAAATAAAGGAGTTATGATGAGAATTGTACCTGGGTGCCATTGTTTAAAGTCCACTGCATTGACTGCTAGACTGCCCCTCTTGATTTGCAGGGATGTCTGTTTGGCCATTTCTCTCAAAATGATGCCAGATAGATGTTCTTGAGCCCGGATTTTTGGCATTTATAAGTTAGACGTCAGTTTGAAAATTGGCTCTTCTTTTTAGACGTCTTCTGTACAAAAATGTCCATCTTGGAGCCTAATTCTATATATGGCACTCAAAATCGCATGTGTAAATTTGGGTGCATGCCCAATTTGTGCACATAATTTAATTGCCAAATGAGCTCATTAGCACTGATAATTGTGTGCTAATAATCAATTATTGGCACTAATTGGTATTAATTTAAATTTATGCCATCCTTAGGTGCCAGGATTTACATCTTTAGGTGCCAGGATTAGCATGCAAATTGTACGTGTGGATCCAAAAAGAGGGTGTGGCCATGGTAGGGGCATGGGTGGATCAGGGGTGTTCCTGGAATTTGTGTAGAGTGTTTCAGAATAAGGGAGATCCATGCCTAATTGTGATGTGAGAATTTACACCAGGTATCAGTTGGTGTAAATCTTCATGCCCAACTCTGAGCACCATTTATAGAATAGCGCTTAGCACTAATTTTTATTGGCACCAATTTTTCAGCGCAATATACAGAATTTAGTCCATATTGTTTGCAAGGTGCATACTTTCACTGTGGGCGTGCTCACAGGCGAAGTTTGGGCACAATATGGGTAGTGTGAACAAGTGTGCATACTGATTATGAAATATGATCATTAACACTCAAGTGGTCATTTATGCCAGCTCTAAAGCCACTTCTTTTAGTCACTTACACTAGTATTTTCTAATGAAAAATAGGGTTATGGCATTAAATATCTGAAGTACCCAGATAACTTCCGGGTCCACCTCAGCTCCACCCCTGGACTGCCCCAGCATTAATCAGAGACAGCCACAGCGGTCAAAGCTGATATTTTGCAGAAATCTGCAGCTAAGAGTCACTGAAATTCTGCTCCCAATCCACTCAGCACTATTTAATTGAGCAGGAGTCTCTCCTGACCAGTTAAATAGCACTGAATATCGACCTCTAGGTCTTTTACTGATGTTAAGAGCAAATCGAGCTGATAGAAACATACTCTGCTGTTGCTCACGTTGTACACCTTTTCCATGCAAGATAACTGACAGAGAAGCATAGTGTTAAAAGAGGAATTTCTATTATTAATCTCACATACATCAACCCATATGTACATGCATTTTGCATGCACATTTAAAATAATGCAGGGATTTTATTTTTCTAGAAGGATTAAGGATAAAGGGATGGTTTATAACTTGTCTGTTGCTCATGGTGTACACCTTTTCCATGCATGATTAACCGACATGGAGAAGCACAGTGTTAAAAGAGGGATTTCTATTATTAATCTCACATACGTGAACCCATATGTGCCTGCATTTTGCATGCACATTTAAAATAATGCAGGGATTTTATTTTTCTAGAAGGATTAAGGATAACGGGATGGTTGTCAGCAATGATGGCTCATTTATTTCAGAACAGAAGTATGTATAATTCATGATGACAAAATTAAAAAAAAAACATTATTGTAACCTATAGGTAAGATATGCAACCAGAAAAAAAAACATGTGCATTTTATATTCAAACCCTGGAGATGTGAATGCAAGCCTTGGATACAAATAAGGCCAAAGATCTATAAATTAGTGCCTTTTGAGCATAAATTTAGTAATTTAACATATATGCTAATTTAGTTGAATGTCTGTAGATTTGTTATCTATATTCTGGCTAGTCAACCAGATTAAACTTTTAACAAATGGTTTTCAATGTAATTCAATTTTTTTTTTCAAAGTCCCATTTGTCTAACAAACCAGTATTTTAAACTAGAGGTGTAAAGCATTACTTTCACCATGGCAATGCTTCTCAACCCAGTCCTCAGGGCATACCCAGTCAGTTGGGTTTTCAGGATATCTGCATGAAATAGATTTGCATACACAGACTCCTTGGTATGCCAATCTGTCTCATACTGGGTGCCTGAGGACTGGATTGAGAAGCATTACATTATGGTTTAAATTCATTTACAAAGTATTATTCAGATGAAAGGGCTCTTGTTCTCATGCAGAAAAGTGTTAATGCTTTGCTTTCATTGTTAATCATTCTTTTGCGCAGATGGGTAATGGTTCCAGTAAACTTGTTATTGGCCATAGCCCTCATTTTACAATCCCTATTCGCATTTAGGACTAAATTTGATCAATAGTGCTGAAAAATCAGCGCCAAAGAAAAAAGCGCTAAGTGCTATTCTAGAAATGGCACTCAAAGTGACCCTTCTACTAAGACGTATAGGCGCCTATGCATGTCAAATTTAGAACTACTGCCTGCCTACCGTGTGCCCCGGAAGGTAATTCTAATTTTGACATGTGTCCAAAACATGCGGCAGCAAATAATTTCTATTTTCTACCGTGTGGTACTAACCGTGCGGTAATCGGCAGTGTACGCGTGCTAACAATTACTGCCCGGTTAACGCGTGAGACCTTACTGCTAAGTTAATGGGTGGCGGTAAGGTCTCAGGCCCCAAATGGACATGCACTGATTTTTATTTTGCTGCAAGTCCGTTTTCAGCAAAAAATGACCTTTTTTGCCGGTGCGCTGAAAAATGGACCTGCGCGCGCCCGATACACACTCCTACCCCAGCGCAGGCCATTTTTCGGCATGCCTTAGTAAAAGGACCCCAAAGTTGGGCACTGTTTATAGAATAGCGCTAAGGGCCCGATTCTATATATGGCACCTAAAATTAACATGCACTAAGCAATTACACTTAAGTGTAATATGTGCAGTATTTAGAATATGCTTAGACGTAGTTAATGTGACTGAATCTATGCGCATCCATTTACGCCAATGAAAAGCTGGAGTAAATCCCTGCACATAGATTTACACGCACTGGCCCATATTTTACAACAACATGCATAGATTTTAGAATGCCCACAACATGCCCATTTCCATGCCCCCTAATCACACCCCTTTTTTGCTTGTGCACGTTACAATTTAGGCAGAGTACATTACAGAATACGCTTAACAATGTACGTGTATAAATTTTAATTTTTGCCAATTAGTTCTCGTCATTGCATGTTAAGAGCTGTTAACAATGCTTAACAGCTTGTTAAAACAGTTAATTTACATACGTAGTTATAAAATACGCCTAGATTTATGCACAGAATCACACGTAACTCTAGGCTTGCTATATAGAATCCGAGGGCAAGTACCGGGAACCAAGACTACATTTAGGTATGACCCTTTACACTAGTGAAATCTAAATTAGGCACGGATCCACCTTATTCTATAACAATGTGCCTACATTTCAGGAACGCCCCTGATCTGCCCATGACCCTCCCATGGCTGTGCCCCCTTTTTTGATCCATGCGTAAAAGTTACATGAGGATTCAGGGGCATAAATTTACATGTGTAGATTCTAATTAATGCTAATTAGCACCAATAATTGACAGGGCCCAATTATCAGCACTAATTGGCTCATTATTCAATTAAATTGCATGCCCAAATTGGGCACACGTCAAAATTTGTGTGTGCAATTTAAAGCACCATTTAAATGTTGCATAATCATCTAAGCCCCAATTTTACAAAGCCAGAATATGTACATGTGAAAACAAGGTGTATACAAATGGCAAGGGGGTGTGGTCTGAGTGTTTTGAGCAGGACAA